>NC_090941.1:815727566-816030597 GCF_040938575.1 Ambystoma mexicanum | reverse complement strand
GGGCCAAGTTGGGATATCCGATTACCTCTGGTCCTAATGGCCATCAGATCTACCCCTTCATCTGCAACCAAAATGTCACCATTTGAGTTGATGACTGGGCGCAAGATGGTGCTTCCTCAGCATTTGCTCTACAGGACCCAAGAGCAGACACTAATAAATGCCTCCACTACTCATGAGTATGTGGAGAATTTAAGGAAACACCTTCAACATGCTTTTGCTTATGCTCAGCGGAATCTAGAAAGATCAGCTGATAGCATGAAGACCCACTATGACCTGAAAACTTCCAGGAAGGAATATCAGGTGGGAGACCGGGTCTATCTATACAACTTCCAAAGGAACCAGGCCAAGCAGCGCAAATTTTTGCCTACATGGAAGGGACCCTTTGAGATCATCGACAAGATCTCCCCTGTGGCCTACAAAATCCACATCCCCAAAGGTCCTTTGGCAGCGGGGGAAGACAAGTGGGTCCACATAAACCAGTTGAAATGTTGCCATCCCAGGCACACTCTGCAACAACTGGAGGAATCCTCTGGAATCCTAGCGGGTACTGTCTCAGACTAATTCTGTTCCAATCATAAAACATACCACATCTAGTCTCTAAAATATTGTGATTTGCATGAAACTGTCTCTTAGTTATACTGTTTTTTTTTATCAAAATAAGAATGTAATGTTTCGTCATGATGAAATGCATATGCTGTCCCACCATCTCAACAGTGGTGGAAAAACGTCTATGAGTAGGTATTGCCGCTCTTCCTTTGTCGTCCTAGGAGAAAGAAGACCTTGAGACTGGCCAAGGAGGACGATCCGGAGACCGGGAACGAAGATCCAATGGGCCCAGTGGACCGCCCAATACTCCCATCAGGACTGGCGAGGAGAACCGATCGATCAGTACCGGATGGAGAAGAAGATGATGAACTGTGCCATCTATTGGAAGAAGATGAGGAAACATCCCAGGTCTTGCGAGTCCCATTCGTGAAATAGAATGGCCATCGCAAGAGGGGGGCTTGTGGGATGTATTTACCCAGGCATCCGAGCCCTACCTCAAAACTGTGCAGTACTGACATGGAAAACCTCATGATGGCCAGAGCTTCCCAGAAAATGCACAGGGAAATGCATGAAGAATAGGCTGCCACTCATTTTTGCCGATGTTATGGGCACAGAAGGAAAAACAGTAGCGCCGGTTAGCTTCAAAGCGCTTTAAAACCACCATTGGACTACCCGCACAGTAGTCTGAAACCATTGGGAATGGCAATGCTGATTGCCAAATGCAACCTAGAATTGTGGGGAATTCATTTTCTTAAATCCCAAAAATGGGTGCAGTACCAGTACTCACCACTATCCAAAAGCCGGCAGTTTAAAACCACCCTGTGTTTCTCTGAAGGCAAGCCAAAGTGCCTATTTCAAACATTGCAATATGTGCAAAATATTCACTGAACACCAGCAGACATTTGGTAGAATGGAGTTTTGTGTGCCTACAAAATCTGGGAAATGAAGAGCCCAGAACAATGCTTATAACAAAACTGGCTGAGCTATGGAGTCAGCAGTTTAAGTTGCACTGGATTTAAAGACACTAAAATCGAAAATGTTAGATTAAATGAGTGACCTATGTTTGGTGTCACATGCCTTTGTAACTGTTGAAATGTCATAGTTTTGCACTTAGAATCAGCATTCTAGCTGCATATGTAAAAATGTTTAGTTTTATTTGAATGCAGGAACTGGGGAACAAAAAGTGACATTTTATCTGAAACCTGGCTTAAGGAACTGAATTCTGCCTGGCAACTACCCCCATCAGGAGTGAAACTTGAGTCACAGCTGTGTTCCCAGGCCTAGCTGCCCTTTTGCTGCTCACACTAAGGATATGCCATCTATCTGATAATTGAATTACCTGTGCTCTGCAGGAAAGTGAACAAAGCCCTGTCCTGGCTCAGGCAAAGGTTTTATTGGCAGGAGTCGTAAATGGTCGTAAAAAGTGGCTTCCTCCTGAGGAAAGGGGAGGAGCACTGCCTGTGAGAGCAAGCTGGCTTGGCAGAACTGGAAAGACCAGTATTTCTACCTTGTGCTGAGAGGAAACCACACCCCTTTGTAGCCAGAATATTGTTTAGAAAAAGATGAATAACTCATAGTACGGACATGTGAAAATTTTATAAATGACACCATAATTCTTGTGATTTTTCTGCCCACATTTTAAGAGGTTTTTCGACCCGGTGGCGTGTTCAGGGGGGTTTTAGCGGAAAAATGGATATTACTCTAACTGTATGCATGTTAAAAATCTGAAACTTCTTCAGTTAATGTCCATACTCCCTGCACACATGTATGTAAAGTTGGGTCAATGTCAGAAATTGAAAAATCAGTTAAAAAGTGAAATATGTGCCATTTCTGAATGCAAGCTCTTAGAAACAGCAGATTTGGACAGAGACATGGCTAAATTCAGCCACACCATGTATATGTAATTTCAAACAACTGTGTAACTCTGAAATATGTCTTTTATTATCAAATATAGAATGCGTGCAATCTGACAGAGGAGTGTCCTATCTGCAAGCCATAAAATGACATCACTCTGACACAACTTAGCTTCGCCAATCAAATAAGAAATGGAAGTTTGACCAATTAGAAGCTGAGAGAGAGGTAGGGTCAGTGATGCTAGAACACACCCACATTCTAAACACATAAAAGCAGACAGACAGGACAGATAGGGACCTTCAATTCCATTTGCTGCAACGCACTCTGCCGGACCATACAACATCCAGAGATCCAAACTTCAAATTCATCAACCTCCAGAAAGCCAAACTAGAGACTTCAATCTATCCAGACCAGAGAGAAAGCAGTGCTGTACCCAGAGAGACCCAGACCAGCAGAGAGAGCTGACCAGATCACTGTGAAGTGCAGAGGCCAGACCAGACCAGACCAGAGTTCAGTTTAAAACCCTGACCAGATCCGTGACGAGGCCCATTTAATTCAAGAATATAGTGTGAGTACATAGTAAAACTGTGTAGAACCCATCTCTTAGTTTAAATTCATCTAATTCAATCTATTTAACCTAAGTAGAACTGCAGCTTAGCAATTGTGTTATTCTGCCATCATTTTTAAAGCTGAAAAAGTGTGCGTTTAAAATTTGCAAAAACCAAAAACGACCTCTAGTAAATCGGTCATATCTCCGCAACCGTTTGGGCTAGAGACTTGCAATAACTTTCATTTGGAAGCTGAGATCCTAGGCTTTCCTACGACCCCAAAATGATAGAGATAGTCCTTGCGGTTCCTCTGTAATAGCGCTCGGCGCATCCGCGAATTTTACCGCGATTTGCAATTTCTTCACGTGTAAAAAGACAGCAGTTTTGCTTTTCCATTTGCCAGAAATTCGTTTAACCTGTTAACTATCCCTGCATCATTGCTAGTGTGAGCCTGGACTAATATTAACTAGATACCACTCACCCTGAACCTCTGAAAGGGAATTAAAAGCAAATTTAGCATATTTCTCATCCATTGCTAGCACATATCAAAGCATTTGGGCTTGTGTTTTCAAAACTCCTATCTGTTTTCTGTTGTC
The DNA here is from genome assembly GCF_040938575.1 of Ambystoma mexicanum. NCBI lineage: Eukaryota > Metazoa > Chordata > Amphibia > Caudata > Ambystomatidae > Ambystoma > Ambystoma mexicanum. The sequence continues at coordinate 816,027,053 of NC_090941.1, read as the reverse complement.
TAAGCTTGCTGGGTTGAACTGAATTACATTGATTGCATTTCTGAGAACTGTGTGTTTCCTCCCATTTCCTTGCATTGCATAAAGAGGGGGGGGAGTGAATAGCCAGAGAAAAGTGATTACATTGTTTGGTCGAAATCATATTGAGTATTTTCTGTACTGCATTCATTGAATATTGCATCCACCTGAGTTTACATAAAGCATCCTCTACCACATTATACTTTTGTTCCTATTTACCAGTGTGCTACCTTATCCATTTCATGTCAACTCATTAGTGATTATAAGAAGTGTGCTAGTGCCAGATTCTCCGTTGTTGATCTTTATCATATCAGATTAAGTGTGCTATTCAATTATTAATTTATTATAAAGCGTGATATATATATCTATTTTAAATTATCAAATAAACCTTTTAAACTTGCAAAACAGAACTACTTCTTGGCTCAGTGGGGTCAGGGGGATTCCAAGAGAGGGGTGTTATACAGGGGTAGTCATCCAGAACGCATGAACTGGACCTAAAGATATATCAATAAGGGTTTTCATTCAGTATTCTAGACTAGGCGTTAACTTAGCTGTAGTGCTGAATTGAATCCTCTTACATCATGTCTGATGATGTTTTATTTACTTGCATAGCCAACTGTGAGAATCAATTCCATTATTTGACTCACTCATGAGATGACTTTTTGAAATGTGAGATGCTTTAATCTTCATATGAGGACCAACATTTTGATCTTAAATAATTTAATAGGTTTCAGTCATGGAGATGCTCATGGATACTTTCAACTCATGCCTGACATGTTTCATTCCCAATACTTACTTTTGACTACCAAGCGCCTTCTTCTTCCATGCCACATTAACAGGTTTGGCAGACAGCGTTTTGGGGCACTTTGACATCAGAGTCTGTTTCTGCACAGAGTGTATCAGTGCCCGTCCAATCTCTGCGCAATAAAGTGCGTTTTATGGCAGGATACGCCATAAACGTTTTTAAAGGTTCTTAGATTCCATGGTTGGAAAGAATTCCTATACCAAGAGAAATGATGATGCACTGGATACAGAGTTTTGCCTTTGTGTGGTCCTTAGAGACATCTGTATGTTAATTGCCACATTCCCAAGAGGAAGGCAAAGCGACGTGTGCAATCTGAGCAGATGAGGTGACTGTGCAATATTTCTTATTGTTGTGTGGTTTTGGGAAGCAAGTGCAGACCGTGGCTTTATGTTCTTACAGTATCTGTTCTGTTCCGTCTAATGTGAGGGAGGGGAGGCATTGACTTGTGCTATGGTCTGATAGATAGTATGATCATGCATCTGACACTGACCCGCGCAATTCAGCAATCGTTCATATATCGAGATATTGGAATACTTTTTTTTTAAAGATTCAAAATATAACACAACATTTGACTTGCATAGGCCTGTTTACAGTTTCTGCTGGAGGTAGGTCAAAGGGCATTACTGTAGCTATGTTTACAGTATGTGATATGGTGCTACACCATTTCCTCTCAGATCCCATTTTGCAAATCCCAGCTTGCGAATCCCTAAATGGACCCCCCAGGACCGGGACTTTAATAGCAGCTGGCACCAGAAGGGCTGAAAAATTTACTGCATGGACCCCGATCAACCACTATCTTGGGACCTATTATGGGGCCGTTACAAGGATTGATGTCAATGAAGTATCTTAAGATTAGGTTTCACTGTGCCACCCTTTCATAAGAACAGTCAGAGTCAGAGATGCAAGAGACCTCGACTGTGAGGCCAGCAGTGGGGTGGGAGAAAGGACTAATCCTAAAACTGTGGTGAATGTGATGCCTGTGGGAGGATGTGTTGAGTGTACACCAAATAGCACCATACCATGGAGGGACGAAAAGGGATTGTCAATGTATAGCTGAGTTCATTGCCATTTTGTAGTTGAGTACATTGTAACCTATGGGAATGGTGTGAAGCTCATTTATGCTTCTCTAGGCGTGATTTTCATGGCACTAGTTGTGAAGCTACAGGAGCATTTGCCACTGCTTACAAGGTGTGGGGTTTGATTCCCACTGACGCCAATGCCTTTTGGAATTGTTTTTTTTTTTGTATGTATTATGGTGTTTTTGTAAAAATGTCCTCAAGCTATTTCAATATCGAAAACAATAAAAATGAGTAATCATTTTAGTAATATTTACAATGTTCAGAGTGTGCACTACCATTTGGCCGACCTGTGTTCTTTTCATTCCTTTCTTACAGTGGGCCTCATTACAACTGTGCCGGTCCGGTAACAATGGTGCCGGTAAGCCTACTGACACCTTTGTTACCGGATTGGCACAGTACAAATGTTCGGGCGGGTGGCGTCCTGCCCGCCAGGGTCAGACCTGCCGGGCGGGACGGCACCCGTTCGCAGAGTTCTCACCAGAGCAAGGTGCTCCTGTATCCCCATTCCCATGGAGTCCTATAATCCTATAGGACTCCATGGGAATGGGGACTAACAAAATTACCAGTGCTTGACTTCCCGGCCGCTGGGGTTGTAATACCCCGGTGTTACCGGGAAATCAGGCGCAGGTCATTTTTTTCGGGTCTGGCGACAACCCGACGGTATCACCGGCAGGTTTACCGCCAGACCCGTAATGAGGCCCAGTAACTTGCAATTCTAGCTTTACAACACTGTAGTGTCAGCTTTTGGTGGCTGTGGGGTGAGAGTGCAGCAGTTAAATGGGGAGTGTAACCTCTTGTAAAGCTCATGACAGCTGGACACCGTCTCACATGGCATCCTGTTGCATCAAGGTGTGAATTTCTGAGGTGGATAAGAAAGGGAAAGCAGCTTGTGCAGCACACATCTTTTTAGTAAGGTTGTGCAGTGGAGAGGGGTTTCAATGAGAAGCATATTGCATGGTACATTGTTTCTGTTTGTGGAATATGTACATTTAAGTATGCCATAATCATACAATATAAACTGCACACATTTGCCATCGATTATATCTAGTGGTTGTTTCCTACACCCCAAAAATAGAGTACATAAAAAAAACACATGAAAAAAACATGGGGTAAACCAAAAATGGAAACTATAAATGCATAAATGCTGCAGAACTATACTGTACACATGAATGAATGCATTATAAGTAGCAGTGGGGGTCAGATCGAACCCATGTGAGTAGGGGTCACCCACTTGATGAAGCATTCACCCAGTTAATGAGGCTGGCACCACATTTGAACCCTGGCACCCACTCTATCATGAATACACCAGGTAGGCGTTCAACCCCTTGCCACAGTGCTGAAGTGAATAATGAAAGTTAATAATGAAATAATGAGAGTGTCAACGTGCTGAGAAATAGGCCTATGTCACATTCTCCCGACACTTGCAGCATGCCTGTATGCAAAAGCCAGTCCATTAAGGACTGGGTGTGTCCACCCCATTGAATAGCAAGGGGATACTAGCGGTGAAATGATAAACAGCACCTTGAAAGGCTGTGTTCAACCAATATCTAATTAAACACATGGGGCCTCATTACGAGTTGCCCAGTAAAAGCGGGTTCATTACCGGCATGCCGGAATGAGCGGGTCCGTGCTCGTATGAACCCGCTAACAGCGGGTGATTACGAGTGCGTGAGCATGCGCCTTCCCCCATGCCGGTAGTGGCAATACCGCCATGCCGGTAAAGGGCCACGAACCCCCCTATACCGGCATTGCAGGGCCCGCCCATAGCGTTACCGCCTCATAACAACCCCTAAATACCGGCACGGTAATACCGCCACAGTCAGAGTCAGAGATGCAAGAGACCTCGACTGTGAGGCCAGCAGTGGGGTGGGAGAAAGGACTAATCCTAAAACTGTGGTGAATGTGATGCCTGTGGGAGGATGTGTTGAGTGTACACCAAATAGCACCATACCATGGAGGGACGAAAAGGGATTGTCAATGTATAGCTGAGTTCATTGCCATTTTGTAGTTGAGTATACCGCCACGGTATTACCGTGTTCGCAAAAATGGACCCGGAAATTACGTCATCGCGCAGGAACGGGAAATGGGCCGGCAGCCATCTTTAAAAACACAATCCATTGCCATCCTCCACAACCACCAGTTCTTTTGTGTTGTTCTGTGGCAGAATAGAAGAAGAATGTCCAAGGCTACCAAGAAGGCGACCCAAAGGAAGAGAAAACAACGTTTTTCAGACGCTGAACTAAGCATGCTTGCTGACACCCTGGCCCAGCATGCGGACACGATCAGGAGCACTGACATGAAGCATGCGGCCCAAACCAAAACAAAAAGAAGTCTGGCAGGAGGTCGCACAGAGGGTGTCAGCAGTGGGAACCACCCCAAGAAGTGTGCATGACTGTAGGAAGCGGTGGGATGACCTCCGCCTCAGGGTGAGGAAGATCCTGGCGGAGAACAGGAGGGCCGCAATGGCGACAGCCAGGGGCCCACACTCCCCAGTGAAGTTGACGGCATTGTAGGAGACCGCCAGTACCTTCACAGACCCTGAATCCATCGAGGGAATTGGAGACCAGGAGGCGGGCGCTGCATCATTCACAGAAGAAGGTGAGTGACCCATCACATCCATGTAGGCTAAACCATGATGTGGCACCAGTGATGTGGAAGTGAGACTAGGCAAGACAATGCATGTCCCAGGCCCACATCCACATATCCAATCAAGAATGTGTCGCACACCCTGCAATACACACATGCTGATTGCCAATCCCAATGCCAACACAAGTGCAACATGACCCAACTGTGCCCATGGAACTCACCACACAGACACCATACCAATGCCATGCCACCAGCCATGCATTAATTGCCCACATGCCCCCTCAGAACACCAAATGCCACACCCCAGAAATAATTTGATGCATGAATGTATGAACATATCGCAGCGCAATACATCATAGCTGCCTTGTGACACCATCACTGATGACCTGCATCTCTTCTATCCCCTAGGCACCGATGAGGAAGATGGAATGCATGACAGAGGTGCAAGTTCATCTACTGCACGGTAAGGGACCAGGGCCACCGCCACCCCCCACCCCAAGAAACTGCCCAGAGCAACAGGCAGTGTGCCACACCGGGCAGTAACCCTGCAGGAGACACCTGCAGCCACAGTACAGCAGCAGCCACCCACAACAGTGGGAGGAGTTTCCATTCCCGCTCCGTCAGCCACCGCGGATGTTGTGGATACAGAAGTGGAGAATGAGGGTGACATCATGTCCGGCACACCCACCCCAAGCCCCATTACCAGCCAACCCCCGCCCTACAGAGGGCGAGAACATGGACGATCCCTGCCTCCACGACTCGGACCTTGGAGACCCAGACATAGGCCTCTTTGAGGAGGACTGTGCCCTGGACTTGGGCCCCACGCATGTGCCATCCTCCACCCTGCCTACCACCACCCTGCCATTCACCACCCTGCCTACCACCACCCTGCCTACCACCACCCTGCCTACCATCACCCTGCCTACCACCACCCCGCCCACCAGTACTCCTGCAGCCACCGACTCCTTCGAGGCTCACCTGCTTCAACTCATGCGGCAACAAATATCCAACGGGAATGACTCCATGAGGGCCATTGCCACAGCCATTGTAGCCAACACTGCTGCTGTTGAGGCATTGACAGGTGCCATGAGGGAGTGTATGGGGGCACTTACACAGGCCCTGCTTGCGAATCTACCTCAAACGCAGTGCCCACACCTTGGGGCAGGCATGGGACTGATCATCAACACCTCCACTGCCACAACCCCTTTTACCCCGGCCCAATCGAGCCCCTTGCGGTTGACGCGGAGGAGTGCACAGTGCTTGACCATGGCACCCCCGGATCCCAAAATTGCAAAGAAATAGAGTGGGCAGACAATGACATTTTGAAAATGTACGTTGGTGAAGGGACCAGTGTTTGTTGGACATATGGGGACATTTGGGGTTTGTAGGGTGGGTGAGGGAGTTTACGTGGGTATTTTTGGGGTTTGTAGGGTGGGTGAGGGAGTTTACTTGGGACTTTTTGGGGTTTGTAGGGTGGGTGAGGGAGTTTACTTGGGTATTTTTGGGGTTTGTAGGGTGGGTGAGGGTGTTCACTGGGGGTTGTCAGGGGATTTTGTTCACATTATCACTTGTCTGGAAAATACACCCCTTGTGTGCAAGAAAATCATTGGCGGGACATACTTATTTTTGTGCATGTACATTTAAGCTGTGATGGTGTACAGTGGGGCAATTCTAACAAAACAAGTGCAGACAGTGTGTCACAGGCACATTACATTTATGGTCCCTGCGTTTCAAAGGTATTTGTCAATTAGTGCTTGGCGTACAGTATGGCCATCCCGTGCATCACGTACTGGCAGGGGGGCTCCTTCGCCTCCGTCTCCATCCCCTTCATCCTCACCGGGCCCATGCATGTCAATGTCAGGTGGCAGTGGTACATTCCTTCGGACGCACATGTTGTGCAGCATGACACAGGCCATGATGATCTTCGCCACCTTCTCAGGCCTATATAGGAGTGCCCCAGCAGACCTGCTAGGCAGCCGAACCGCGCCTTCAACAGGCCAAAGGTCTGCTCAATCACAACACGGGTACGAGTGTGCACACGATTGTACTCCTCTTCATGGCTGTTCTGCGGGTTCCGCACAGGGGTAAGTAGCCACGGCCTGAAGGGATATCTTCCATCACCTGCAAGCAGATACAAATAGGTGTGTGTCAATCTGAACTGCCACCTTCAGGGAGCACAGTCATGGCAGCAGCTATTTGGTGTGGGCATGCACATGTCCCTGTACGTGTACAAAATAGTCACCTAGATGCAATGTATACTGTAATGAGGTGTGGTAAACTGGATGGGGTTCAATCGATGATGCAGAGTGTAATCATGTATGCTCTGGCAGATGTGCTGTGGTAATGCGAAAATGTTTGGCCTCCAAATCATGCTGTATATTCTTTACTATGCATGGTCACACTAGCCGCATTGCCACTGTTGCCATCCTATTCAGTCATGCATTGCTTGCCATCACCATGGTGCCCTCGTTGTGCTTCTTACTTGTTGTCATCCGTATGCAATATTTGTGATATGTGGCCCAGTGATGTGTTATGCTCCGTTTGGCTGGTTCAGGTGAGGAGTGTTTAGCTCTGCATGCATTCTCCACTCACTGGCTACTGCCACTCAGGTGCACTATTCCCCCCCTTTCCCACCCAGGTGCGCTATCCCCCCCCTTTACCACCCGGGTGCAGTAGCCCCCCCCCTTTTGCATCCGCACACATCAGTACCCCATAGCATGGCCATGGCCCTGTTGTGCAACTCACCGAGCAGCCAGGCACGAGGTCCAGAATGTTGCTCCATGTGACGGGGTAGCGTGGAGTTGCGCAGTACCATGGCCTCATGTGTGGATCCAGGAAATCAGGCGCAGCAATGTGTGATGATCTTGCTGGAGTCACATACCATTTGCACATTGATGGAGTGGTATTGCTTGCGTTTGCGGTACACCGCCTCTATGGCATGGGGGACTACCAATTCCACATGGGTGCAGTTGATAGCACCAACACAATTGGGCATGCCAGTGCATGGAAGCCTACTTTGGTTTCGGCTATCTCCTGGGCAGTCCGTGGTTAGGATATATGGGTGCTTGTGTGCTTCAGGAGGGTGTCCAGCACTAGGTTCAGCATGCGTGAGAATAGTGGTTGTGAAATGCCATGCAGCTGGCCCACTGTGTGTTGGTAGGTGCCTGTGGCCAGGAAGTGTAGCACAGACACCACCTTTAGTAGTGGGGGGATGGCAGTGCATATTTCTATGTGGCTGGCAATGTATCATGTCCACTATGGTGGTGATGGTGTCACGGTCCAACCGGTACAGGGTGTGGATCTGCTCAGGGGTTAGGTTGAATGGGCTGGGTCTGGTGCGAGGGATTGGTGGCTGCCTACGAGGCACTGGTGGCTGCGCCGGTGGTAATTGCTGGGCCTGACTCACCCTCTTTCTCCTCCTGCATCTCCTCTGTGCTGCCTGTTCTTGATGCTGTAGTTGTTGCTGTTGTTGCTATTGTTGCTGTAGTTGTAGCAGTATAGGCATGTCCTCCAGCGACATGATTGCAACTGCTAGTGGTAGCATTTTGGTGTAGGAAGGGGTGTGGTGTGTAGGTGTGTTCCTTTTGTACTGGGCCACTCTACATTGCCTACACCTGTTGGCGGGGGTTGTGGTGTGTGGGTGTGCTCAGTTTATACTGGCACAGCCTCCATTGACTCCACCTGTGGGGATTGTGTGCACCTGTGGCAGCTGCCTTGTATCCTGCTTGCTGTTTGCAGGTGGTCCGCGATGCCTGTATGGCCGGCATCGTGCAATCTGTAATTACTGGCATCACGATGCCGATATTTGCATGTATGCGTGTGTTGGAATTACCCCCTATTACCGGCATGCCGGTATTTGCTTCCTGAAGGGGCGCGTGTACGCGCCTATGCCGCTTTTAGCGGCACCGTTGTTTAGTGTGCCGCTAATACCGGGTTTGCGGGTCGGAATGCAATGGGACGGTAAACGATGCCGGTATTACCATACAGGCATCGTTTTTGCCTTACCGGCATACCTCGTAATGAGGCCCATAATCTGTAATAGAACAAATGCAGAATACTGTACAAACACCCAGCTCGAAGGAAGAACAGAGAAAATGTGACAGACTGAGAAAAGTATCATTCAAATCGTGATTCCAGGTGTGGTAGTTACATTACTACCCACAAAAAGGATATGTCTTTGTTGAAAGCAGGTGAGATTGTGACGTAACCGGTCTAGGGCCCAACTGGGCCGAGAAGGCCGTTCAGGGTCAACATTATCTGGATTCAGTTCTTGGTGGGTTGACAGAGTCAGGTCCACTGTTGAATGTTGATGCGAGTGGATCAAGCTCAGTTTGGGCACATTTGATCTTGTAGGTCTAAGGAGCGAGCAGGCATTGAGTAAGAGCAAGCAGAATCGCTCAGTGCAGTAGAAGGGGGGTATCAACGGTGCAGGTCAGGATGGTCCCAGGATAGCTTTACAATTGGGCCAAGGCCGAGTCAGGCTTTAGCCACTGGGAAGGGTCAATGAGTGATGCTCAAGCAGTTCAAGTTGGCAGGTGATGATTGGTGAAGTGTAGGTCCGTGAGGCATCTGTTAAAGGGCTAATTGGGTCAAGCTGTGGGTTTAACCCATGGTCAGAGTCAGCATGTGACTCACCAGTGATTGGGATCGGGTCCTGGCGCTGAGCAGAAGATTCAGGCCTAGCCAGTGACAGGCACGGTGCAGCATCAAGCTGGTTCGGAGTGCAAGCAAGCATTCAAAGTGGTGGATGGGTGCAAAAGCAAGCTCTGGCGCCTTGTCTCACATGCAAGGTGCAGTGAAGGGAGCTTTGACTGGTCTGTCCCTCTAGCTGTGAGGCCCACTTATGGGGACTCAAAGACAGGATAGTTCAGTTCAGGGTCGGCTTTGCAGCTTTGGAGATTCGGGTGCAAGTTGCAGGTCCTGGTCCCCAAGAAGAGTTACTGCCTATGTGTCCTGTGAGTGGGTAGGGTACTGTGGGGGGGGTGGTAGGCATGCAGACGTGGGGTTCAACATCATGGATGATGGACCCAGCCAGACCATCTCCCTGATGCTGTGCCTGGCAACCAGCACGGCTGCAACAATCACTGTGGTACCACATGTGACAGCCCCAATTCCAACACCACTGCAGACGCCTCCTTACGCACCATAAAGAAACTCTGGGCCCAAAATGGTGTTCCTCACCTGCATGCAGAGCCGTCCTAGGAGAGCAGTGATGCTGGCTTCACACTGACCCAACGGACGCAGCAGAGCCAGAGATGTAAGTGGCTCAATTCAAGAAAGATGTACCCACAGGAGAAGGCAGGCAGATCAGTCACAGCAAGTCAGGGAACAATGGCGGCAGTAGCATGGAAGGGCGGGACTGTGGCTATGACCAAGGTAGCGGGGCTTCACTACTTAAAGGGAAAGGCAACTCTCCCTGTAAGACAAGAGGGGATTGGTTCACAGTAACAGGGGCTCCTTTAAAAGGAAATGGACAGATGGTTACAATGTTGCCTCCTTTGTGTATTGAAAGGATGAACAGAATCATGAGGAAACCTCTGAACAATGGTGGATCTGTTAGGTACAAAAGGAAAGAAGATAGGAGACCATATTCTACAAAAGGCACAATGGAATATTCTGGAAAGGACTTTGAGGGTGTAGAAACGGTGACAAGAAGAAATTATTAATATTGTCTATCATAATAAAGGAGGTTACACCACACTTTTGGGTCAGTGTGGTCTGTCATCCCCATAGGTACAGATATTCCTTCTGCCATGGACAGCTCTTTCTTCACCTCAGGCTCAGGACTTTGGAGAATACAACTTTCCCAAAGGAAGTCCAGAGAGTTCTTCCAGAGCAAATCTGCACGTCTTGACAGGATCTGAGAGGATCTGGGAGAATCTGGAGACATCTGACAAAGGGATACAAGACCCTTTCTATTAAACGCTCAAGTCTTCAGGTGATTGGCCCAAATGTAGCCTGCCTTATTGTTCTGATCCTTGCTCTTGGATGGAGTGGACTTCACCTTTCTGATGTCACACCAAAAGTGCTTTGCTACAGAGGAAGTGGAGAAGACAGGAAAGGGAAATTGAGACAGAGAGAAACAAGATGCTGGAAGTTTCCTTCCAGTAACCAGAGCCCTCTTGCCTACTCTAAACCCACCTCCTTCCTTTCCTCGCTAGGAAAAAAGAGGCCTTTGGAGCTGCATCACCCTGGTGAGAGGCTACTCCTTTTGAATAGGTGTTCTCTTTGATTCCAGGGGACAGGACAGCTGCCTGCTGTGTGACTGCCTCTGGCAGAGGGTGTTTGCTACCCTCGCAAAAAGATCAAAGAAGAGGCCGGGTCTTCCAGTTTCCTGTCCTGGCATTTGGAAGCCTCCACCCGGCTGACCAGACTGCATATCACCTTCCGCAGTAGAGCTGACTCACAGGAGCTTATACATGTGCGATATCAATTGGGATGTGGTGGTCATGATCATAAGTAGTGCCATGCACTATGCTAAACTCAGGCATAGCTTTATTTTAGGGTTTACCCTGCCACAAGCATGGGTTACTTATGATCACCATACTTTTGGTACTAGGGGGCGTATCTTAAATGTCGTCCCAGTGCTGCAGGGACTCTTATTATTTATTATTATTATTATTATTATTATTATTATTATTATTATTATTATTATTATTATTATTATTATTATTATTATTATTGTATTTATTGAGTGTGGACCTAGCTTTGAGAAGCAACAGAGTGCTTTACAGAGGTATACATCAATGCAGATATATAACAGAGTGCTTTACAGAGTTGCACAACATTACAGATGCACAACAGAGCACTTTTCAGTGGTAACAACAGAACAGATATACAATGGGGGTAAGATACAGAGGGGCACAGAGGTGGGGGTACAGCTGTACCGGGAGGTGGGTTGGAGAGGGGTGGGCATTGTCTAGCGAGACAGGTGGCACGAGGGGAGACATCATGGCCTAGGTGTTGAGGAGGAGAGAATCCTTGAAGAGGTGGGTCTTAAGTTATTTTCAGAATTGTAGGAGAGTGGGGGTGAGTCTGATGGTGACAGGGAGGAGGTTCCATAGTCTTGGGGCTTAGGCAGAGAAGGCATATTTTCTGGTCCTTGACGGCGACTGCCTTATTGATGATGCAACAAGACTTGAAGGTGATTTGTGCATGCAGTGGCAGCCAGTGAAGGTTGATGAGAGCCAGGGTGATGTAGTCGTATCTGCGTAGACCCTTGATGAGGCATGTGGCTGTGTGTAAGAGACTTCCCCCATCCAGTTGCAATAGAACCAGTGCTTGAACGGTGGATCTAAAACTGGCACCCCTCAAACAAGATACTCACCTTCTCAAAGGATCTACAACATAATCTATCCCCCAACCCACCACACAACACCCGATCATCTCCCCACTGCTTCTCAATCTTTCACTTGGCGTCCGGAATGTACAATCCCTTTGCAACAAGTCTTCCTATATCAGTGACCACTTCACAGCTTATCACCCTCAACTTTCACTTCTAGTTATAAAAGAAACCTGGATCTCTCCTCATCAACCTCCTACACTAGAAGTTACCTTATTCCACTCTCTGTGACTTGTGCTTAAGGGTAGCAGTGAGGGGTTACTCATCAAAAAGGCCCTCAACACTTCTCCCCTAGCATCATGTAACATCACCTCTTCCTCTTTTGAATATGCCACTATCAAAGTCCTCCCTCTTACTTATATTACTGTTCTGGGTCTCAATCAACCCTCTAGTATGCTCAACCTCTTCTTTCCTGATCTGAACATTATCCTCAAATTACTTCCTACTGACATCCCATTGTCATGCAGGCAGAACTCTCTAGTCTCTCACCTATTCATGACTCTTGCATTGACCTTGTTTGTTCTGACTTTCACTATGTACTTATGACTCCATTTGACCAACACAATACCCCTTGCACATTCACATGTTCCAGTTCTCAGCCTTGCATCCACTCTGTAATTCAAATGTTCAAGCTGTGACCTCTACTCTACTCATAGCCTACAAAAACCTGCTGCACTCACCTCTGACTTCACAATGCTATTCTCCCCCCTTTGCAACCACCCCTACAAACGTTCATCTACCTACTGAGCTTTGCTCATACCTCACAAGTCAGTATCCATCCCCTCCTTCCTTTCTGCTAATGAATTTGCTCACTTAATTTCTTCTAAACTCTCTTACATTTGTGACACTCTCACAGCACTCTGCTCTGTTCCTCCTCTGCCCTCCATCTGTCTACTGCCTCCTCCCTACCGCTTCTACTCTCGACTAGTTCTCCTCTAACTCTCCTATTGTAGTAGCACCCATCATTAGCAGTGCCAACCCATCTTGGGCTCCTATCGACCATTTTGATCCCCAAGTGGTTATTGGGTTACTCCCAATGAACTGCCCTTATCTCTCTGAAATCTTTAATCTCTCTCTCTCCACTTGACTCTTCCCTGTCTCAAGCAAATCTGTAACTGTCTTAACTCTATTTAAGAATCCCTCTGCGGACACAAACATTGCAGAAAAATATTGTCCCGTTTCCCTCCTCCATTATTTAAGGGACCTTGAGCGAGTGGTCTTCAACCGGATCACTAAGTACCATGAGAATAATATCAATATGTTTTCTGTAGTAAATACCACACTGAGACTGCAATCCAACTTTCTCACTGATACTCACCGCTCCAAATTCTCCTCTATACTGATCATTTTGGACATCTCTGCTTCTTTCAACACTGCCAATCCCACCTCTCTCCTCATCACTCTCCAGGAGCTTGGGATTTGCAAATCTGCTCTCACCTTTATTGCCTCCTACCTGGAAAGTTGATCCTTTAAAATCTCTTGCTACTCGCAAACATTTGACCTCACACCTCTCCCTTTTGGCATTCCCCAAGGATCATTGACTGGACTGCAGCTCTTTACCCTCTGTATGTCTGCTCTAGGAAGATTTATATCATCATTTGTCATTCACTATCACTGTTTTGCTGACACTCAATATTTTTCACCTTTTTCACCTTAACCTCCTTCATCCCGCCATTTTGAGAGGATTACCAACTGTCTCACTGAAATTCGTCACTGGATTGCTCTTTGCTGCATCATTCTGAACTCATCGAAAACAGAATTCATATTTATCCTGGCTTCCAGTGCCATCCTTCCCCTTCCCACTTCTATCTTCTTCCAGTGTGACTGTCTAGCCCCCGAACCCAAGGCATGCAATATTGGAAGCCTCTTTGATAGCAAATACAGTCTGCAACAATTCATCACCTCCCCAGCCTCTGATGCTCATTTTAACATCCTCAACATTCGGAAACCTTGACTGTTGCTCATGCCTACTACTTGGCCTTCCTCTCTTCTCCTCTCTTCTCATTCCCCCTCTAGACAAGTCTTCACACTTTGCTACCTACACTCTTAACAACCTACCTAGATCCTACCCTACTTCTACCTAATGATAACATCCTCCCTGCACAAATGCTCCCTTCTCAAGTTCCTTCTCCTAATCTACAAAGCTGTCAATGGTCATGATACTCAGTAGCTGTTCAATTGCATCTCTGTTTATTCACCAACATGTTCCCTTCCCCCCTCCTCTGCGCTCAACCTCAATGTCCTTTTCCTCCCTGTGTCTTGCTTTCTTGCTTTCTGCTAACCCTTCCCCACTGGAACCTGCTGCCCATCACAATCAAAGCCATCCCAACTGTGGATCTCTTCATAGCTCAGCTTAAAATTCACTTACTTTCCTTATTGGGAGGTCCACATCTCTTCCCTCCCATTTTCCCTACCCAGCCCTGCCACTCTCTCTAAAGCTGCTTAATAATGCAACTGTGTATCTTTTTTATAGGAGCTGTCTGTAGTCTGAATCACGTGCCTCCTTAAGTTAATGTTACCTTTTTAAGTCACCTGCTTTCTTGTATGAAGTTTTTATTGTTTTCTCCCTGCTATATGTACCACATTTAACACACTCATAATCTGGTTCACCACTTGTTTTCATCTGTGTGTTATCGAACAGGCACCATAGCTGTACTTGTGCTATTTTAAGGCATTTACAATCGACAACCCTGTTTAAAAATAAATACAAATACAAATTATATATACAAATCTAACAAGTAAAAATATATTAAACAATCAAGGATGAAGAGAAATATGTTGGTATCTAGTATAATATCATAGTTTTTAAAAGTTCTGTGTTATAAAATTAATGCATGGTGCATGATATTGTCAAGTATTAGTGGGTGAGGGCAATGCCCTGATGACCTGCTAACCCGAGAAGGTCAGCCTTACGGGAATTTTAAAAGGTATGAAAGGCAATACTTGGTCTGAAATCCACTGGAATGGTGCTGCAGTTTAAACGATGAAGTCATGATAGACATCTGGAAGTGGGACATTGAGTACTGTGATCATAAAGGCATTGAAGGACTAGGGGGTTGGGAGGGCTGTGACCTCATGTTCTTAGTCAGAGGGGATTGTTAGGCCACTAATGGAATTTAGGATCAGGAATAGAAGCTTGCATTGTGACTGCTTGTTAAAGGGGAAATAACTAACCTGATGCTAGAATGTGTTGTCATTGGAGAAAAAAAAATAATCAGTTTGGAGTTGGTGAAGTAGAGATCATTTTCAAAGTGATGGTTAGAATAAGTACAGTTGAGACCATTGAGTAGTCTTACTAATCAAACTGGCTGAGCTGTAGCATATTAAAAGGGGTTCTCACTCATTGGAGGTTGAACTGGGAGAATATCTTGTAGATCAGAAAGGATAATTGGGAAACAAGTAGTGCCTAACGAGGATCACAATACATTATCACAGACTCAAAGCCTCACACAAATATATCCAGCTCTGGATGTCCAATGCTTACCTGAAGCTCCACTCCTACAATACAAAATTCCTACTGCTGACCAATAACACTGAACACTCGACATCCAGATCTGGCTGTCTGCTATGAACCTAGAGGGATGCACTCCCCAGATTGCCACCTGTTCCAAATCTCTTGAGTTGGACATCAACAGACACCACTCCTACAAGCAGCACATAGCAAGGAAGACACAAAGGGCTTAGTACCAACTTTCTCTCCTGTGGAAAATCAAGCACTTCATCCCAGAAAGCATCTTCACATCTTCTGTCCAAGCCTTGGTCCTCTCCCACCTGGATGGTGTCAATGCCCTTCTGGAATGCATTCTGGGAACTACCCTAGTACCCTAGATGTGCCCTACATAATGCTGCATGATGCAGCAAAGGAATCTGCAAATTCAAACACATCACCCTGACTCTCATCAAACTGCACTAGACCCCGCTTCAAGGACATATCATTTTCAAATCTTGTTTCATCATCTACAAGGCTGTTGCTCTTAAGTCACAAAGCTACCTTACTGAGAATTTCAGCATCTCTGTAGGCATAGGGTCCACCAGCAGTATAGACATATGCAGACTTGAACTCAGCCAGTGCATAAAGGAAAGAACCAGAAGACAGGCCTTCTTTATTTATGCAGCCAGATTCTGGAACCTCCTCCCCATTAACACCAGACTTGCCCCCTTGCCTCAACATTTCAGGAAGGAGCTAAAGAGCCTCCTCTTCAAGAAATGGCTCTGCCCTAAAGCCTACGTCCACACCTACTCCTTTCTAAACTGAGACTGAGAGATCTGCTTCCCCATGTTTCCTCCCCTCATTGCTTGTTAATCCCTTGCTGCCAAATTGCTGGTTCACCTGTTGTTAGCTTCCCGCTCCCTTGTATCTCTGCTTCTGTCACCGTGTCCTTCCACCATGACTTTTAAAGTGCTCTGTTACTTCCCAAGCTAGGACTGCATTCAATAAATAACCCAGCAACAATTATCCAAGTGGATGCACAGATGGAGGAAGGCATTAGTGAGGAAGATGAAGTTGAGGAAAATGAGAACAGAGTGGAGATGGTGGTCATGGGGCAGTTGATGAGGCAAAGGAAAATAATGCTCTCCTTGCTGGATTGAGTATCAGACAGAGGTCGGTTATGCAGTAACAGAAGGAATATAAGCAATCCGTAATGACATGTTTGAGGGAACCATAAAGGGAGGTGAAGGAGACAAAAGTCTCTCTGTTATTGATTAAAAGGTGGCATAAGGAAGACTGGATGGACAGAGAGAATGTGAATGAGGGGAGAGTTTTAAAATGGTATAATGATTGTACATGGTTATTGAGAGAAGGGAATTGTCAAGGGTATAAATGATGATAGTGAGTTCAATAAGGTGTGGAATATTAATGTTAATGCTAAAGGATATTTGTACCGCGCACATCACTACTGGAGTGGTCTCCTGGCAATCTGGCAGATCTGAAACAAAGGGGGGTAGGTTAGGCGTGTTAATAGGATACAGTTTGTAGAAATGCAAGGGAGCTGTCAAGTACTGCTGGCAGCTTCGGTTTGGTTAACACCGTTCACCAAGCATATTGGTGTATTATTGGGTTCCGAGTCCGTCGTGTGCTGTTGCTTGCAGGTCTGTGTGGTGTGCTTGTTGTTGCAGTGTGGTGAAGTGCGTGTGGGTTGCTGCAGTTTTAAGAAGTCTGGTTGTGTTTGATTAGTGTGTGAGATGTGTGTGAGGAGAGGTGAGATTTTAATAGTTTTTGTGATTTGTTAGTAGCCTTGTTTTTAGGAGATAAGTATATTCCTATTCCGTCTCCATGATTTAGAGAAGGTAGTTTCCTTTCGGTGATTAAGTTTCAGCGTCATAAGGCTGTCTCATCTCTCAGTCATCATTCTAAATTAGCTACTTTTGTGTTTCCATCTTTGTATTCGGCCGGGCCTTTTATCCCACTTTGTCCTTGCTGTGAATTAGTTTTGGAGTGATTTATTCGCGGGCTACTCCTGTACCCTGTACGGCCTGGAATGGCAGAATGTTAGTTACACTGGTACACATGATACAGTTTGAGATGTATGTATGTCATGGAAGGAGTTGTCAATGTTGTTTGCATGAATGTACAGTGTTTTACTGCTGAACATTACACCTTTTTAAATATTTGAGGTCAAAGGAGAACTGCACAGTTTCTAAGATTTGGTATGCTGATTTCTTATTTAAATGCATTATAACTAAAAACAGACAAGACTATCCATAGCTGTACTAGAAACCAAAATAAACATTGAACAAGTAAGGATAGCTAACATGTTCTGCAAAATGCTGTGCAATAGCATTGCCTGGATCTATTTAATGAAGCAACCAGTAAGACACAACTGACCTACTACATTTGGAATGTTTGAGTTATATTTATTTGCTGATATGAGCAGCCATAATGTTGTAAGTCCTTTCTCAAGTAGAAAGGTTACTAAGCATAACTTTCTTCATCGATCAAGCACAAAACTTGAATCTCCAATTTCTACTTATTAGGCAACCAGTATAATGAATGATGGCCTAAAAAACATGGATGCCATTTCTTGAAACAAAAATATGATGAATTTTATATTCCAAATGTTATTTTGAATATGTTTCCAATGATAATAGCTGTTTAAAGGTGAACCTGCAATGGTGAGGAATACCATAATTCCATAGACATTCGCTCCAAAGGAGGAGGTTTCAAAAGCTGACAGCGAATGGATAAGCCAGTTTTTGGTATATGGGCACATGGACTTGCCCAGAATGTCCAGAAATATATCAACTGTGACTTTACTATGGATCATGTCATGTCAGGGAAATTGTATGTTTTTCTATAATGCTTTGAATATCAGAAGGTTAGGTGGTGGTGTAGCAATATTACCACACAGTTCTTGTTAAGATTTTTTCTGGCTGCATTATTTTAAGCATGTGAAATATATTTTAGTATTGGTGTAGGTCTATAATCCTCACTCAGATATTAGAAAATAGCACAACAATGCCATCCTCCTATTTATTGAATGAATTGCAAAGTCACTCAAAAAAAGACCTTGCTCAAAATGCTTCCCTTTGTAACACCCTAAGATAGTTTTGCATCTGACTTGTAATCTCTGGGGATCTACCAGGTTGCCTCTGATCCTTTATTGGTGCTGAACAAATCTGACCTATTATCTAACAGTTTTTGTTGCATCTAATGTTTTCTTGTTTTTTTTAGTTGGTCATTTCTGATCTCATACTTACTACTAGTAGAATTCCAGCGAGTCCCTCATTGCCCCCACTCCTGCTCTCTAAAGTATACACAGGCATACCCTTGTATTATTCCTCACCAGCCCTATCCCTGCTCACCCTCTCATACGAGTTTACATGCCTCTCAAAAAGCAGCTGTACCCTACAGTCTAACGCCACTTGCCCCATTTGTTTTTACTCCCCTCCCAACTTGTGCTCCCCTTTGAAGCATCACCTCTGCTATACCTTCACTCATGGGTTTTGGAATGCCTAAGCTCTTTGCAATAAGTCTTCCTTCATCACCAACTCCTTTGACTCTAATCACCTAAAACTTTCATTGATTGCATCACAAACAATTGAGATCTGCCCATGGCACTACTACGCATGCAGCTCTCACACTCACTTCAACTGTCCAGATGAGGTGGAGGAGTCAATCTCGTGACCAGTAAACTCTTCCCTTCTGACACCACCAGACTTTATTCCCTATTGCTTTGATAAGAGTGCTGCCCATCTCCTTGCTCGTACCAACCTCTGAACTTTTTGCATTTACCTGTCCCCAGAACACTACAGTCCTTCTTTCCTGACGTTGATATCCACTTTGATTCCTTAATTACCAATGTCCATATCAAGATAATGGGAGACTTCAAACTAATATCTCCATTCCCGCCCCACTGGACTTGACTCTTTCCTCTCTTAGCACTCACATGTTGCTCTTCACAACCTGCATATGCATGAACAAGACAACTGCCTAGATCTCAACTTCCTCTCATCAATCGCAAACTCCATGGACTTCACACAAAATCCTCTCACTCTGACCGCTCCCTCCTTTACTTTGCTGTTTTTTGCTCCCCCCCACCGCTTTTTCTGATACAACATCCCTTATCACTAAACTCAAATTTAAGTCCAACTCTTTATATCCCTTTCTAGTTGAAGTCCTGTCCTCTCACTTAGCACTCTCTCCATCTCAGATCTCACTTATCAAACAATCCTTCCTTAACTTCCATACCTCTCTGGCCACTCCATGTTCTCCCCTTCACTGCTGCTAGTCTCTGGCTTCTGCCTCGGATCACACCATTTATCAGGCAACTAAAGCAATCCATATTGTTACCCCTCACCGATGGCACATGTATCATGCGCCTGATCACCATATCCTCTATAAGGAGTCACTATCTGCCCTCACCATAGCCACTGACTCTTCCAAAGCTGTCTATTGTACCAGCCTCATCTTGTCCCTATGTTTTCACTCCCCTAAGCTCTTGTCTACCCTCCAGAACACGCTGACCCCTCTTTGCCCAACTAGCTACAACTGTATAGCCCTGTAAACAGTGTACATAACTGCAAAGCATGCAAATCTGACGTAGTCTCCAGAAGAGGGGGAAATTACAACATGGAATTATAAAAGCTAACAGAAGTCATTGGGATATTCTGAGGATGTTTCAAAGACATACATTCTTCATGTGATTTATCTGAGTTCGTGAAAGTGGTAGTCAAATGTGCCAGCTGGTTGTTAAGATTCATATGTTTTTCTATTGGGACCTTTACATAATGCTTTTATATTTAAAATGTGTACAGCATCTTATTGCCATAGCTTTGAAGTGAATTGGAATGTGTGGCTCTTCGGCGGTCTGTACACTGAACATACATTTATACCAAACAGAACATTACTTGCATGCAATGATATAATTTATAATTACAGGCAAATGTCCAACCATAAGTAGAAATGGGTAGTGTACTGAAAAATGTAGAGGTCAAGCACAGTGTGGATAGCTATGTCAGTGAATTTGTAATAGCTGGACCACATTATTCGAGTGATTCAAGTAGTCTGTTGGATGCACCACTAAGGTGGAGCCAATGGTTAGTATATGTGAGTCTATCAATTCCTAGAGCTGCTGTCGACAGTTGAGGGCTCTGCAATATTTTACATGCAAATCATATGCATAAAAAAACATGCAATCGCATCCACATTACACGCACATTTGGTAGGTATATCAATGATACATTAAATTGCACGTCCGCTTGATGGGCTGATGCCAAGTCAACCTGTACTGTGAAAACCGTCATATGCCCTGAAGAGACATGTAACAGTTTCAAAAGTGGTAGAGATTAAATGATAGACTCAGGGATAGAAAAGGAAAATTGGGCTCAAGAAGCACATGACATTAATCAGATAGAATCTGAAACATTAAGTCAGAGAGCCCAACTGTGCACTAAGGGAATATGCATATTGAATATTGTTCTTTGCATTACAATGCATGGTGTTCTTGGTCATGAAAGCATGCTACGGCTGTGTTTTAAGAGTAGATTCACTACAGAGCAAGTCATTACATGCTCTAAATCCATTGGAAAATCCACCATAGCAATCCTCTTGGGAAACAAAGTCGAGAAGGTAAACTTCTATGGCTACTTGGGAGTCCATTTAGATGAAAGAGGACAATGGGGGGAAAGAGATCAATATGTCTATATTGAACTTTAAAAGACAAAGGCTAAGAGGTGGGCACAAAATGCTTTTTGAAACAGTATGGCAGGAAAGCAACTTCCCAAACATTGGAGATATTGAAGGCGTGTGCCAACTCTTTGGCACTCTATGGAGCTGAGATTTGGGGGCACTTCGATCACAGGAAGTTGGAGGAAAGACAGGTCAATATCTCTAAGACTAGAATTAAGGGTTGACTGGGTAGTGTATGTACAAGATTATGACAATGGAGTCTTTATCTTCTTATAAATCACCATTGGTGGATGTTCTTGCACACAGTTGTGCAA
The DNA here is from genome assembly GCF_040938575.1 of Ambystoma mexicanum. Lineage (NCBI taxonomy): Eukaryota > Metazoa > Chordata > Amphibia > Caudata > Ambystomatidae > Ambystoma > Ambystoma mexicanum. Next base: position 816,005,782 of record NC_090941.1, on the reverse strand, counting down.
AAAGCTGCCCTATTTTCATTACATTTCTGATTTAAGAGTGAAATTGGGGCTAACTCAAATATCTTGTTAGTACAACAATATGAGCCTACTACAAAGAAATGAAGACACACCAGTCACGAAGAACAAATATATCAACAACAGTTTATTAGCGCTCAAGCAGACCCAGGTTCATCAATGCATATTGTTAAGCAGAAACCTGTGCAGTTCCCTTGGGGAACACTGCAAAAGATTTAAGACTACAGGTATAGCAGTAAACCCACTTGGTAGCAGTCCGCACCACCCAGATTTACCTGGTAGCTGTGGCTGAGCAGTCAGACTCCCCTCAAGAAGAGTTAGGCAGTATGTAAAGTATACACAATATGTACCCAGACACAATAGCACAAGCAAACACTGACCAGAGCTTGGTTTCAAAAGTATATAGTTATTTATTTTTAAGAACACATAAGTTGAAAACACTCTAGCAAAGTATAGTAAAAAAAACACTTCAAACACAGTTATAATGAAAGCAGTTCCGACCCTTACTCCTATCTAGACAACTCTAAGTTAACACCACATAATTAAAACAGAGGTGAGCGCTTAACGTTAGATGACACTCTAGTAGGTTCAAGAAAGGGATAAAAAGAACAGAAATGGGTTAAACACACCACTCTAAGGTCCAGAACACTTGCAATAGGCTCAAAGAAGCACAAAGTCACAAGTGAGCAAGGGTCACTAGGCAGGGCCCACTCTTAGAGTAGCCGGAGCGAAAATGTGCCCAAGATCACACTGTTATTAGGGATTCAAAGTCTTGCAAAGAGTTAGAAAGAGTTTAGAGTGGCTTAGAAAGTTTAGCCAGGGTGTCCCAGGCACTCCCAGGGTCGAAAGCCGGGGGCTAAATCTACCCCGTACAGTCGGTAGCAAGGGAAGCCAGGCGGAACACGGTATCTTAAGCGGAAAGGATCCTCCAGCGGTGGCAGTTGTTCCAGGCAGTGGCAGCAAGGCTCGACGTCGGTCAGGGGAGAAGAAGTTCTCGCTGAAGAGCAGAAGAAGAAGGTCGTTGCACTGCCCGGGAAGAAACCAGCCGCGGAGTCCTCCGGTTAAAGGGTTGTACCGACTTTCGTGGTTGGGGTAAAAGTGGTGGGGTTCCGGTTGCCGGGGTGCTTGGCACTGGCAAGGCGGCCACGAGATACCTCGAGAAGCGAAAAGAAGGCGAAAACTGGTTGTCCCCACCAGTCAAGGGAAGGAGCCACTCCGTTAAGAGTTCTCCTCGGTCGTCGGGAAAAGTGGTGAGACGGTTCAGCAGGGCTCCACCGGGTGGTGTCGTCGAAGCAGGTCGGCTCAGCTCTTCCCTCGTCGGATTCTTGGTCCTGTGGCGACTTCTGCAGTTCCAGTCCCCAAAGCCCTGCTTTTATGCAGCAAACCCCCATTCACCCAGCCTAGCTGTCACTCAAACATGCTAAGTGGTGAGCCGGCCGGCTCACCACTTGGGCCAATCAGGACGGAGTGCGACTTGAGTTACCAAGGTAACTCAGTCCAGGGTGCCTAAATCCCCCTCCACCCCTCCTAAGTACCCCAGACAGAGTGGCACCACTTTGGAGGGCTTCTGTGGAGAAGCCCGCCAAAAGTGGAACAAAGGGCTCCACTTTGGGTCAGAGTTACAGAGGCGAACGCCAACGCCATTTTAGAATCAAGTTTTGGCAAAAAGTCCCAACCGGAGTTATAATAATAAATATATAAACCGGCGGTATGTTTAAGGCTACCGTAAATAAATAATTAAATGTGTTAGCCTAAAACAATGGGAAATCCCATAGGGAAATATTCGCGGTCGAATATAAAAAGTAGTTTCCACTGCCACCAGCCAAAACTCGATCAGGGGGGACAGAGACGTGCCCCCTCGACTAACAGACCCTGGGGCAATCGAATTGCCCCAGCCAGTACGTCCACAATATGATGGTTTGTACTGGTTCTGTTCAGGATTCAAGACTAGCAAAGTCTTTGGTGACTTTACATGCCCTGGGAGACAGTAGTCAGTCCCAGGGTAGGGAGTCTATGTTGGGGAGTCCCTAGGACACCCCTGGGTCACGGCACAGAGGGTGCTGTGTAACCCACATCACAAAAATACATGAGGCCCTATGGAGTAAAAGACCCCATAGCCCATTCAACACAAGGTTTAACCAAGAAAACACACTTCAACATGTCCAAGAGTGAGGGTAAAAGAGTCTCACTCTTGGCAGGAGAAAAAAAGAAACCCCAGAAATCCAGCAAAGCTGCTGGGGGACCCACTAGGTAGGGAAATTCAGCCCAAACAGAGAATTCTCCCTAACACATATATACAGGCATAGAGAAAGTGAGCTAAGACATGGGGGAGTGAGAAATCTTTATACTCTACAACATCATGATAAATGTGTGCTAACCCATCACGTGATTATGGTTCATGACCTACAGACATGGGCAGTTCACCATAGCAGCATATGTTAGAACACTCTGCGTCACCTCGCAGACAATTTGCTGTCTGTGAAGCAGAGCGGAGTGGGGTGTAGGAGTATATCATGTTCCTAACACAAGGTAACATTCCTCGCGCTACTTTATCTATGTTGTTTCTAGACAACAAAGTCTGTCTGTATTTCCACTGAGTAAATCGGTCTTTCAGAACAACATATGCCATGAAATGTGCGTTGCTTTAATAGTCTGGATGCACATTCACAATTAGCTGCGGGAAGGCAAGAGAGCCCAGGAAGACACCTAATTTACAGATTAGCTACGTTTGTGCCAGTACTTCAAGGCTAACAATGTGCTCAGCAGTTTTAGCATTCCTGTGCCGGGGCATGTTTAGAGAAGCTTCTGAAGCAGTGACTTTGTAAATCTTTCGAACGTTCAGATTAAAAACTCAGAAATTAGAGCAAAAACGACCAAAATGGCATTTTCGGGAAACCGCAATGGAGTGGTTCAATGTGTGTGTGCTTACGCCAGCATCATAATGCAAAATGGATATGTTTTTACAATCTAACACCTCAAGCATAGACTACTTTGTCCCCAAAGCTTACATTGTACAGAAATATGAAGACTAGTACCACCAACTGAAGACACCACTGGCATAATGGGTAAGCATTTATCGTTTAAATCTTATTTTGGCCCAGAAAAGTATTTAAGCTCTTTAGAAGATAAGGAAGCAAACATCTTGTATTTGAAGGCCAGACTGGGGATTTTACCATTGGCAGATGTCACAGGTAATTGGAGTGGCAGTATTAGAGACAGATGTAAGATTTGTCAAACTGATAAAGAGGATTTACTGCAATGTTTTATCGGTTGCCCTCTATATAACAATTTGAGTCATGGATGGTCTTTTCCAATTTACAAGAACTTTAAAATTGTGACTGCCAGTCAGGCCATTGAAAACGTTTGGGAACCCCAAGGGGTTCTGAGCTCTGGGCTCAGTTTTAATATCTGAAGGAAACTTGGTGATTAAGAAGGAAATATCTATATTAACAGTATATTGGCCAGCAAAATCGGTATGAAACCAATTCTTTTTCAATTGTGATTTTATGGAATTTTAGTTTGTATGTTTTTAAGATATGTTGCAGCTATGACACTGATTTTGGATTATTTTTTATCAAAGTGGGAATATAAAGTGGGTAAAAGCTGAGATATGTTTTCAATGATTTCAGAATGTGTTACAGTAACTGTGCTAACAGGAGGCGACAAAGTCAAAAGTCCCGCGAACATTGTGTTGACAGGAGTGAACCCGAAGAAGGGAAGATGGCAACTGAAAGGTTGGCAAGAGTGAACCCGGCAGAGGGATGCTAACGGAAAGGGACGAAGCTTAAAGTCCCTATGAACAGAATGTTGACAAGAGTGTACCCTATCGAAGGATGTCCATAGTGAACTGTTCTGCAAAATGTGGCCAGAGTGAACTCGGCAGAGGGAGGCCAACAAACAGGGGTGAATCCTGATTAACTTTCTAAAGAGACATTAATATTTGTGAAACAAGAAATACTGCAAGACAAGTGGAAGTTTAGTGTCCCCCTTGTCAATTGGGGTCTGGCCCAGCTGAGGGAGATGCAGGGGTGAAAAGTGAACAAAAATTCACTAAGAAAGGAACTTTTTGGGTAATTTGTACAAGTACAACTGTGAGGGGCGCGTCCGGAAGAGAGGGACCAAGGGTTGAAGCCATCACCCAAAACCACAAGTGGAACAGAACTTTTGTGTTTGTTGAACTATCAGGTACATGAAGGCAAGAGACTTTTTCTTGAAAAGAGACTTTAACCATCGGAAGAACCTGATAGCTGGAGCGGAACTGTTGGCTCGTGCTGGGAAAGCTCGAGTGTGTGCTGTGCTCAGGAGTCCCACCTTGTCCTGTGCTGAAAACGTGGGGAAGTGAGACCCCGGGCAATCAGATCCTGATTTATGATTTGTGAACAATTCTTTCTTTATTGAAAACTTTATCCCACACTCTTTCTATAATTAGTTGTAAGTATTTGGAAATAGGTTTCTTTAGTATGGGCCTTTTTACTTTGACAAGACGATACATGGACAGCCTTATTTTTCATTTGATTGTCGACACTTGCTCCCATCTTAGATTTAGGTTTATTTTAGTCATTTTTCCACCCTACAGTTACAGTTTTATAAACACCCTTGAACTGTGATCACTTGTGTGTGTCTTTACTGTGCCCCCATGAGTTCCTACAGCTCATGGTAGGAGAGGTAAAAGGTACAGGTAATGGATATGGCATCACCATCTACTGAGTGGGCTGTCCCCAATTGATCTTTGTTTAGTTAAGTTTCTGGAAAAAATGTGTACAACAATGTGGAGAGATATTTATTTGTTTCAGTGGTTGATAGATATCTTTGAAGTTAATCTGTTGTAGATTTAAAAGTATAAGAATAGAGAATGTTATTTTACATGTGGATATCTCTTTTGTCTTATGCAAGGGTTTGAGACATATGAGGGTAAATCTGTAATTGTTGGTCAACCCTTGTCGTTTTTTGAAGAGGTATGCATAATACCTTTGGCAGTTAATGTGTTTCAAGGGAAAAATAAATATGATAAGTCTTATTACATGACTAGACTAGCCTACATTCACTGTAGGCCAGACTAGCCACATAATAGCACTTCACTTATCATGTTTGCTTTACCCTTGATGTATGGTACTGTGCATCAAGGGTAAATCAAAAAAGTATACCATCCCATATCCCAGCAGACCCCACCCCTAAATTAATGGGGTGGGGGCTGACACACACAACACTTTCACCAGCGCATTAACAAATCAGTCAATAAACTCTTTGGAAGTGTGCATTAATTAAAACAAACACACCAACATACACCCACACATACATACATACATACATACATACATACATACATACATACATACATACATACATATATACATACACATTACATTAAAAAAAACACTTATCTTACCTGCTCAGACCCTCCCCACAGAAGGCCCTCTTCTCCACAACGGGAACACTTTGACTGAAAGGAGAAGACGTGTCTCCTGTCAGTCACCAGGTCTACACTGATAGTGTAATTATAAGGGACGGTGAGGCCAGGCTTCCCATTCCCTGTCGACCTCTCATTATTTTGAGCTACGGTTTTTGTGGAGCATTAAAGGCTCCATATACAAAAAACAAACTAAATGTTTAATGGGAGATGTGCCTCTGTTCATAGGCAGGGAGCACAACCCCCCATGCAAATCAAGCACATGGGTAGGCTGTGCTGCCTGCCACTCAGGCGAGGGGGCTGGACTGCCACCCACTCATGGTGGTGGGCTGCCACTGACCTCATTTGTCTTAACTGCTCTCTGTGTCCATCTCTATATGCAAATATGCCTGCCATTGTTTCTAAGGTTCTGTGCCCTCTCCAGTCAATATTTCCATCCCCACACAGAGACCTCTGTTGGCAATCACTGATTTGTCCCTTAACCTCTCAGTCTGTAGTCATGTCTGTATCTGCCCATCATTTTGTCAGCATGCCTGTCTCTTATTCTGTCTCTCTTTCAACCAATGTCAGCATCTATTTGTTTTACAATATTCATCTCAGTCGATTTCTAATCATCTGTCCTCAAGCTATCAACTTTTTTGAACACACACATTAGCTATATCTTTCACGTAAATGCTAAAAGAGCATGCTTCGGGGGGGGGGTACAAAAATTGGCCTAACGTGACATAACCATCCAATAAGCCCATTAGAGGGTTTGAGTATTATGCATAACTTCTTGCAAGTACCCTTTGGTTATATTCACATATAACACGTGACTGAAGAACTTGCTGGTTAGGTAGACATAAAATCAACTAAGTCACTGCTTTCAGTAAAATGACAAGTGTTTCTATTTGTAATTTGAACTTTTTATATACCGTCCGTATGGTAATGTAGGCACACATAGACAGACACACAAACACAAACACATGCAGGCACATAGATTCACAGACACATATAGACAAATTTACAGATACATGCAAAGATATAGTAGTGGGGGTTGGGGCTATGGTGCACCATTCTGACCAGCCGGTGGTATTAACCAGCCATGCTCGAAAAGGGGCTCAGATGGGCGAAGTAGGGCTCAAAATCTTCCATTTATGCCTCTATCCTGAGTAATATCTTGGCAATCTGTGATATAGAACCTAGTGATGACATGGTATTGTGTGAATTTTAGCAATTTAAAAGGAACCTACCTCCTCTTCTGTCTCTCTCTGTCTAAGGTTGATTGGTATGAGGAAGCTTGTCACAGTGCCAAAAGGGAGATGGTCTCTTGTGTAAAATGTTCAGAGGGGTTTGATAAATCTCACCTACAAGCCCTAAGATCTAAATATAAAGAGCTAATTGGGAGAAAGAAGTGTTGGGATTGAACAGTGGGGTAGGCTACATATAACCCTGCAATCAAGGGATGCTTGCTCCTTCTGGAATTTGGTTACTGCTAAGGATTTGAATGGGGACAGATATCTACAATCTAATATTGGAGAGTATGAATGGCGTTCCCATTTTTCAAACCTTTATCAAGTTGAAATTCAACCTGCTTCTAGCTCTGCAACATATAGACCGTTATCACCTGTTACCTTCTCATTCTCTGTTGGTGAGGAGACAGTCGGTCTTAATACTTTAAAAAACTCATAAGGCGACAGGCACAGATCTGATCCCAACAGACCTTTTTAAGGATGAGGTAGTGATATGGGCCCTGGTGCTCTGTAGGTTCTTTAATGCCATCCTGTGCAGTGGTGAGATACCAGCCTCCTGGTGCAGGGCAACAATTGTCCCCGTTTATAAAAAGGGTGGGAAAGATTATCCAGCTAATTACCGCCCCATTTTTCTCCAGGACAGTGTTGGTAAGCTTTTTGGGAAACTTATCCTCACACTTTATCAGGAGTGGGCTGACCGTAATAATGTGGTTAATTACCTCCAAGCTGGGTTTAGACCAAATAGGGTTACAATAGATCATTGTTTCTTGTTCTTTTTGATCATTGCAAAATATACCATCTTGAAGAAAATGTACCCCTATGTCGTCTTCCTGGATCTAAAAACGGCTTTCAATACTGTATCAAGAGAGTTACTGTGGAACATTCTGTTGAAGCGCAGTGCTCCAACCGACCTGGTAGCTGTTACACGTTCATTGTAGTCTGCCAAGAAAGCTACCCTCAGGTATAGCCTATGGGGGAACAGACTGAGGACTTTGGGGTGAATGTTGGAGTAAGGCAGGTCTGTACCTTGGCACCCATTGTATTCAATGTTTACATACAAGAAATCATTGATGCTTTGTTAAGTGGGTGCCAGCAGGTACATACCCGGCACTATTCTATGTGGATGATGCAATCCTTAGGAGGACGCGTTTTCGGTGCAGTGGGACGCTGGAGAGGAGACCGCCCAGTGAGAGCGGACGCGGAGTTCAGGCATAACAAGACACAGTGAAGTGCATTGAAACGGCTAATGTTGCGAGAGCATTTGAAGCCGTGTCTTTTCTAAGACGTTTCCGGCTGCATGAAGATTCCCAATTTCTTGCTGCCATCTATATTACAAAGCTTCAAGCCTAAGAGAGCAGAATTTCCGCACACAAAGACTCTCCTGTTACCCCTGCTACTATTAATAAGTTGGCAGCGAGGTTGGCACTACACAGTATAAGAGCCTCCTTCAAAGAGCTGCCCCCTCTTCCTTGCATCAAGTCACGCTGTTAATACTGTGAATTATCTCAGTAATTGCAATTTCGATTGTTGTTTACAGTACACCCCCCCTGAAGAATTTCCCTTTAACAACCCTCTTGAAGAACTATGGGAATGAAGCATGTCGGGTTTCTTTGGCTGTGAGAAAGATGTCATGGTTTCAGCAAGGCATTAAGAGCTTCTGTATACTCAGAATTAATAATAGGACCTCATCATCAATTTAAGAGATTCATAATTAGACATCAGATTTGTGGTTTGACCTAAGATGCTTATGTTTCATATTTTTATGTGGTGTTTAGTATACAATTGGATGTCTTTGTTTGTAGTGGTAATAACAACCACAAAAGAGTAACATTTTCTATATTAATTGTGCTTCTGTTTTCTTGCTTACTAAAGGTGCAGGTACTTTTCTTCACGTTGACACAGAACTCCTTTAGTTCTATCTTAGGGTTTCTGATTTCTTTCTTTACTTATTTTCTATTTTTATTTACATTTAAGTGTTTCTCCGTTGCTCCACACATTAGAATTATTGTGCTTGATATGCTGTTTTTAAAAAAAATCTTTTAATATGTAATGAATTTTGTAATAAAGCATAGCAATATATATTTTTTCAATGATGGTTGTAAGTGTGATTTGTTGCAACTAAGGAGGGCAGGTCGTCAGGTATCCAAACAGTTCTTTTTGGATCCCCAAGGGTGAGGTCACGAGAGGAGCTAGGACTCTTTTTCTTTTGACAGTACGAGTTCCATTGGGCACTGTCCTAGGCCACCCCAAACAAAAAAACCCAATCCTTTGCTAGTTTTTTGGCAATCCTTCTGTCCATCATGCCCCAGGGCCTGAAGCACGCTTTGTCCGTTTTCGATACTAAATGCTCTGAGCTGAATTTATCTTTAAACATCCGAAAATGTAAAGTGATGGTCTTCAGGCCACCTCGTGCTAAAAGGAGAACACTAAGATTCAGTGTATGTGTCTCGGTTATCGAACAAGTTACCCACTTTGACTATCTTGGAGTGTGTTTTGAGGACACTGGTAGCTGGAAGCCACAGGTAGCTAAATCAGCACTCTATTTGACTAAATACTGTGGTGCTATCTTATCTTTCTTTGCCAAACATAGTAGAGGTGCAACTTCCCCTGCACTAGAATAATTCCATAAAAAAGACATACCGGCATCTACGTATGGATCTGAATTGTGTGGACATGTTAACATTGCTGATCTGTCCACCTGCGAAAATAAGTTCTTAAACAAACTATTGCTTTTACCTGTGTCAGCACCTTCAGGCTTGGTCCACCTAGAACTTGACAATACTAGCATAGCGGCTCAGACTTCTTTTAAAACAATATTGTTTTGGGCAAGGGTCTGGAATGGTGAGGGGCTAGAGAGATAAAGGAATGCCCTGTTGCATGTCATAAACCTTGAGGGGGGAAAGTTTAAAGTGGCCTGTACATGTGAAGGCTTGCCTTTTCCAATTGAATATGCCTGATATGTGTAACAGGCCATAGACGTCCAAGGTATGGAATCTGAATACTCTGAAGTCTAAGGCAATTATGTCAATTTATGAAAATCTGATAGTCAATGCCACAAAGCTGAAATTTGGAGTGGAATACCTTGAATCCACAGACGAACTAGGGTTGACGTCTATCTGGATACCATTCTTTTGCCAATGGAAAGGTCTCTTTTTGTCTGATTTAGGCTTGGGTGTCCGCCAATAGCTTGTATAACTAAGGGATGGCGGGGGCAAAATCTGATCTCTGTCCGATGTGTGGATTCCAAACAGAAAATATTGCACACTTTTTATTAATTTGCTTTAAAGCCCATCGTACATGATGTATGTACCTGCAACCTATAATGAACAATGCAGGTATTTGCCATGTAACCCCTGCAATTAGGAATTTAAGAAAATGTTTTACTTCCTCATGTGGTTTTCGGAACTGCACGTTTATCTACAGGTCATGGTTGGTGAGAAACAGGATCTTGAAGAATGGAATTTGCACAATGGACAATGCCGAGGCTGGTCTCCTCAGTCCCTATCATGCTAATATTCCGGTTGCTGATCATCTGTGCACTAATAATCTATTACTGTGTGGAGTTTGGTTTATGCTTTTACTTTTAATTTTGGTATTTTTATCCTAAGTAATTTTGAACAAACCTATATTCTGCATCTGGGTAATATTCTGGGAGCTATGGATGAAATATGTTGCTGATTTGCACTTACTAACTTTTAATTTTGTGGACTTTTTAACTTGCAGAGACAATTATGTATTTTACATGGAATATATTGTTGATTTGTAGTTGATGATTAAATACGCGTTTGGGCCCTTCTTCTGTACCAATGTATTGATTGTTCACTGGAACTTAAAGGTCAAAAACCGAATAAAAGTATTGCTGTGAGATGTGAAGAAGGGCAACCCGGTGTATCACTTATACACCATGCAATGAATTGCACAGTTCAACATGATATGATTGTGTCCCATTCTTCGGTAAGAGTGGCATTCCACAGAGTGGCAGATTGCTGAGTGGTTATAAGTCCATGACCCACAATACAATTAAATATGTTATGCCAAATACATGAGACTCCTTGAGGAACCCGTTTTTAAGAACAATATGCTTAAAGCTGGTGGCCCTAGAGTATGTTCCCCTACACAAAATAATGTGTTTGATCCAGACCAGACCAATATTTCATATTAGAGCACACTTGGGAAGCTTATGCATTGGTGGTTTGCGAATCTGCGAGCTCTATGAACCGGTATAGCTAACAGATTGTGCTAAGCGTCATAGAGACGCACATCATGGAGCCATGGCCAGTGCACACAGCCTGGTGCTCCCTGTCTTCATAGGAGTGCCGTGTTCAGAGAAGCCCCACCGCCAGTACCGCTCGCTTCCTCGTCCCCCTCACCGGCCCAACTGACAGATGCTGCCCTGACATTTGCAAACCCCACACCTAACACCCACACTCCTTCTTAGCCTGGGGTTAGTCTCCTCGCTCCCAGGCACCACATTTTTCGACAGGCTGCATCTGGAACATGCGGCTTGGCCTCTCACCCTTACTGCCCCTGGGCCTCTGCTCTATTACTTTGCAAGGCTGCAACCTGCAGATGCGCCCTGGTCTGTAGGAAACCCTGTCTCCTCCTCCTCCTGAGCATGTGCCCATTAGTATATTTTTGAAAAGCACAACAGACAGCAATGAGGCGCTATGAAAAAAGTAATATCTTCCCCAGCTGGTCAAAAGCCTGAAAATGTCCAATTAGATCTTAAATATTTTTCTAAAGATCTAAATGAACATTTTCAGGATTTTGACCAGCAGGTGGCGATATTACTTGTTTTTTCTCCTTTTAATTTAGCACAATGAGGGCTGTATTAATAGCTTTATAGGCCACACCCTTGGGCTGTACCGGGAGTTATGAGCCTGTGCAATTCATTAAATAACCTTGCTGTGCTCAGGCCTTTAAATCAACCTTCAATCTTCAGGACCTATAACGTACAGTACAGCCCACGGGCTAGGCTTATAAGGATTAATTATAACCCTTACAATGCTGAGAGAGCAAACGCATTGGACAATCTTCAGACTATAAGAGCCGATATAGCCTGCAGATGTTATTTACTTGCATACATTCATACAGGGAAACGAGCGCTTTTGTTCACAAAGGAGTGCACAGAAAGTGATTTATCAGATAAATGGGAGCAAGTGAGCCTCTTACAATACAGAGTTTTCACTGGCATGATGACCAGGTTTTAAAAGGGGTATATTGGACAGATACTAGGAACAATACAGTGGACAAAAGTAGGACAATCGAGTGTCAAGGGGTAGGCAGTCTAGCCAGATAAGCATGAGCTGTGACCTCAAACTATTAATTGTTAGTGCTGTGGGTAAAATAGAAGGAAGAGTTTGGGTTGGCGGTTAGGCAAGGTGTAAGTAGTAAGGCTGAGCAGGTGATTCAAGAGGATAGCGCAGAAGCGAGGAATTGGACTTTAAATTTCCTTTTGAATACATTGATGTGGATTGTGTATCGAAATGCAGAGGGGAGGGAGTTCCAAGTAAGTGGAGCAATGACGGTGAAAGAGCGGAGGTGAGAGAAAGCACAGGGTGGGCGAGGTGCCCCGAGGTTGGTGCAGGAGGCAAAAGCAAGGCTGCGAGTGGATTTGTAGGGGTTGATAGAAGAGGATAGTTACAGCAGCGCCTTACTGTGGATGGATGTTGCACTAACTAATATGAGACATTTGAATGTGGCTTTGTTTTGCATAGTTAGCCAGCCAGCCTTCTGACATAAGAGGAAGTAGGGGCTAAGCGAGTGAGTTTAAGGAGAGAGAGTTCTAGTAGCAAAGTTACTAATCTTGTAAAGGGGACAGAATACATAGGTTGGAAGTCCAAAGGGTATACTGGCCCAGTGTTAGGACAATTTTTCTGAAGTCCAACTAAGGGTTTAGTAAAACCATTCAACTGAGGCAGTACAGGACTCCACTCTTAGTATAAGGCTGTACCACCTGAGTTCATGGTAGTGTAGACAGGGCAGCCAGGCTTATTTTAGGAGGGAGAGAGGTCTGTAGAATCAGTACAGTAAATTGTAATACAAATTATCCAAAGAAACACTGAAACAATATGGGCCTCAATACGAATATGGAGGTAGACATGCCGCATTTAGCGGCATGGTGACCCCCATACTGAGTACCGGGTCTGGGTTCCAGGAATAGGGAATTACCGGGCCATTCTGACCTTGGAGGGCCCGGTAATTCCCTTTCCTGTACCCGGACCCGGTACATCCCTATTCCCGTTTGAGCCCCCATATTGTTCAATGGGGAGGATTCTAGCAACGGGCCAGTTAATGACGGGCCCGTTGTTAGCATCCTAGTCTGCTAGCGGGTACCGCTAAGGACTCCTGGTTTTACCAGATGTCCTTAGTGGGACCCGCAAGCAGACCTCGTAATGAGGCGGTAGAGGGATAACGGCGCCGGCAGCTCTACCGGCGCCGTTCACCCTCTACCGCCTGGGTCATAATGAGGCCCTATGTATTGTAAAAATAAATGATTTATTTAAATACAGGTAGGCCCAGATAAATCTCGGGGTTTAAGTAAGTACTAACACATTATATGAAATCACAGTATAAAAACACAACACTATACTTGAAAGTACACAGACCCAAGTATAGACCTTATTTGAAGTACCTAACAGTAGTTCTGGGGAAGTCAAAACCTTTTCATACACATTCAGTATAGGTCAAGCCTATTCTTGGGAGTAAAAAACAATGGTTACTTGTTACAATTACATCCAGTAATGCAAGGGCAGTAGACCCTTCCAGTTGTATACTGAATCTCAGTACAAATCACGTAATCAGTCAACTGGACAATATACATTTGGTGAATAGTTGAACACTTATTCTAGGTGCAGTAAAAACCTATAACTATTTTTGTCATAACACACAGTTATAATGATTTTGGATGGCACCCAGCTAACACAAGTTAAGTAAAACCCACATACTTTGTTAACATCACAGGAAGGGGAAAGTACAACCCAATGTCACACTTTACTGAATGACCCAAAGTTATTCTAGGTAGGCAACAACCTAATACAGACTTAATAAGGACAGGCTAGCAGCAAGTCAGGGGAGGCAAGACCCAGTTGAAGGACACTCATACAATTATCCTCAAAGTACTAATCTGGTGATACCGACACTTTACTTTTGGGAAGAGGCACAACCTAATCACAGGAGAGTAAAATACCTTCACATCTACTTTCTATGAGACTGGCAAAATAGTGGCTAAGGAAGAACAGATGTTAACCATACTTTTAAGAATAATGCATCACACATTCAGGATCAGTAAGAACTTTTGTAACTGTTCACTCTTAGAATTACAGTTACCAACCAACTCTTTACAAGTAAGTACATTTTAAACACGTATTTTCTTTTCTAGGCCGAAGACCCATCCCTTGAAAGTATTTCCCTTATTTTTGGAGCATGAGTGTTCTCAGTGGCAGAAGGGGGTCACTAGGACTAGTGAACAACAGGCAGTGTCAGAATAGGTTCTTTAGTAGCAAATGTCTGAGTTCCTAAGGAAAACTGGGCAAACAGGTGAGTAATTCACTTTAGAGTTAGAAGAGGGTCCAGGGGCTTCGCAGAAGACACCCTAGCAGGATTCTAGGGGGGCTTGATGCACTGGATGAGGGTCCTCTCCATCACAGAAAACATTGCACAGCTACACAGAAATCCTGACAGGCTTAAGGTAAGTACATACCCTAGCCAGCATAGTACCTCAGCATTGAAGAAGATTTTGCAGCAGGAGAACTTCAGGGTTTGCAGCCAAATACCCGGTCAGTGGAGTCCTTGTCGTGGAAACTGAAAACAAGACCTCAGAAGAGACTTTGTAGCAGAAACTTGTGGTTGAATTCTTGTTGTTACAAAGGTCCAGCATTCTGGAGAGGGGACTTTTCAGACTTGATTCGTGTCCCCGGAGATGCACCAGGATGCCCACAAAGTTTCATTCGGAAGACCATGTATCACACAGTGGCTTGAGGTCCCAGGGTATTGGAGTATTGCAACAATGCATGGTCGCAGCTATGCGTGGGATGGCTCAAAATGCAGGACTTCTTGAGTTTAGTGGATCTCACCAGGCTCTGGGTCAGGCCGTTCTTTTCGGAGTCCCCAGGTCAATTGGAATGAAGGGCTACAGCAGGCTCCATTTACACAGCAGGCTGTCTGGTCGCTGGAAATTGTTTCCACCACTTTTCCTTCATCATCCTCTTCTGTTTAAGTTCCAGTGGTCGACATAGCTTCAGCTTCCAGGTTCGCAGTATTTAGCAGGAATTACAGCACAACCTCTGCATTCTCTTCCTGCATTTTACAAGAAGGGGTGGTCTGGTTGTCCAATCAGGACAGCCAGTCCCCCACTGGGATTTGTACCCATTCAAGCAGGGTGTAAAACAAAGGGCTGGGGAATTTTGGACCCCTCCCTCACTTCCTGCTCTCACAGAGAGACTGGAGCCTGTGTGTGTAGTCGAGGGGACTCCCGCCGAACATACAAACTACACAAAGGAATTTCCCACCCTGGAGGTCAGGGGAAGGAAGAAGAAATGACAAGAAACCCTAAAATGTCAAACAAAGAAGTTCAGTGACCATTTTAGCAAAGATGGCTCAACGCCATTTTGAAAAAGATGGCTCCGCGGTTAGCGTTACCGGAGCTGCGAACAGCCGCGGTAGATGCAAGCCATGGTAGTTCATTATGAAATCATTGCCACCAGCCATTGAAGGTAATCTTGTCACTGTAACAGCATTGTTACAGTTCTAATATGAAAGGGATACAGGGCATCTCCCCAGCACTCCACAGAAGGTGGGGTGTGGTGGCTTCACAGAGTAAAATGTAAAAAGGGATCCAAAGATCCTTTCTAGCCATGCGAAGTGTAGTTCACTCAAAGTTAGCAGAAGAAAGTTAAATGGGGAGCCCCTAGGGCACCCCAGCAACAACATGCACTTATTGCCAATAAGTTGTTAAAGATGATAACTTTAAAAGACACTATGGAAAGTCTTAAACATGACACCCATAAAAAGAGTTAAAGGTTATGTGAGTGTGGAAACAGGTTCCCACTCACTGAGGTAATAATGAAAAATAACCCACTAATAAAGCAAAACGTTCTGGGGTTGAACCATGAAAGGGAGATTTACCAGTTTTGTGCAAATCTTACCTAACACCCAGTACTCCCAGTTGACAGCAGACAGGACTGGTGTGGTTTTGAATGGAAGGAGGTTCCTAATTTTCATGATATTTATGAAGTTAAGGCGAGGCGTCATTTTAGAGAGGAAGGTAGAAAATGTATGTGAAGGGTCAGTCATAGATGACACCAAGGTTTCTAACTGAAGAGGGAAGAGTGTCAGTTGAAAATTGGATAGTCAGGGGAGGAGTAGAGCACCTCTGCTCTGAAGAAATTAAACATAGAACAAGAGTGTAAGGTTATCCACTATTTAATATTACAGGGACAGTCAGAGGTTTTGGTAAACAGGTCAGTGGAAAGTTCAGGAAAGGAGAAAAAGATTTGGGTGTCATTTGTGAAGAGTTCATATGAGAAGAATAAGGAGGAGGTAAGTACCCAGAGAGCAGAAGTGCTCAGTGTGAACAGGAGAGGACCCAAGACAGAGCCTTGTGAAACACCAACAGTAAGAGGAGTGAGTTGGGTATTGTTGTTCCAGAAAACAGAGAATTGATGAGAAGCCAGGTAGGGCTTGATCAGGTAAGTGCTTGATCACGAATCCGAAGCACTACCATTTTCATCACTGTTGCATCATGACGTTTGTGCCCTGTCTATTTTCTTAGATCATTTCACTGGCAACACCTGAAATTCTTTTCAGGTTTACCAGAACCATATTCCTTGAGTGGCCTTCACTGTCGGCTTGGTCTCCAACCATAAATAATCTCCCACCGACTTTATGGCAGAGCTTCTAAAAGGCCACACACTCCTACACCTGCCGTTCATCTGGACTCCAAACCCATACCACCTCTCCCAACTGGGGCTTACTTCCTGCATCTTCATTACTCCTCACTCTAATGTTCTCAGTCAGAAAGGATGTAACAGAATTTCATTTTTTTTAAATTCTTGGTGAGAAAAGCCTAGGGGAGTGGATTCAAACTAATGAGAAAGATAACTTTCGAAATAATTCAGCAGCACCCTGTACTGGACCATCCTTCCATTTAATCTAAAGTAAATGTCCTCCTAACACGTTCATGGTTTTTTACCTCAAAATGCCTCCATACAATCTACCCTTTTCAATTCAATTAACAACAAATGTACCTTAACACCAGTGTTAATACCTTTTATCAACAAGATTGCACCACAAAAATTGTGAAAAGCTAAATCTCGTTCACACTTGGTTCACCCCGCACCTAAGAATCCTGCGTAAAAGCAAAAGAGCCACCAACACCATTTGGAAAAACCTCCCTTCAACGTCTGACATAGATAACTTTACCACAGCCTCTTCCACCTACAAAACAGAAATCTTCCTAGCAAAATTCGATTCCTACAATGACCGGATCACTAAAGCTAAATCTAATATGAAAGAACTTTTTTAGCATACTGAGAGAGTTAGAATCCCCTACCACACCACCTATCTCCTGTACTAAAGACCTCACTTGGTGCAACAATATAAAACTCTCGTTGACAAAATAAAGCTCCTCCAAACTAAAACTGAGTCAAAAAAAGCTAGTCTTGTCACTAACTTACCCCAACCGGCAACTCAAGTGCCATTATCTGAGCAACAGGACCTGTTCACATTCCCCCCCCCTTTCGCACTAAGGAAGTCTAGGATATCATTCTAAGCTTAAAAGCACCCAGATGTTTGGGCGATGTCTGCCCAGCAACAATTGTCAAAGAGACAGCGAAGGATCTTGCACCCTTTATCACTTTGCTAATAAAGTCCTCTTTTGCAACCAATACAGTACCTACTAAGCTGAAGGACGCCTGGATCCTGCTGCTTTTAAAGAAGCCCACCCTTGACCTGAATAGCCCAACTAATTATAGACCAATCACCAAAGTGCCCTTCCTCCTAAAAAGTCTAGACAGAGCTGCCTACCTACAGATTCAGCATCACCTGGAAAGTAAAAACTTACTAGGGCTCCGTCAATAAGGCTTCCGACTGAGGCATGGGACGGAAACAGCTCTGATAGATCTTGTAACACAAATAGAAACTATAAAAGACAATGGCAACCTTGCCCTCCTTTTGTTACTTGATCTATCAGCTGCCTTTGATCTAGTGGACAACAAAATACGCTGTAACCACCTTTCATCGGTGGCCCATTTCTCTGACGATGCTACCTCCTGGACTCAGTCCTTCCTCAATAACAGAACCACCAGAGTTTTTGCTCCGACGGCTTCTGCTATATCTGCTCCTGTCACATGTGGGGTCCCCCAAGGTTCCTGCATCCCCCCCATGCTTTATATCATATTTATAAAACCTCTATTCCATGACCTAGATCATTTGGGTGTCTCGTACACAAATTATGCTGACGACACCCAAATTCTGATCCCTATCACAGGTGATTACAAAATAGATTCCAAACGCTTAAATGACATCTACCTACTCGTTCAAGCCTGGATAGCTAAACACAGACTCTGTCTTAACGATGATAAGACAGAGTTACTCCTTGTAGGAACCCAAGCTAGATTTAACAGACTCGACAAGCAGTTTAATTCATTCATTATTGATGGCAATGACATCAAGGTATCGAAGGATGTAGAAACCTTAGGTATCTAGATTGACTCTTCTCTCTTCTTATAAAGACAAATCAATGCTACTTAACCAAACTAGACTACTGCAATGCCCTATACTTAGGCACTAGCCAATACAACCTAAAAAAGTTACATATTTTTTCAGAACAACGTGCTTAGAACAAGGACTAGTTTTCCTAGATCACTCCACATCCCGGAGTTAGGATGCAGCACTCACTGGCTCTCAATCAATCAAAGAATTAGACTCAAAACCTTATCACTTACCTTCAAATGCTTAAATAACTTACCTCCTATATACCTCTGTGACAAATTCAAACTAAACTCATCTGATCGACCATTCAGATCTTTACAAGCCAACTCCCTTATCATCCCTAGGTTTAAGCTCCAGAAGGATGGAGGCAGAAGCCAAAACCCTGAACCTTCCTTCCACAAATTCAGAAATAATGTCAAAACCTGGCTCATTATGGACATGGACTAACAACCAGTACCCAGACCTATCTGCGTAATGAATGCATTGCCAATTAAATTTTGCAAAAGGCCCATCTAATGTCATATGTAAATATTGTCACGTGTAAATATTGTCATATGCATCTGTATATATTGTTATATGCAACTGCAAAAATATACTATGTAACTGTAAATACCTTTTACTATGTACCTGTAAGAAATGTGCCCAGATGCCTCAGGAGCTTGGCGCGCTATGTAAATAAATACAATACAATACAATACAATTACTTATGACTTATAAAAGATGTATTTATCAAGCTGTCAGGCTTTACTGGGCGTTATGGGTCGCACAACCTTGTTAAGCATCCTTTCTGCAACTGGGCCTATAAAGTGGCTGTTAGGGCCTATTACGACCGTTGGACTGGGTCATAAAATTTATTATAACCCTTTGAATGCTGAGCGAGCATTCCCATTGGGCAATGTGCTGACTATAAGAACCATAATAGCCGGCAGATTGTTTTGAATGCTACATTCCAAGGCTCACCAGCAGGACGGAGAGGACCTTCATCCAAAGTCCCATGACCACCCAGACAGATGTTTCCATTTACTGACCTCACCCATGGATTGTACAAGGAGTTATGTGCCTATACATCTTTTTAAATGCCCTTGCAGTACTCAAACCTTTAACTTGTTCTGCATGGCACATAACTCCCATTACAGCCCTTGGGCCGAGCTTATAAAGCTTAAATACAACCTTGGAATGTCCACTTACTGTTCTCGTTGAAATTTCTATGGGCTATAAGCACCCGCAGAGTCTATTTGTACGTCCCGCATATTGTTCAGAACACTATATTTCAATGCTGCCTGCAGCGGGGTACGTGCCTGCAGCAAACTGCGATTGCCGTGGCATATTCATGTGCTAAATCCACCTGGGTGGTTACAGAGAATTGCTTGACGTCTATTACCTTATATATACTTTATTCTTTTGTAGTTTCGGAGATGGTAAGAAGACATCTGGATTCAGGTAAGGCACAGGAGACCAGTATATATAAAAGGAGTAAGTTTATTGTTTAGTTACAGGGCTAGTTGGTTAGAAAGGCAGGGAGATAAATACATGACATCCTTTCAGTAAGGTACTCCCATCCTATCCCCAACTGTAGCTCTTGGAACTCTCAGGTCCCATAACATTCTATGTGACACAACTATATTCTACCAGCCGCACTGTGAGCACACAGTGCAGATAGATATCTACAACACTACACATCTCCCTCTCTTCAATTGAACACACAAACGAGATATCACAACTGCATCACACCCAACTTCATCACACTACATCACACCACCATCCATCTCAGAAACACCTGTCATTTGCGCCATCCAGGATTGATTCACATACACACTCTGCCATAGAAAACACTGAAAAGTAGGAAAGGACAGAAAAGAAAACTCACAAAACAAAGATCACATTAACACAACGCAGCTGGGAAAGAACAGCGTGTGAAAAAAATGAACACTGCGAAAGAGACCAGTAAGATCTGAATCCAGGAGCAAATGGAGCTTTCAAAAATATATATTCAAAAAAAATTGTATGCGTATACACAACATTCATGTCACATTTAAACATTTGAGCTCACTCTCATTCAATATAGAGATCATTCGACACATTCACTAATCTGTCACATCTCATTTGGAATGTGTAGATATAGAGATCATTCGACACATTCACTTATCTGTTACATCTCATTTGGAATATGTAGTCCCAACATCCAGAACACCTTCCAAATCCCAACATGACACAAATTGTTATAATTATGCATTTATATATACATTATAAATGTATAATTGTGTTGTAATGTGATGTGGCATTAACAATGTCTTTCACGTTGACGAAACCATTTTACATCAATGGAAGCACTATGGGCATTAGCATTGTTTCCCGCATAGATAATGCACAAAGAGCAATGTTCTGAATTTGTCTGTGCTGTGTTTGATTTTTTCGCGCAATTCATGGACAATTTACAGTTTTCAAACAAGTGATGTTTCTCAAATTTGAAAGGATTTGGAATGCCTGAAATATTTCTTACCGTTTCCCGTGATGAAATGTTTATGATATTGTTTACGGTGAAGCGGTTTTTAGTGTTACCAATGCTTCCATGTTGTATTTGTTAGGATGATGGTGCGGCCAAGATTGTATTGAATGCTGTGACATTATTTTAAAGGACTACTTGATGAAGTTGGGTGTGATGCAGTTGTGATATCTCGTTTGTGTGTTCAATTGAAGAGAGGGAGATGTGTAGTGTTGTAGTTATCTATCTGCACTGTGTGCTCACAGTGCTGCTGGTAGAATATAATTGTGTCACATAGAATGTTATGGGACCTGAGAGTTCCAAGAGCTACAGTTGGGGATAGGATGGGAGTACCTTACTGAAAGGATGTCATGTATTTATCTCCCTGCCTTTCTAACCAACTAGCCCTGTAACTAAACAATAAACTTACTCCTTTTATATATACTGGTCTCCTGTGCCTTACCTGAATCCAGATGTCTTCTTACCATCTCCGAAAGTACAAATTAATGTTGATTCAATCCCTACAATTACGGCAGTGTTACATCATCAATAAAATAGTACCTGTGGCATCCTGTCATTAAGGAAACACAGAAATTGTACACTGGAATTGCTGTTGGTGGAAACACCTACTATCCCTTGTGTCATGGTAACCATTACTATTGTACCTTCATATTATTATTGCAGTGTTCAAACTGCTAAAACCATAAAGATGTGCATTCTACATTTTGATTTTGAATGTATGTCATGAATCACAGATTGACTAAATTCCAGTGCTTTCAAATTTGTATGACACTTTGCACATGAACATAACCCATGAATATCACATTAATTCCATGAATTTCACGTAGCAAAAGAACAACCATAACATGCCTATAAGGACTGCGCCAATCAACTATAACATGGCAGTATCAGCATTAATGGAAGTATTAACTAGGCAACACATAACATTTAATTTTGTTACTACTAAAATTTCATAAAACATTTACTGCATTTATAAAACAATGTAAACAAAATGGATCACTGTGCAAACTTATTTACAGTCCATAATTTGCACGATGACTGTAACTGCATTTGAAGCACATGAGAAAAGCATAACATTTCCTTTTATCCAACAAAATGGATCACTGTGCAAACTTATTTATAGTCCATAAATTGCACGATGACTGTAACTGCATTTGAAGCACATGAGGAAAACATAACATTTCCTTTTATCCATACATGCGGGAGGCCTTACCAGCATCCGCCCCCCACCCCCATGTTGCATTGTTAATAGCTGACGGCATGTTCATTATGGATACATTTAACACACAGTACCTTTTTACTCAGCAGAACAGGAAAATTTCCGATGCCCCCACATCCCATTACAATTAGTTGCTGTAACATAGTCGTGTCTCCATACACGCTGCCCCCATGGCAGCACCACGACTGATGAGAAAAATGAGAAAACATTAAACCTATCACAGGTAGCTCCAATTTCGGGACCATGGCCGCATAACACAAAATATTTTCATCTGCAAGATCTGCCGGTGGGGTATCAACTTGCTTGCATTCCTTCCTGTATCGCAAATCCTGAGGTCACGTCATCACGTGAGTAACATCTCAAGGTCCTTTCCTTTAATGTATCTTCCGCTCAGCATAACAGGGAACGGAGACTACGACGCTGTCCAGCAACGGAAAAGGAACCTTCAGAGACACAGCATTCTGACCTCCGCCATTGCCTACAGCCGAGGCATTGCATCATCATTAAGACAAATGCTCTCAGGCCGCACAGTGCTCCAGACACGCAACTGTTCCAACAGTAGACGCTATGCTTCAGCACTCTTTGATGACCCAATTCAGTCACATCCATATAGTAAAAAGCCAAATATTAAACGCTGCCGTGTGCCCACAATTATTTTCTTTGAAGTTGATATTGCCGGATTATAAGCATTATATTGCAGGCTTATGAACATTTAAAAGTAGCATAATTCTCGATGGAAAACAGGGTGCGCCAACAGCTTCCAGTGTGCAGAACAACAATTCAGCTGGCCCATGAGCACACGCTGTGATGAGCATTTCATTCACAGTAATTTATCAGCGACTGCATTAGGAATGTAAATCCTTCTCTAGCCCTGTAACTTAGTCATTGTAGATAACATCCCTTATTTTAACTATTGCTGCAACGCCTCATCCGAAAACACAGTACCTTAAAGTATGGAAGTAAACAACTTCTCCAGCAGACGCTGCGTATTGGCTGCCTGCCATAGATTCACAGGACTTACACCTTGCACAGATGATTCATTCAGTCACCTCACATGGAAGCTGGCGCTGGGCTGTGCCACTACTGGGCTCATCAAAGACCTCTTCCATAAGCATTTCCATCATGTCAGGAGACAACAGAACCTCATCAGTGGGTCCTTTTAACTAGGGATCAACAGGCAAATATATATCCGTGCAACAGGAACCAGCAAGCACATGTTGATCCCATCCTCGTCGCCATTTGTAGTTTCGGAGATGGTAAGAAGACATCTGGATTCAGGTAAGGCACAGGAGACCAGTATATATAAAAGGAGTAAGTTTATTGTTTAGTTACAGGGCTAGTTGGTTAGAAAGGCAGGGAGATAAATACATGACATCCTTTCAGTAAGGTACTCCCATCCTATCCCCAACTGTAGCTCTTGGATTTCCCTGTTCCCATAACATTCTATGTGACACAACTATATTCCACCAGCAGCACTGTGAGCACACAGTGCAGATAGATAACTACAACACTACATCTTTCAAGAGCAAGGTGGGTTTTTAGCAGCCTTATAGACCACAGAAGCTGACTGTACGAGCTATTGTGGGCCCATAAAGCTCCATAAAAGCCTTTGCTGCGCTTGGGGCCTAAACATCAGTGTTCAGGGCTGATAAAGCCTCGTCCGGTCCTCAGATGAATTGGCAAAAGGGTTCCATTAGAGGCGTCTTCACTGTCATTCTGAGTGCTTGCAATGCAGTCTATACTCTCTAGCATAGACCTCGTCCCAAACATTCAGCAGCATCTTGACAAGTGGCTGCATAAAAGCGGGGAGGAGCATGTAAGGTTACACTTCACATTTCACAAATGTAAACACTACAATGCAGTACAAAAGTATGAAGTTTATTGTTACTAGTCCATTTATATTACAGGGTATTTGTGTGTGCTCATTATTTTCCCAACAATAAGCAGTCTTTCATTTTTAGTTGCACACCTGCATGTGCTAATAGCGTCATAGGCCATGACAGGGGTAATTATCACTTGGGATAATTACCTATCACCAACTTTTAGCCCTAGCTTTTGCCTCGGAGAATAAATAACCTGTGAGCGGGTCATTGTCTTGTGATAGTGCTCACTCCCTCAGTCTGATACACTTCATCATAGTTTTGGCATGTTACACTGTTGAAGGATATACCAAATCACCAGAGAAAGGATGGGGAATTAGTTACTGATATTTGCAGCACCATCTCTATACTGAATTCCAAGCACCTGAGTATCAGGTTGAACACACCATCTCCAGGAAATTCACAAATCTGAACTGAGCTTCACATCTTGGTACCTAGTGGTTTTCTGTTTAGTCTATGAGAGTCTGCAGAAAGACAGACTTGCAGCAACACCATTGCCATCACCTGTCCCATGTATGCTGCCAGGGCGTCACATACCATACACTTTGCGCACCGGGAACGAAGGACATCTGCAATGTACTCATGGGTGTAATTTTAGGGGCGGACGGGGGTGTTTGTCCCCCCCAACTTTCGTGGCACACCATTTTGTCACCATTCATTTGGCTGGGGCAACCTTTCCATTAGATGTCATGCACCCCCCCCCCCCCGCCCAACATTTTCAGTAAGGTTACTCCACTGAGTGTACTGCGTTGATGACCTTCGGTTTCTTTCACAACGGAAAGTGAAAGAGTCTGGGATATATGTGGCATCCTCCTGGGCTCTGGGGAGAAAGAGAACCAAGTAGGGCTAATGCTCAGTAGGTTGGCTATAATCAACCTCTGCAGATGCCCAGCTTCTTCATCTTGACAATGGCCTTCAACAAATGACCACCCAGTAGTGCTGAAGGTAGGATAACCTCCTATTATCAAGCACCAGGTACGGATTCAAGGGCCAATCAGGATGCTTTAAACACAGGCTGTATTCACTGGTACAAACCCACATTCTGAGTGTACTGACTGCTGCCAGCTTGGACTCCCCTTGTTCCCTGTATTCCACAAAATGAACAGGAATGAGTATAAATCCCAACTCTTCTTCAGCCACTCACTAAAAAGAATATACCTTGACACCACAAAAGCAGTGAGGTTTGGTTTAGAAGCAGAGATTACACAGCTGTTCAGTCACTAGAACAGCACGACTGTGCAGGATTTGTGGCATTGTTCTATTCAAGGTTCATGTTAGTTTTTCAAAGCTTGAACTGGGAAGGATTGTCCAGGTTGAGGCAAAAGTGAAATGAGACCATACCCAATCTACATGTTTTTCTATGTTTTGGTGTTGCTTGCCATGTCAAGAACCTCAAATATCCTTCAAACCCTAATAATTGTTTTACTACTTGAATATCATCTCAGAATTTAGCCAGCTTCACAACAAAGTCAATAGTTGTGTCCCAATTAACTGATTCAATGTTATTAGAGACAGTGCTGCATCATTTGCTTGGACTTTTCCTGCGTGTCTCTTGGGATCGCAACCAGCGGATACGTTTAGAACAGAGGAACAGCTGTGTACCCGGGGCAACTATTCTGGTGAACATCTGATGAAAAATATCCTGAAAATCTAAAAAGAAACAAATCAAAGCTGTGTCTGCATTTGTGGACAGAATTAGGGGCGAATACCAAATTCATATGTCACCAAAGGGGGGGAGAATATTTTCTTATACTGCTTTTCAGTTTCCCAAATTCTGGGACTGCTTATATTTTGCACATGGAGTTAGGGGCCGAATGGATGTCTGATCACATCCCAGGGATGCCACTATACCTATGGAGTAGTAGAACAACATTCTTCCATATCTCACATTGCAAGAAGACGGGATTTAACAAGTAGATTATTCAGGACATATTCACACTTCATGCTTCCTGTAAGATCCATTGATTGGTTTAAAGAATAAAAGGGACAAGCTGATTCATTCATCTTTCACATATTCTGGCAAATGTAATCCTACATTCTAAGCTTTGTTTAACAAGGTTGAAAGAATCCAATGGGCTACAGGAGTCATCTGCGCATGCTTTCCTGCCACTGAAGACCACACTGTGCTGGGATGTCTATCATCATTAATATATGAACTAGCTGTTGCATGCAGATTCGCTCGCATGGATTTTGGAATTTGGTACACTTGCTTTTAAAAGACACGCAAGTTTTTTGTTCAAACCGTACAAAATATAATTTACAGGTCGATGTCTTAACATAAAAAGCAATGTTTATTGCAGACGTTAGTCGGGGCACATTGGCTACCAAACAAATATAGTTGGACCCTTGATATGCTCCAGAAATGTTTTTATGTTGTAATTACAAACATACAATGAGACAGACAAAACAATAAAAATGACTTATTTGGCAACTGCAACCTACAAAAAAAACAATTTGAGTACTTCTTTGTAAACTTCATTAGTGTTTCTCCATTCAGGTGCAAGGATTTCCAGAGAGTTAGAAGAGCCCACTCTGGAAAGGGCCATGCAAGAAACAGTTTTCCCTTAGGTCAATCCCTGCTACCTTAAAAGACTGCCCCAGAGATTTGTTGACGAAGCAAACATTCAAGGGTAATTGAAGTCTTTTGAATTCAAACAGATATTCTGAAGGTATAACAGGTATTTGTTGTATGAACACGGACTCCCCCTGGCCAGAACCGGTTAGCACCGTAGCCCCAATCACATTTCTGTGGAGAGCTTTGACTTGCAATCTGGTGCCATTACAGAGTTTTGGTGGGTTGAGGTTCTGCAATTTTATCACAGGTGCTCCCACTTTGAGAAGAAGTTTGTGTTTAGGAGGATTTAAATAGTTCAATAATGACGGGGTAGTAGACTGCATCATCACTTTGAACCACTGAGTTTACTGAATTGTACTCCATTTGGACTCCTCCAAAAGAATGAATAAGTATATTATTGATTATGGCAGCCATGCAGTTCTTTGGCATTAAAATGGCAAGCTCACATAACCATTCTGTACATTTCTCCATTAGATTTTTTTATGTCAGGGTACATTTTGGATGTGAGGTCTGCTATGGAGTTAGCGACTGTGCCTAGGTCACAAGGGGTGACAAATATGCTCTCAAATAAGTGATACTTTCGGTTACAAATTTTAAGAAGCAGTTTGCAGAACTGACTGCCAGACACATAATTTCACCAATGAACCCTCATGTCCTTCTTGCGGGACATTTTTTGTATAACTGGACATAAATACAATGATTTGATGTATGCCTTTATTTCATAAACGCGCGTTCCTCTAGGCCTAAGGTGCACAACATACAGCCTAAATGCATCCCTCAGTATTGTACTTTGCGGCCCCATAAGGGCAGGACTTTCATAATGAAGTGTGGCCCCCTTCCAAGCAACAGAAAACAAAATGTGCAGAACTTCATTATGAATGTATTTGAAGCCCCAGACATTGCTGGCATTGGTGTTGCTAGAAGGGTGTAATTGCCCCCCTAATTGATGGCCTCTCCCCCACAAGCTCCCCTTTGGCAAATAACTCTTTGCAGGGGCCTTAAAGATGCTCCTTCGCCCAGCCATCTTTCATCTGGCCTGAAAGGGACACCACGGGAAACAATGGGCCATGAATATCACTGAGAGCCATCATTGTTAAAAGCAGGCTACCTACATGGTGGGCACAGTTTTGTTTTTCCAAATATGAAAAATAGAAATAGAAAAAAAACAAAAGATATTTTCAAACTGAAACATGCTTCTTGAATTTACATTCATTAGTTTTCTTTGAAATGTGTTCATTTTGTTTGTCAAACTGCCACACAAATACCCTGTGATATTTGTGTTGCTTCCTTTGTGTTTTTTCGCAGGATATATTTCTAAAGCTGTTATAGGCTTTTCAAACTGTTTAATCACAAATGAATGCTTCTATTGCACTGACAGCAGTTACCAGGAAATAAAACTGAGAGTTCATGGGTGCCAACTTTTGATTTTCACTACGTGGGCAGAAATGCCCCCACCCTCACCCTGAATATAAACAAGCTCATTTTGTAAAGAATTGCAAAAGGTCATAGGATTTGCAGACAGGTTAAAATATATAACATCTAAGCAACAGTCACCCAACCTGCTGAGCTACCTTGGTAGCTTTCTTCTGTAGCACAGGTCTATGAGTCCATTAATGTGTTCCAAATCACTGTATTACCACAGTAATTCAGGTACATGACTTCAAAGACAACAGTATGTCATCTCCAGCCACACTGACCATGTGAATACATTCTTTGATGGTGCACAGTGGTGCTTCTCCATAATGGGCAAGATTACACCGAATACATGCACCCACACCCATAATAGGGGAGCCAGGCCATTGTAAACCCTAAGCACTCACTCAGCTGCTTTATGAGGCTAAGGAATCACTCCTCGGCTGGCTTGAACTGTCAAATGGAAATGTGGTTTCCATTTGATAGTTATGTTCCTCAGTCTCGCATATTTATTCATTTGTTTATCTTATTGTGCATTTGTAAGGCGCTTATACATCAAGTAAATTGTGTTTTAAAATCACCCATAGGGAAAAGAGGAGGGAAGATGGGAATCAAAGGCAAATATAATAACAATGAAGTGAAGAAGGGAGGTGGTCCTACTAGGCCTTGTGAGCACTCAGAACATGCAAGTGCAGAAAGAGAGAAGGGACAAGGAAGGGGGGGTAAATGCTAGGAGTTCCACGGAGTGAAGTGCTAGGCAGTAAGTTGCATGCAGCTATTAAGTGCCTGGCAGAGTTCACTCGGTAAGGGTGGTCATCTGCCAATACAATAAGTGCAGGCATGTGAGACAGCACAGGCCAGTGGGCACCCAAAGGCAAGTGCTGGGAGTGGGCAGGGGCTTAAGGCATTTGGGGGGAGGGCCAGGATGCAGAAGCACACATAAGGACCCTGGTCCCCAATCTCAGTGACTGTGGGGTTTATCAAGGGAGGGAGAAGGGGAAGGAGGAGGTGAAAATGAAAGTCTTGAGGATCTTCAGCTTCCGGAATTTGAGGATATCCATCTCAAGACGGAGAGGAAGGGGGAAGCTGTTCCAGAGTAGGGAGCTAGCTGAGGAAAGAGAACGACCACCAGTTTGCTGTTTAGAGAAGTGCTTGACACACAGAGAGTTGGCACCAGAGGAGCATAGAGATCTGAAGGGAGAGTATTTGGTGAGGGCCGGTTGTAGAAAGTGTGGTCCCTGGTCCCAGACAGCCTTATGGGTGATGCAGCAGATTTGAATTTGATCCTTGCAGCAACCGGGAGCCAGTGAAGAGATTTTAGGGCTGGAGAGATGCTGTCCCTGGGCTTGAGGCCAAGGATAAGCCTTGCAGCTCATTGGATTTCATACAATGAGCCATGTAAAGCCGGGGGCGCTTTGCTTCCCCAACCTTGCATGGCCCATTGGCGATACTGGCTGATGAACTGCATGGTTGAATGTGCAAGGGAGGGGCTCCTGCATCTCCTCCCAAATATAAATGGGGCAGGGCTCCTTGCTATCAGCACTCCGGCTCTTACACACATGTGCACGAACCAGGAAGCGTTCTTTGCTTCTTTTTCGTGCTGCATGGGAGCTGTAGCAATGGGAGGGAACGTCAGGACCAGGGCAGAAGGTACTTTAATTTAAATATGTGTATGTTGGTGTGTATGCTTGTGTTTCAAAAATATTCTCGTGGAGGTGGGGAGGAAGCCCCCCAACACCTGTGATTGGTTTCGGCTCCCGTGCTATGCTCCATCACACTGGCATATTTGAGGGAATTATTTACGCCCCTCCGATTTAGTACACAATTTTATCAACACTAGTGCTTTAAAGGCATGGTAATAAGCAGTATAGAAAACAAACTATATCAGTTATATTTTCTTATCAAGGCCTGTACACACCACCTTTGTTTGATGCTTCAGAGAAAATGATTGTAAAGAGAACATCCATTTATTGCCCTGGTGACAAAGTAAGGTTGACAGTGGGTATTGAAGTATTTGTGGCAGTACTTCTGAAAGTAGAGGAGTTTTGTGGTGGCATGCGGAGGATGCAAATGTAAAGGTTTTTCTTTAAATGGGATGGTATCCTATGATGCCGGGGGCCTCCCAGTCTGCCCATACTGCAATTTTGTAAAGTGCAAAGTGTTAGAGGCTGCATTCTCTTCTAAGATCCAGAGGCAAAGCTTCCTCATGTAGTCATTAATCTGGGCAGATGCTATGGTATGGTATTGTTTATTTGTATAGTGCCTATACACAGACAAGTGTTTCAAAGTGCTCAAGGAGGGTGGGATCATGGGGAAAAACAAACAGTCACTCAGAGCCCTTGAAATTCTGAGACGATAATAGTCTGCACAGCACAGGCAGAGTAATTGCGTAAAAAGTACATTTAATATTGGGGACAGCAAATAGGCCTGACGGCAATTCTGCAAATTTAGACAGTGCAATTAAGGGGTGAAGACAAGGGAGAACAGACATACGATCTTCAGCACAGTGTGTACGGATCGAGCAAGTGCATGGAGGGTCACAGGGAGGGGCAGGATCAAGTGTACCCGGTCGGTTTAGACTAGGGTAAGTGCAGAGAGAGCCACTATCTGGGGTACATTTCTAAAGTGCACTGAGTGTAGTAGGGTGTAGGGCCCTGGGGCAAGTGTGAGGGAGGACTGGCAGTGGTATTGGGGACCAGTGAGACTTTGAGGTACACCCAGGGGCCAGTTAGCATGCTGTACGGAGGAGGAGAGAGGGACAAATCTGAGAAATAAGTTAGCAGGATAGAGGGAGCGAGAAGGAAGAGGAGAAGAGGAAAGTCTTGAGGAGTTTCCAGAATTTAAAGAGATCTGGTTCAAGACGGAGCGTGGCAGGGAGGTTACTGCAGAGGGAGGCTCCTGGTGAGGATAATGATCTCTGCCAAACCTCTGCTTGGAGAACCAGCTCACTTGCAGAAGGTTGGAGGTAGATGAGCAGAGGGCTCGTGAGGGACAGTATTTAGGTAGACAGAGTTGCAGGTAGTTGGGTCCCGGGCCCTAGAAAGCCTTGTGAACAATGCAAAGGGTCTTGAATTTGATCCTTGCCGCCATGGGAAGCCAGTGAATGGATTTAGTGCCGGAGAGATGTGATCCCAGGACTTGAGGCCAAGGATAAGTCTTGTGGTTCTGTTCTGGATGAGTTGCAATGGGCGAGGAGCAGAGGAAGGGAGGTTCAGGAAGAGGCAGTTGCAATATTCCAGCCTGGAGAGAACCAGAGCTCTGGTGACAGTGAGCCTCTGGGGGAAAGTGAGAAAGGGTCAGTACCTCTGATGAGGTGTAGCTGATAGACTTTTTAGAGAGCTCTGAAATGTGAGAAGAGAAGGAGTGAGTGGAGTCAAAGATGACTCCGATGTTTCTTGCTTCACAAGTTGGTGTGGGTGCAGGGCCAAGGGAGGCCATACCAGAGCGAATGTGGGAAAGCAGGAGCAGGGGGCCAAATCTGAATGATCTCAGTCTTAATGGCGTTGAGGCAGAGGTCGTTTGCAGCACACCAATACTGAATAGCAGACAGACAATCAGATATGAATGAGGAGGAGGCGGCAGCTGAGGGTAGTCTGAAAGATAGTTGAGTGTAATTCGCATAGCACTGGAACTTAGAGTTGAAAGTGGCGATCAGACGTGCTAGGACATCCATATAGATGTTGAAAAACCAAGGGGATAGATCCTTGGGGAACGCCACAGGTTGAGAGATGACTCGTCGACCACATCTGCACATCTCTTTCTCACCTGTAGGACAGCTATTTCTGTTAGGTTATTGCTGCTGGGGGCTGCTAGGGGATGCGGGATGATTTTGTTCACACATTATTGATAGCATGTTGAAGCCCTGGGGCAAATCAGTTTTTCTTCTGGCTTGGTAATAATGTGTACTGCAGAATTGAAAGCACAAATAGCAATAAAGACAAGAAGTACACCCAAAAATGCCTGTTTGTACCCCCACATGCTTACAAAGACTGTCTGAGGGGGGGTTGTAAATTCACCAGATACCCCACCTGACTATCCCACACAAACAATCTGACACCCTGTAGACAGCTTGTAAGGTTCATTCGACCCTCCGGAAAAACTAGTTGTGCACCCCTGCTCTAGTCACTACAGGCAAAGTCCCTGACTAATAGCACAGTGACACCTCCTATCATCCCATTGTTTTTCCTGATGTCTTTAAGGGTTCTGCTATCCAGAAACAGAACAACACAGCACCAAAATATTAATTATCGAATTTTAAAGAATAGCAAAAAACGTGACCACTCACAACAACGTGTGCCCTCCCGTGTGTGCCCTTTTGGGTTGCGCACTCGCTAACATTAACTTTAGGAGTTTTTGTTAATTCTCTGTGTTTCTCATACAGCTAAATTGTGGGAAGGATGTCTGTACGGCACATTAAAAGTATGCTATTATTTTTCTGTTTACAATTATTATGATATTAAATTGTTATAGTATAATATTACAGTAGAAGAAGAATCTAAATACCAGTGTTCATGTCTATAACATCTTCGGTGTTTGACATATAGGTATCCTCATAACAAAATTCCCCCTCGCCCCCCTTTTCACCGCTTTAGGGATGGAATTTCCAAAAATCCTTCCTTAGTGGGTGCCTACGTTATGAAAACAATGTCCCTTCCAAATTTCACGTTCCTAGGTTAAACTGCTTGAGCTGAGCATTGATGTCATTCAGTCAGTCAGGACGTCGTCTTTTATATATATAGATGACTGCATCAATACTTTAGGCATCAGGCATGAACAGTGTTAACTTTGGTAACAATGACAGGCACATTGTTGGCCCTTGTTAAAGAAGACTGTGTTTTCGTCAGTGGCAATGTCACGCTCGAGAGACATCTGCTTTTTAGTTTTCTGCAGTCAATCTATCCAATTATGCAAGTAATACATTTGTTCAATTCTAAAACTCCTGTTTTTTTTTATTAATAACAATAGTAATAATAATAAAGAGAACAGTAGCAGTCGCAGGAGTTGTACTATATATATCTTTTTTTTTCTTCCAGATTTTGCATGATTTGTATTTTAATGAACTGTGCTATGTACTTGTATAATAAATATTAATTCTTCTGGATTTTGGGTTTTAATTTGCAATAAACCTTTCATCGATTTATTTAAGAAAAGGATTTTGATGGAAACTGAACTGATCTTGTTGTCAAAAGCTACTGCTGATGTGCTGGTACTCACAAAACATTTCTACAAGAGTTCAAATAATTTATATACCTCTTACGGGACCAAATAAAATGCATCCCCTCTATTCTGGTAACAAAATGAGCATTTGGACAAAGAATGAACTCCAGGGGCCTGATCACAAATTGGGCAGAATCCTGGCTGGGATACCTGCCAAATATATTAGCGTTACCGCCCACCGGTCTGGCGGTATTGCCACCAGATCACAGATTGGGGCGCTAACTGATAATCCCCTTTGGGACCCATGGGGAATTTTTGGCACAATTACCATGTGGTAATACCACCAGCGGCAATTGTGCTGAAAATTGTAATTTGTCTGTGAATTTACTCCCAGCTCAGAGCTGGGGGCAAATAAGCCAAACTTGTGATAGTGCTAGCCCTTAAATGCATGCCTTTAACCTAGATTAATGAGAGTGTTTGTCTGTCTAATGGAAGGCACAGGTGACAAATCTGTGCTTATTTATAAAGCAAGAGTTACCTTCAACCAGCAAGTAGGAAATAAACAATGTTTTTACTAATTAAAAATGTATACTGGTATCTAACAGTGCCTCAGGATCTATAGAGATTGGACAAATCTCAAGGACCAATGATGTTAGCACCACAGATGTCCTCTACCACACCACATCTATCCTTAGCGATAAAATGATGAACACTCTGCTAGATAGATGCAAACGCACCTTTCCACATAAGGTGTCCTGTATGGAAGTGAATGCCAGTATCAGTAAGATAAGAGAAGGTGTACTTGCCTCTGCATATTCTGTGACAGCTTGTCAGTAATGAGTATACAACTCCCCAGCGGGCTACCTTAGTGGTGCCCCGTAATCCTCACAAGTCCTTACGAGGGCTGGTGCAGCTGTTGCACAGAGTATGGATGTCCAGGTCTCATGACTCTGGGAGGCTTCCAGTTTTTGTTCCTAGCACCCAACATCTTTGTTGGGAAATGGAGATTGTGTAATTCCATTGCTCTTAGAGGTACCACTCTGGAATCAATTTTTCCTTAAAGTCAAGGAGCTGAGCAACATTGAGAAGCAAGCTACACTCCTGGTATTGGTCGAACATAGTCTTTCGAAACATAACCATTCACCTGATCTGGACCAAAGACATTTTAGTGGGGGTGGGAAGAATGAAAAATGAAAGAGACTGTAGATACAGTGGCCCATGTAAGGCCATAACCCAGCGCATGGCACGGGTTGGTAGAGGAGTAGGGGCAGTGCTCTGCTTTGGCTTGACTCATAAATAATCCCAAACTCAAATCATAAAAAGAGGACTCTAAATGTGGAACACATTAGGACAATTGATAAAAAACAGTTCTTACATGGCAATGGGCGTTAAAAGGCTGGGAAGATCCCGTACTACTCACATGTAGATCTTGTCGATGCCTACCCCCTGTGCCAAAACTCAAAGCTGCCCAAATCAAATCTAAAATTCTCTACAAAAGAAGGAAACCTATCAATTACAGAAGGTTTGAAGCTTCTAACGCATGAGTCCCTGTGATAATCAGGGATGTTCCTAAAGATATGCTGAACGCATTGTTATGCTGCTCCAGGTTTTATTTGCATCTTAGGTGCAGGGCCCACACATGTGGATTTGCACTAACGAGGCTCAGATTTGCTGATCACAAATTTGTTTTCTGAATCGCCCCATGCACACTAAATGCATACTTTCCAATGTGTGAGTGCAATTTTACCATGCAAGTTTGCGGCTTGGCAACCCTGTCTCCAAATGCACGTACAAACAGGATTCATCGAGCTTGGAAGCACATATGGTGAAAAGCTGAAGAAACAAAACATTTCAGCAGAGGCCTGCTAACATCTGGGTGTGTCCTAATTCTGCATGCATGTCAATTCACATTCCATCCCATAAGCATACGATGCAATTTGAATGACATCTGGAAAAAATGCATTGATTTCCTAAAATATCAGGGCATTCTCAGCTTTGAAGGAAATGAGGCTGGCAAGCAAACACATTCAAACGAGTTGTTTCTTTGCAAGCTGTCACTTTTACAGCTAATTTAAAAGAAAGGTTTGGCATAAAAGCAATGTTTTGACAGAAGTGACATCCTCACACATCAAGTCGTCATGTCATTAGTGTTGAAATATTTCGTTCGTAATGAGAACTCCCATAATAACCTTTCACATCGAGCTGCAGATCACACAGGGTATGTAGACCTTGGATGGATAACTACATAGTCCTGATCAGTTTCAGAGTCAAGGAAAATCAACACGTTCTAGGAGAAAATATACCGATGATTGTTGTTAGTATGCGAAACATGGAAAATGGTCATTGAGCAGTAGGGCTAATTTTCACGTGTTGATAAGTCGAAGGCTTTAGAAACATGTATAGGATCTAAAAACGTGCAAGAGGTTGCATGCCTGATTTGCATGGATCACACATGATAGTAATGATTTTGTCGAATCAATGCCATATTGTTGCACCATGGGTGCAAATACTAGTGCACCAGTTAAACAAAAACTGGGTCCAAGAAAGTGCATACTGTCACGGGAACAACACACCACAGGTAGAGATGGTTCGACACTTTTACTTGTTCTCGTGAAAACGGGTGGGATGAATACGTAAGGGGCAGGGAATCCAGGCAAAGGGGAGATTCTGAGACAACACTAAGGGAGGATAGCTCAGGGGCAACGTGCTTGCCTTGGAAGCAAGACGACACAGAGCAACACAGTTTTGATCCGCGGTACCACACTTAGAAACCTCTGGCTTTTAAGTGTGTTATAAATAACCTATCATATCATAACAGAGGCAGAAAGAGGGATACAGTACAATCAATCAGGGGCCTACACCAAGAATATGCGTTCCCTGTTAGTTCACTTAGATCCATTGTGTCCACATCCAAGAAAGTATAATGTAAAGACCCAAAGGTACAAAGTATAAGAAAAGTTGTAAGTGCATGGATTTGCCAGATTATCTAAAACCATATGTGGTCTTCGTAGAATCTTTACCCTTAATGCCCTCCTACCAGGGCAAAACCTGTTTTGCCCCCTTCCCCTAGTGGTCTCTTACTGCTGTTTTTCAAGGCCAAAAAGTAGGGGGGTTACTTCGCACCTCTTGTCATAGAGGTCTAGTTCGTGCTCTACTGGGCCAAGCTCTTGTAGTTTCCCGCTCTTACACCACGTGTCTCGTGGGCAGGACTTTCTTCCCTGCTGCTTAGATTGTTGTCAGACTGTTGTAATTATAACCCCTGCCTCCTGTCAAGCCAAGAGACTTTTCTGAGCTTGCAAACTTCTTCACTTGTTTCTGTTGGCTTTACAGGTGCCACCAGTATCTGCATGAGATCCACCAAATTGTGTACTCTCTATCCCGGCTTTGACTTAGCTCTATTGTGAGTGTAACCTGTTTCTTTCCTGGCTGCGCCCAAACTGTATTTGGTTGTGCCATCAATCGAACCTAGCTCTACCATATTACTGAGATGGCTGTGCCCTGGCTGTATGTTGGCCCTGAGTTGTCACTGACCAAGATCTATCATGGCTGTGAACTGGATATGTCATCTCTCTGGCCTGGCTGTCTGATTACTGTTTCTGGCCAAGGTCTAACCTGAAGGAGAGCTGGCTTGGCCTTTACTGGTTGCTGGCTGTTTGAATCCAAGCACCACCATGGCTGTGAGCTAGTTGTGTCCTACCCCTCTTGGTTTAGCTGTGTTGCAGTAATAGAAAATGTGTAGGCCCCGCACCTCTCTCGCGCCCTGAAGAAGTGTATGCCGTGTCACAGATTACTGGGCCTGTCTGGGCCCCCATGCATGTACATGGTTATGTTGCCACAGCTGCTGAAAGACACACTTTTTAAATGAAACCTTACATCTTTCAGCTAGCTGGAAGATGTAATCTGGTTGTGTCCTACATCTACCCTGGCTGTGTTCTAGAGTTAATAGTTGAGCTGCCTTTGGCGCTTCCGTGGCTGTGAACTTACTATGAGTTTGTTGTGCAAGAGTTGAGATCATAGGTCCTCATGCACACACAGCCCGCTCTTTACAGCTATACCAGACTACAGTTGCCAGACAGCAGATCCCTCACCCTTTCCCCCAAACGTATAGGCTCTGTCACCCGCACAATGGCTAACGCCTCTAATGCTCCCTTATTGGGCTTAGGTAGTTCACAGTGTGCCTAGCCTGGAAATGTGGAGAGTCTGAAGATATTTGCGCTAGATGTTGGGAGATATTCAGTGGAAGTGCATTTGGGAGCAGACGCAGGTCCTGAATTCGTCCTCAGTCATCTCGAGTCAAAGTATACATCATTTGTTGTTTCTCCCCACAAATAGTGAAAGCCCCCAGCTCTGCCAGGCCCACGAATGCAAGAAAGCAATAAACAACTTGAGAGTTAACCCCACATGTTACACGACGCAAGACGTCTTTATTACTGTGGACGATGCAATGTAATAGTACAACTAGTGAATCCAAGCTCTTGTCATTGTTGATGAGGCTCTTGTTGCTTTTTGAGCAAACTCTTATCGCTGGGTCCTGCAGGAAGAGGGGATCAGAGGGGTTAGTGTGGAAGGAGGGGCAGCTGAAATCTGCATGCCTATTTGTTGATGTGTTCAAAGTAGAGCATATCTGTGTGCTAGTCATGTTCTGGGTACCTGGGCTCAGGAGGATGCATGCTACACCCTTTGTTTGGATTCCATTTTGTTACTCTGAATCATTTCTGTCAAGGGGCGAGGGTGCAGTAGGAATGAAGGGTGTAGTGTAATGAATGGTATGCGTAAGATGTAATGTGTATCAGGAAAAGGTTCAAGCAGGCGTGTGCACACAGCCAGCCAAGGGTTACCGGTTATAAAGGTAAAATTGTGAGGCAGGTGTTAGTTGGATGAGTAGGGATTGTGGCAGTCAAGTTGCTTAGCACCAAGGATAGGGGATACATAGAGTACCACATGGGGGGGAATATGGGTTATGCTAGTCTTTCCCTGTGTCATGCCCTGTTTATGACTTCTGGATGTGATTTATTGGGCTGGTTTCCATTGGTGGGTATTGGTCACGTGTGGGTGCCCCGAGTTGAGTTATGTGCCCAAACCTTGTGAATCTACCCCAGACTTGGTGAGATGTTCATGTCCTCATCATAGCGTGTCCCGTATTTCTGAGACTTTATGAGCAACTCATATTTCAGTGACTTTTGCAAGACAGGGCGACCCTCCAAGATGTAAAGCGGCAGTGAATTCCAGAGCTTAGGGGCCATGACCTTGAAGATGGCACCTCCTTTGCATGTCTTGTTGTAGCGTGGCACTGTGACGAAGGACACCTCGCATGATTAGTGCATTCTGCCCGGGAAAAGGAAGGCAGACTTTCCCAGCAGCTAGAGTCTCTGTGCACGATGCAGAGAGCTTTGAACACAATCAGATGTTCAACAGGCAGCCATTGTGGGAAGTAGGTGTCATATTTTATGTATCAAGAAGTGTCTGGATGCAGTGTTCTGAATGATCTGAAGACGTCTCCCTGGCCTTTTGGCAGTCGCCACACTCCAGATCTTGTAGAATGAGGGAGACTGCAAGAGCTCTGTGAGGGAAGGACAGCTATGTCATAGCATAACACGACTGATAGCCCTAAAGTGAGAAGGACCGCTCCTAAGCAGAGCTTTCACTTTTGGTTCAAATATTAAAGTGTTTCACTTTATCGTTCTGAGCGTTTTAGCACCCGGAACTATTTGAAGGGCGCCACTGAGATATTTTAGAGCTGGAACTATCTTGGGGCAATGGGTGCATTGTGCTGGTGGTAGATCCTATTTTCTGTTTCGCTTAGGTTGAGTATATTCTGATTTTCATCATCCAGGAGTCTACGGGGGATGGGATCTTGACTGAATCCTGCTAGCAAACACTGGCGTCAATTCTCCTGTGTAGTTGAAGCTGGTGACTCCCTGGTCTCTGATCTTCCCAGGGAGTGGCAGAGGGGGCTGCAGGGGAAGGAAAGGGGATATATGTAGCTGCTGAACAAGCCTTGGGGTACCCCACAAATAATGCTCCAGTGATTGATTTGAAAAGTTGAAAAAGGATGGCTTATGTCACTTTTGAGAGGAAAGAGTATCCAGAATATTTAAAGGGTAGGATGCACTCAAATGAGTGCTCTGCTTCAGCACATTTGCTGATATCTGCGATGCTTCACCCCCTTCCCACACAGATTAACCTCGTAGGGTGAGAAGCTTGGATCAGCTTCCCTCCTTCACAGATAGCATTAGATGAGCAACACGCACATGCGCAGTTCTCACCATGTTAATGAACAGAGGTCAGATGGGCCTCTGAATGCATACTGATGGAGTGCGTCATCACAGGCAGAGTTTGCTGCTGGCCATTAACTTTTATTCACTGACATTAAAAGAATGGCCAACTACAACAACTGCGCCTTTTGTTTTCGGAGTTACTATGAAAATGAAACTTGTTTGCCATGATAAAGTGTGTCACAAACTATAAAGTTATATCAATAGACAATGTTGACATGAACCTACCAAGTGACCAACCACGCTGCTAAATGCAATTAATAATTTAATTATAGTCACGAATAGAGGTTTTGACTACATACAAATATATTCTAGAATAAGTGCACTCTGGGTAACACATCTTGCTTACATCTACAGATGTGGTGAAGTAAAATATAGTCAAATGAATTTGCCTCTGTCACGTGTCAAGTAGTGTCATATTAAGACACCATCGGATCTCCAGGCATCACATGTTTGGGGGTTAGGAGGTTTCCTAATATTTTTAATTGTTTTGGAAAACTGTTATTGGCACCCAGGAAACTTTCCATTCATTTTACCATACATACCTGTCCATGATATAAGAGATGCTACTACCATCCCCACATGGTTTTGGAGTTCGTCCCCCTGAAACAGTATATCTAAATATATGTGAATAATGGTCTAGTGGTGTGTACGGTGCAATTCTCACAGTTATTCCGTTAGGATTTGAAAGGGAACACGTATGAAATTACCATACTTCAAATGCCATATTGTCCACGTTGCAGAAGAGCATTTCTATGCAGCAAATTAGTTATGTGCCAATCAGAATATTGAGCACATAATGGTAACAGGGTGTGCATAGCAGACCTATGTATAGTTGTACCACCTCAGTAAGGATGTTAAGGATTCTAATGGGGCGTCACACAGCAGATCAGGACTCTTGATGCTGGCCTAGGCTGCAGCGCATAATTAATAAAACACTGTTACTTTATTTATTAAGAATTCAGATTGAGATGGCACCCAACCCATCTCACACCCCTTTTCACAAATACCCTGGGCCACAATGGACCATGTACCAGAAAGCGGGTCTGTTGGAATTAAATATCCTATATATGTTTTAAAACAAACCTCCATCACATTTCTATGCAAGGACAGGGCCTTAATTCAACATTTCACTTTTAAACCAACATTGACTTGTTTGTAAAAAGCACCATTTTACACGTGGGTTAATGTTCGTGCGCTGTCACTTTACAATGCGGCCTTCCTCGCATCCATTTTCTAAACATTTCCTCCAAAGCCCTAGTCATGTTTCTAGTGCACAGGCATCTGTTCAAATAACATGTCCTTTGAAGCTGACATGAGCTAGGAGAGAGAGGGGGCTTTTTGGAAGACGTTGAAGGAAAACAACTCCAGGACTCTGCGCCATCAAGTATGTGTATTCTTGGTTTAATGATCATTCAAAAAATGTGCCCTCTCTATGATTGATTACACGTGTTTCGGCTTGGCTGAGCCTTTGTCAAATCAGGGCTGTTATTAACACCATTTCGTGAAGCAATCAACATTTAAAACAGAAACAACTCATACAAATGAAAAACATTGTTAGACATGATTCCATCATTCCCAACAATATGGGGATCAGAAAGACAAGAACTGCAAAGACAGAAAATAAGGGTTGGTAATGGGGAGGATTGTAAGGGGATGAGGAGAACAAATCAAATCAAAAAAGGCAGCACCAGAATAAAGCAAAATTCAGATTCAAAAAAGAAGAAAATCAGAAAGAGGAAAAGGAGACAAAACAAAGTATTACGTTAATCCAATTGTAAATCCATGAAAATCTTAGTACAGAAAACTGCACTGAATATTAATCAAATGCAAATCAAACACCCCCAAACCTATGGTGTTGCTTACCCAAAATACTGTATGTGGTGAATCCACGTGACAGATGTCAGATATGTAAAATAAGGGTTACATCCCTAAATCCAGATCTTTATAAAGAAATGTATTACACATTCCCGTGTTAAGTATTGCAATTCCATTGTTTAGAATATTATTGAGCTATTGGATTTTTTTTTAAATAATGACCCACTAATCTACTTATGTCCCAATAATGCTGATGGGTCATAGTTGCAGTAATCTGGTGCTGAACTGTTTGTGTATATATTGTACGAGCCCTTGAAAAATGAAAAATCCTCTAACAGATTGAACAAATATTACGCTAGTGTCCCATTCATGCTGATGCATAAAGGCAACAATCATGCTGCTCATATTGCCTCAATATCAACGCATGTTACGTTAATCAATACATGCTCATAAAAATAAGTCCAGATTAGTACTACTAATTATAGTAGACAATTAGTTAATTTGGTTGGATTACTAATCCTATTATTTCCTTGTAATTTCATTGTGCATCTAATGATGAGAAGTAAACTCACACATCGACTGCTGTCCCTCGCGTCGGTTGAACACAGGTTTTCGTCAGCCGATGCCATTTTAGAAGCCCTGTTGATGTATGGTTACCATGGCAATGTTAGTCCCACGTTGCCATGGTGCATGCGCTCACTGGAGGGTCCATTACTCTATAAACTTGGCACCATTGTCAAGCTGTGCCTGGTTCTATACTAACTGATACGTTCTATGTTTTCATTCCTTTTCTTATGGAAAACAAACCACATTATTTGGTTGTGATTCAACAGTTATCCCATAGCATTGTGTAATATGTGGCAGCTTAAATATGTTGTCCGTTATTATTGTTGTGATATATGAACTGGTTGGTAACTCAAATGCTTCATCCCTATGTTAGTGGGATTCAACCATGTATAAGCATACGGTGAACCTATAACATTGGTTAGTATATGGCAATCTGAAATATCTCATCCATGGCAGACCCATATTTCAACAGTATTTCATCTGTTATGAAATCGCTCTTGCGCGTAACTTCAGATACATGTATTGTCATATCTGTGATTAGCTTGCCCGCTCTACAAGTCAAATGATTGATTTGCATTCCATTAATATCCCTTATATACAAAAAAGTTACATACCCATTCAGCATATAAACGACTTAAGTGTAATTGCAAAACATGAATACTGAAAACTGATTTGTCATTGAATTACTAATCCTGATTACGAGTTATGTAACAACTGGCTTGTTTGACAAAATTACAGTTACTTGTTGTGGTTCAAATATCTACAGGAATGACACCATCTCATTATCATTGTTAAGACCTGTCACTGTTGTGTTCAGAACACATATTGTACGTGTTTCTGCCTGATGCAATGCTTTTACCCTGTCACCCCCTCTTTTATTCAAAGTGACATGTTGAAGTCCTATAAATCTGATATCAGATTTATTTTGCATTTGATGAAAGAGCTTTATCACCATCTTATTCCAGTGACCTGCGACATTTAATGCCATTCTTTGCATACAATAACCTAACTTAAAAAAGCTAACTAGGGATTGTAAGGAGTCGCCTGACGGAGCAACTTTCAATAAAGTCATTCTTCTTCTAAGTGGGCTTTTTGGAAGGGTTTGTCTGTGATATTTTGTTGCAAAATAGTAGAATGCTCGCCACACGGCTTGGAGTGCAGTTGCTATTTCACAGATCTTGCCTTACACCGCATGCCATTCAATGAGGAATGCCCCCATTTGCTGGAACAAAACCTGAATATGAATGAACATAGCTGGGTCTTACTGGAAACAAATTGTGTACAGTTAAAAGGATGGACAGGGCATCAGTGTGCAGTCATTTTTAAATGCAGAACACTTTCTTTTTCATTGGGAAATTCTGAGCTGGCAGCATAGCAGCGCTGCCTTTGACTTCTTTTCTCTGGTGCAAATGAAGAAATTAATGGGCAGCAATTCTTGGGGAATTAGTGTTTCATCTCGCCCCATATGTGCTTAGTAAAAACAGTACAGCCATTATTTTGGTGACTGGAAAACACAGTTTTAAGTCAAGGCAATCGTGCTCAACGGATCCAG
Organism: Ambystoma mexicanum; assembly: GCF_040938575.1. Taxonomy (NCBI): domain Eukaryota; kingdom Metazoa; phylum Chordata; class Amphibia; order Caudata; family Ambystomatidae; genus Ambystoma; species Ambystoma mexicanum. Next base: position 815,962,457 of record NC_090941.1, on the reverse strand, counting down.
CACAGCCATTCTGCTGGTAACTTCTGAAGTACTGTTTGGTGATGTAAGGGAGCCGGGCTGATAAATGTACCCCACAGTGCCCAATACATGGTATTGCAACCACCATTAGAATAGGACAAGCATGATTCATGTGCCAGTACAAATCGCATTCCCCAGAGATCTAACCTCTCCCCCTGGTTCTTCAACATCTGTATAGCTTCCTTGGCACGTGTGATTGCCACTTTCACCTCTAACTTTCAGTGTTACGCAGATGACACACAACTTTCTTTCAGGCTACCCTCAGCCACCTCCTTCTCCTTGCTCGTAACTGACTGTCTGTTCGCTATTCAGTCATGATGTGCTGCAAACGAATGCTGCCTCAATGCCAGTAAGATGGAGATTGTTTGTATTGGGGCCCCAGCCCCCAATTTCCCACTTTCACTCTGGCCGGCTCCCTTGTACCTGCGCCCGCACCCACCTGCAAAGCAAAAAATCTCGGGTCATCTTCGACTCCACTCTCTCCTTCTCCTCTCACATATCTGACATCTCTAAAAAGTCTAATTATCAGCCACACCTCCTCAGAGGTATGTTACCTTTTCTCACTTTCCCACCAGCGGATCACTATCTCCAGAGCCTTAGTTCTCTCTAGGCTGGACTATTGCAACAGCCTCTTCCTCAACCTCCCTTTTCCTGCCCTGTGCCCTCTGCAACTCATCCAGAACAGAATGAGACTTATCCTTGGCCTCAAGCCCAGGGACTGCATCTCTCTGGCACTGAAATCCCTTCACTGGCTCCCTGTGGCTGCAGGGATCACATTCAAGACCCTATGCATTGTCCACAAGGCTTTCTGGGGCCTGGGACCTATCTACCTGCAATGCTGCTTACCTAAATACTGTCCCTCATGAGCCCTCTGCTCATATACCTCTAACCTTCTGTGAGTGAGCCGGTTCTTCAAGCAGAGATTTGGAGGGAGATCCTTATCCTCAGCAGGTGCCTCCCTCTGGAGTAGCTTCTCTGCCACCCTCTGTCTTGAGCCTGACATTCTTAAGTTCTGGAAACTTCTCAAGACCTTCCCCTTCTCCTCTTCATTTGCTGTCCCTCTACCCAGCTAACCTAGCTCTATGCTCTAGCCATCTTTCCCTCCACCTCCTTACAGCTTGCTGACTGGCCATCTGCTGTACCTCAGAGTATCAATGGCCCCAGGCACCCCCGCCAGTCCTCTATCACACTTGCTTCAGGGCCCTACACTAACCCACTTTCACTGCACTTAGAAATAACCAGAGTGTCTCTCTCTGCACTTAGCCCTGACACCATCGACGGGATGCACTTGGATCTCCCCCTCCCTGTGACAGTCTATGCACTAGCACGATCCAAATGCAATGTGCCTGAATATCACCTGTTCTCCCTTGTCTTCACCCCTTAATTGCAATGGTAAAACTGCAGAATCCCTGTCAGGCCAATTTGCTGTATCTCAACTGTTATATGTATTTTACGCCCTTACTTTGCCTGTGCAGACTATTATCGCCTCAGAATTCCAAGGGATCTGAGCGACTGTTGCTTGTTCCCCATGTTCCCACCATCCTTGAGCACTTTGAAACACTTTCCTATGTACAGGCACCATATAAATAAACAACACAATACAATTAATTTTCATTAGTAACCCGGCGAGAGACAATCTGAATGCAACAAGCATTCTGATTGGCTCTCGCCAGGTCCCTACCCGGCCGGGAATCCCTCCGTCGGGATTCCACAGCCTTTGTCCCCGGCGGGGGGCGTGGCAACCCCTCAGCCAATAAGGAGGCTCGAAGCGGGGCCATCCCCGCTCCGAGCCTCCCCGCGGCTGAGAGGCTGCCTTCGCCCCCCGCCAGGGACTCGGTACTTTTTTATTTTTTATTTTTAATTCCCTTCCCTCCCTCCCATCCGCCCCCCAACTTACCTTCTTGGTCCTGCATCCCCGGCAGAGGACGAGGGAAGCCTGCAGCTGTGAGGAGACTCGGAGCGGGGCCATCCCCGCTCTGCGCCTCCACACGGCTGGGGGCTTCCCTCGTCCCCGCCAGGGATGCAGGTACATTTTATTTTTTAATTTTTTTTTTCCCTCTTCCCCGGCCCACTCCCGCCCTCCCAACCCCACTTACTTTCTTTTTGATCCTTTTTCGGGAGCGGACGCGCTGGGAACACTTGTGTGCCCAGCGCATCCGCTCCCGATGGCCACCATGGAAAGGGAAAACGGACTCCGTTTTCCCTTTCCATGGCGGCGGCCATTTTCTTTTTGTTTGTTTTTTTCTCCCGAAACGGCGCAGCACCCAAAATGCCGCAGCATTTCGGGACAAAAAAAAAAGCTTTTAGTGCCCCGGCACGCAATTTTTGCGGGCCGGGGTACTAATAGCAATAGAACCCTCGCGTCGGGGGCATTACCGACTTTCGGGGCCCATAGGTAAGGACCCGAGCGAAGCTTGGGTTCTATTACTTAAATAATGTGTCTAGAGTTATAATCACCCCAGTTTTATACACTGGGCCTGGGTATATAACATACTATTGTTCTCTGCCAGTTTGCATATATTTTATTTTTTTTAACTAATGTTGCAAATGGTTCAAATTGCTAATGGATTTTATTTTAGACTATTACTGTCTATTTTTATGGCTACTTTCCTTTCTTATTGTGTTCCAGCGAAACAACTCGAATCTCACCACAGTGATATGAAGAAACGTCGACACCTCACATCCCGGGATTCATTACCTTGAAGGTTGTGCTGTAAGTTAATGTCACTTGTCCATGAACCTTGTAAAATGGAAATTACTTCTATTCTGCGGGCAGGAGAGTCAACAGTGATAAATGGATGGTCTACGAATTGTTAGAACTGACCTAGTTCTATTTCATTTCATTTTGCCAGAAGATGAAGCACGTTGAAAATGCATTGTGTCTGGAGAAGGGAATCCAGGATTAGTTTGGACAATATTCCACTCAGGCACACTTTGACTTTTGTTAATTCGTTCGTTTATAGATTTTAATAATTTTACGCACGATACAAATGAGAAAATGAAAGACAATGACAACGGCAAATAGTGCAGCACTGTCCAGTCATGTTAATAGGGAGTTGTTACTTACATTATTTTATTTCCGTTATGAAGAAATATAAAATTATGAGACCTGCTGTAATTCATCTACTTTCCCAAGCATGAAGTCGTTTCCATTGGGCCAGTGAATGTTGCATTTGCTCTCTGATTCATCAACGGCAGCTTGCCTTTCTGCTTAGTTGCCCTGTCTCTTACATTGTTTGTTCCTCTCACAAAGAAGTCATGTGTAGGCCTGGGTGGCCTTTCCCGAATTCTGGATGAGTTTTTAAGGCCAAACGCTTCGAAAAGTGTGTCTAAACATCTGCCATGTGGTCTACAGGAGGACATGTGTCTTAAGCACCCATTCATTCTGCAGTTTTCTGAGAGGCAAGAGGTTGTTGCTGGAAGCAGGCGTGTGATATTTAGGGAGGTAGAGGGATACGTGGAGTAGTTGTAGTTACAAGGGTAGGAAAATGTGGTGAGTGACTGGGACCGGGTCAGAAAGTGACAATTAGAGTTGGGTATGATTATAGACTTTGTGACACTTTCACCAAATTGGATTGTGTGAACAAGAAAATTGCCATCTTCAGAGATCTGGGGAGGGAGGTGACACACTTTCTGTCTAGTTATTGGTTGGACAAGACACGTCATTAGATGACAGCTGGTAGGAGGAGCTAAGAAACCATAGGGGCAGATAGTGGGACAGTCAGGCGCCTGATGTTGCTGGCTGGGTACAATTGAGATTGAGGTAAAGGGGTGACACACCATTCAGTGCCTGTCACTTGATGTAAGTGGATGAGACACATGCCATTGGTTGACACATCATAGAATGAGTGGGAGGAGATGGGAATCCCTGGGAGAAGCTTGTAGCACTGTCATGCTCACCTGATTTTGCTGGATGGCAGCAGTAGATATTCAGAGAGGTGGATGATATGCCAATCAGAGTCCATCTCTTGAAGCGAGTGGATGAGGTATATGCCATCACACCTGGGAGGAGGAGAGGGAGGAGCTGTGAATCTCTGAGGGAAACTTGTAAGAGCGCACCAGAGATTCGGGGAAGTAGGCGATATGCCAATCAGTGCCCGTCTCTTGCCCTGTGAGGATGAGACACATGCCATTGAGCAACACTTGCGAGGCGGAGTGGAGGAGTTCAGACTACCCGAGGGCATTTTGTAAGGAAGTCACAATCATCTGATTTTGTTGGAAGGGGGCAGCACAAAATCAGGGAGGCGGGTGGCATGCCAGTCAGTGTGTGCCTTGACACAAGTGGATGAGACTGGTGCCATCGAGTCACACCAAGGAGGAGGACCAGGAGGAACAAAGAATTTCTGCGGGCAGGTTGTCGTAGATTTATGCTCGCCTGATATTGCTGTAAGGGAGCAGCAGAGAATCATGAAATTCGGTATTATGCGAGACAGTGTCAACCTCAACGTAAGAAGATGAGGCATGTGCCGTCGGGTGACACCTGGGAGAAGAGCAGGAGCTAAATATACCTGAGGAGTTTGTGGGAGAGTCACCCCAGCCTGATATTGCTGGGAGGGAGCAGCAGAGATTCGGGAAGGAAGGTGACATGCCACTCAGTGTCCAAACCTTAAAGCGGGTGACACACAGTTGGATATATTAGGAACACCATGTGTGATGAAATCACAACTGCCCTGCAGGAGTACAAGAATGAGTGATGGGTACACTGCCTATTCAGCCCAGACAACTACTAACCAAATGTGATCTCAATCATAAAAGCTAAACAGGCACAGTCAAGAGATATAGATTAATCTTTTGTGATAGTGTGGGCTGAGGGCAGGCTATACTGTTCAGATGTGTGTGAATGTGATAACAGTAGTAACCAAAAGAGCAAGAGTACAACAGTCTAAAATAAAGTAATGTCCAATCAAAGTTCTAAACAAAACATATACTTTAATTAAACACACCAATATGCAATATAACTGTACTAGAAAAGCACTGCCAAAATCCATGTGGAAAGAACACACTCAATGTAATGCAGCATTGGAGAAAGGCAGTAAATTGCAATCATGTCACTTAAAAGGATATGTCTTTGAACAAAAAGGGGCACATGGGTGGATATCAGTCTCTAGGTTTCCAAATGTATACCATGGGGCCTGCACCTCACAAAAGTACATTAAACTTGGGCACTTCGATGTTGGCGAACCAGGATTCCCAGTACTGTTCATGAGTGTTGAACTGTGTTTGATTGCAGTGAGTCGCAGTTATCCAGCAACGTTTCAACATCAAGCCTGGTTTGATATGAAGCTCTGTGCCATGCAATGCAGTATTTCAAGTGATGCAGTTTGATGAAGCCACAAGTGTTGATTCAATAATGGAACTAGGGTTGATGATGATTGTGGGTTGTAGTTTGATGCATTGTTCGAAACATGGCTGTACAAAGGCATTGCAGCTGTGAACTTCTTGTTTGGGCCAGCCCAGGTGACGCACTCTGTTGGTACGATGCAGCGGCTAACTGGTTGTTTGCATCAACACTGCGGTTCATGTTTCAAAGAGAGTGTCGAAAGCAGCATGGTGGGTGTGATTAATTGACTTCTGCACTGCAGAAATACAAGAACAAGTAGGGGCTAAAATGCCCACTCAGCCCACACACTTCTACAAACCAAGAGCCAACGCAATGTTATGTTATGTTATTTGACATTTATATAGCGCATACTGCCATTGATATGGCCTCAAAGCGCGGAGGGGTTTGTGATGAATCAAAGATGATTCCCCCAGAAAACCTTGCCTGGGACGCTTCTCGTTGCCTGGGAAAGGTAGGTGCTTCCAAATCCTGACTCTGGGGGTGGTGTTCTGCTGGAAGAACCTATGGGGTTGCAGCCCAGGAAGAATGGGAAAACCCCTTTAACAACTTTCCCAGTGACCCTGCCATTCTAATGGCCTATTATAAAATTGAAACTGTGAAAATAAGTAATTTAAACTTTGGGGACTTCAAGTCCCACAATGCTCGAAGTACTGGGATGAAGAAGAGGAATGTAGAGGCAGAGGACTGTAAATTGAACCCTAATCGGGTTAATGACCCACACCTGAAGGAGACTGAGGGGCATAAAAGGACCCCTCAGGTGTAGGTCATGGAGAGTAGTAGTGGGAGGTGGAGTGATTGCAGTAACTTCACAATGCAGTTGTAGTTGAAGGAGAGTAGAGATGCCGGAGCCATCGTTGTTTGCCAAATGGATGCCGGTTCTGAGAGGGTCTCTACCTTTAGAGACCTTGATTGCAGAGATTGCACAGTGGTAACATTGTTTATGGGAGCTTTTCCCCTGAAGACCGTAACTGCAGAGGTCATGCAGTGGGAAGCATGCCGTTTCAAAGCTTTCCCCATTGTAAATCAGGCCCTGGCGGCAGGCGAGCACCTGAGTGCCCTTGGAGTGGTGAGCGCTCCTATTCCGACTGGCGTGAGAAGTGGAATGCAGAGAGAAGTAGTCTGCCAGGCAGAGCAGAGGAAACAGAAGACCTAGAGGCAGCAGAGCGAGCAGACACATACTCGATACCCGTTGAGATCATCAGCAGGGTGTGACCCTGGAACGCTCCGTGATCGGCCGCTGTCCAGGTCTAATTACTTTGAATACCGAACTGAAGCAAAAGAGGGCAAGTCGGAAAATAATTATTTTAAATGCCAAACTGATGCAAAAGAAGGGACTTGGAAAACTAATAATTACTGTGAATCCTGGGCTGATACACTGGAGATAAAGTGGCAGGATAAGATGTGGGCACAGGCAAGAGGGGTATCATTGTGCTCACAAAAGTCAAAGTAATTGCCGCAGTCAAGGGAGCACAATGTTACAGAAGAGAATATGAACTACTATTGCAAAAAGCCAACAAAGGGCAAAAATAAAGCACCTCAATAAGAACCAAAATTTCCAAAGCCAAGAGAGAGCAATTAAGGCACAGGGGGCCTCATTATGAATATGCCGGTCCGGTAACAACGGTGCTGGTAAGATACTTGCACCGTTGTTACCGGACCGGCACACGCCAAGTTCTGTGGGCGGGTACCTTTCCACCTGCCAGGTCTGACCTGCCGGGCGGAAAGGCACCTGTTTGCAGACTTTGATGGATGCACCAGTACTGTTGCATACAGTGCTGGTGCATCCATCCTCCCCATTCCCATTGAGTCCTACTGGACTCAATGGGAATGTGGAGTAATTCTTTCCTGGCGCCTGGCTATGGGGAATTAGCGGGACTGCCGGGGCTGTAATACCCCATTAATTCCTCATTGCCAGGTGGCGGAAAAAAAAGACCCAGGCAGCAGCCATGCCTTTTTACTGGCACAGCTATCGCCAGGGTCGTAATGAGGCCCAGGGTGTTTGTAGACCCTATTTCCACAGTGAGAAAGAAGCAATAGTGAGAACTGACCTAAACAAGCATGTTTTTAAGCCAAAGAAGAGCCACAGTGAGAGAAAGACATTATCAGCACTTGGTTAAACTGAAAGTGAGAAAAGAAGAGAGGCAGGAGAGCTGCCCTTCTGATGGAGGCTATTCAGGAGGAGAAGAGTATGACCTGTATTGCATGTGGCAATCACAGGGGTGGAACAAACAGCCCCAATGTGTTTCATGTCTTCCTAGAAGAAGTAGTCAAGACAGATGTTGTGAAAGTCAAAAGACTTTACAAGTGTTTGAAGCAAGCTATACCACGGAAGTACTTGTATTAGTGTTAGCAGTTTAGTCCTGGCAGGCGAGTATATCAGGGTAAGGGACCTTGTAGTAGTAGACCTGGCAGGTGAGTGGACCGGGTGGAAGCCATTGAAGTACTGTGGTGTGGTTAAAAGTGTTGAAGAAGAAGTGGCAAGACCACTAAAATATATTGTGAACTGTTGTGGAATCATCCTGACAAATCAATATTGCAAATGCAAATATTTTTCGGATCTGTTGCAGAATCATCCTGACAAAGGCATTTTTGTTGATACTGATGAACTGTGGAAGTATATATATTTTCTGAGATGAAGTTGTGTTGGACTCTCTGCCACAGGTGGAGAGATAAAAGGCTTACTGAATATTTTGAACTGTTGGTTAAGTCCAAGTGGAGCAAGGAATTTTATTAGAACTGTATTACAAGACAGACATTCCTATTTTGAACTGTTGATGAAAATCATGTTTTGAATCTGGGGAAGGGGAACTCACCCACATTACAAGGAGAAACAGTTATTAGATTTTGAACATAAATGTTATTTTTGTTTTATTTGAATTGCCATGTATGACCTTGTTAAGTGAGTTGTATGTACAAGTGTGAGGGACAGATTCCTTTTGTTGGAGTGATTGCTTTCACTTATTTTGAAAGGCAGCGAAATATGTGTCAGAGTAGAGATAGTGAGGCGTTTATCAAATCCTTTTGAGGTAATAAAATGGTATTTTATGAAAAACGTTTACAAAGTTGGCAGTCTCATATTTCTGACCTCACAGGTTGAACGCCATTCAGAGGACTGTGGTCCGTAATGTGAGATGTGAAGGAAGGATTCTGTAAAGCGGTGTGCACTTTTAGCCAGCACAAAGGTAAGTAGAGAATGGTTAGGTCCCTGATAGCAACCCATGGAAATCAGATGAGAGAATGGGTGCTGTGAAAGTAAGGAGAGTAGTAGATTCAAGGAGATGGATTATATGTTCAGCTGGACCAACTTTGTTTGTGGGACTGCATTCTATTGGAAGTGGTGATGTGTGTTTGGGTGGGTGAAGTTGAGCAATGATCAATGTTAATATATGCCGGTGGGTGGCTGTACCCCGAGAGGGATACAACCAAGCTCCATTGTGATCAGTGCTTGATGTACCAGTGAGTCAGGCTGAAATCTAGTTACAACGAGGTCTTGTAGAGCTTGTACTAATGCCTGCAGGAATGCATTCAGTGGGGGATTGGTACCACCTTGTGGACTCATCGGGTGCCCACTCATTAATGTCAGGGGGGGTGATACTTCACCCATGATATGGACTAGATGTGTCAGGATACAGAAGGGAAAAGCAAGGTTTTGAGAGCCTTTCAGAAGGCGAGGTGATAGTCTATGCAGCGTCTGGTAAATGGGATCGACTTCCAGATGGTGGGTGAGAAGGATGAGCCCCCTATTTGGGGGGATTTTTCCCCTGGAATTACGAGGAGGAGTGTAGTGCCTGATCTCAAGTTTCTGTTGCGCCTGTAGCCTGTGAGCTTATGTTGCAGGTATTCTGGTCCTGTGTTGTGGAGAGCTTGTTGGGAGAAGCAACTTGCCTTGAAGGTGGCTCTTCTCCCGATCAGCAGCCAGTGAAGGACACAGAGGGTGGGTTTGATAAGTTCCTAGAGCAAGAATGAGCCTTACTATGATATGTTGTACCCGTTGGAGTTTTCTTAGTTGTGAAGTGTGTGTCCCTAGGTATTAGGCATTAGCATAGTCTAAGCTTTCGAGCACAATAGCTACAATCACTGCGACTCTGTGTGGGAAGTTCAGATAGGGAAAGATGCAACCTAGAATGCGCATGTGTAGGTAGCAGCTTTTTGTCACTGAATTGATGTGATGCGATTGTGTCAGGTTCAAGTCCATAATGTAAGCACAGTTTTTTACTGTGTTGGATGTTGAGGGGGAGGGCCTAGAGAGATCAGCCACGGGGTGGCTCGGGGGAAGAGGGCCATCTTCCTGCAGAGCTTGAACTCAGTTTTTCCTGGGTTGAGAAGGAGGTGGTAGTGGTCATCCAGTGTTCTATATATGAGAGACATTGCGCGAGACAGGGAGGTGGAGGAAGTGCCCTTTGGAATTTTGAAAACAATGTGGTTGTCATCTGCATAGTTATAGCAAGCTAGGCCATGGGATCGGATGAGTGCAGGGAGGGGGCTCAGGTAGAGGTTAAAGAGTAGTGGGGAGTGAGAGGTGCCCTGTTGCATGCCATCGGCAACAGTGTGCGGTGGTGAGGACAAAGGAGACATGTGGATTATTTGGATTTGTTGAAAGGAAGGAAGTCACCCACTTCAAAGCTGCATCCCTGATGGAGTTTGTCTGTGAGGCTGGGGTGGTCAATGGTGTTGAAGGCTGGCAAGAGTTTGAGTAGGATTAGTGTGATGCAAACTTCCAAGCCGGAGTGTCTTTTAAGATCATCTGAGATGGAGACTAGGCATGATTTAGTTCCTCTTAGAAGCCTGAATCCAGATTGTGCCTGGTCGAGGAACTGGTTGAATTCTGTGAAATGGGATAGTTGAGAGTAGACTGTTCAGTTGATTAGTTTAGTTATGCATCAGTTGTTTGAGATGGTTATGTAGTTGGCCAGCTCAATGGGTCAAGTGGGGACTTTTTGAAGTAGGGACTTGATGTATGTGGTCTTGAATTCTGTTGGGAAGGTGACAGAAGTGATTGATGTATTAACAATGGATCTTGGGATTTCACCAGCACAGGTTGAGGGTGGCATTTATGTTACAAGAGAACGGGGGCAGGGATCTTGAGGGAATCCTGAGGGCTGGCTGTTAGTAGCTTTAGAAATTCAGGGTGGGAGAGAGGAGAGAAAGAAGAGAAGAGTAGGAGGGTTAAAGACGGATCTGATGTCCCGATTGCTGTTACTGGGGAAGGGGGAGTAAGCGATGCTATTTTAGTGACAATGGCAATGTTTCTTTCTAGTGCAATGCTGTGGAAGTGGTCTAAGAGGGAGTCACAGAGTGTATGGGATTGGGTGCGGGAGGAGGCAATGCATGCTGGGGCACTGAATGTGGCGATAATCTTGTGGAGTGCCTTAGTGGGGTTTGGAGTGCTGCTGATTATATTCCATCTACTGTCTACAGTCATAAAGGTGAAATGGGCAAAGTCAAGAGATGTACCTCCTTTGCCTTTTGTCGTAATGTGGGCTGAGGGAAGGCTACACTCTGAGGGGTGTGAATGTGGTTCAGTAGCAACCCAAGCTGTGAAGTATAACAGTCCCAAAAAAAGGAATGCCCAATCAAGGCTCTATAAAAATGTATGCTTTAATCAGACATACCATGCACAATATTTACCTACTAGAAAAACACTACACAAAACCCACCCCCTAAGGAAACAACACAGAATAAGCAAAGATAGTAGTTGCTACGCTCTGGGTAATAAATCAGTGGTGAAAGACAAGCAAAAGCCACAATGTTTGTGAAAAATAATATGTATGTCTGAGCAAAAAGGGCTTTACGTGACTTAAGCAGTCTCTAGGGCCCAGAAATTGACCAAAGGACAGACAGTTAGCAGTCACTAGTACCTTCTTTTTTGTTCTTGGTGGTTCAGCAGCACACAACCAGACTTCATGGCACTGTGTGTAGATCACAAGAGACCAAAAGGCAGTAACAGAGGGTCCCGCTGGATCATATGTGCTGAACAGTTCTTGAAACACACTCCAAGCAGTTCAATGGTGAAAATCCCATTTGGATCCTGTCTGTCTTGGCTCTTGGGATGCTGTGAGTCGCAATCCAGAGGCTAAGCGACAGGATGAGTCCTTTTCACATGCTGCCGAATGTGGGGGAGGCTGGCACACAACTGCAAGGTTCCTTAAAAATGGTGAGGTCCTGGGTACCGCTGTGGCTGTCAGAGAGGCTGTCTTGCTCCAGCAGCCGGTCACTTCTTAGTAGCTATGAGTCCTACTCCAGGGACAAGATGGGTCCTTGTTCTCTAGCCTTCAAACATGGGGGAGGCTGGCACACAACTGCAGGTGTCCTCCAACACGGTGAGGTCCTGGGTACTGCTGTGGCTGGTAGAGAGGTAGGTCCTGTTCCAGCATCAGAACACCCCCAATGGTCCCTGGTGATGGTTAGGGAGCAGAGCTGGTCTCTGCCTTGGAACACCTGCCTTCATTCACCTCACAACTGGAGGACTTTACAAATGACTGCTCTCTCAGCATGGTCCAGTGAAATCTTGAAGATGGCTCAAGACGAGTATTTCTGGCACTGCTCTTTCCGGATATCATATCCGGCTTATGTTCCTTCTCTGTCTCTTGAGAAGGTTCAAAGTCTCCAACCTTCCCCCTGATCCACTGTGTTCCCCATGACTCTGTCCTGGGGTCTCTTCTTTTCTCTCTATACACTTCCCTTTATCTTCTATTTTTTCATCTTTTGGTCTTTCTGCACATTTTTATTTTGATGACTCTTCTTCTCTTTTTCTGACAGCTTACACTGCACTATTTCTATCTAACTTCTGACCATCCAATATTGGATGAACTCCCACTTCTTACACCTCAATGTTTCTAAAGACCAAACTTCTTCTTTTTCCTGCTTCTTCTATCCCCCTCCTATCCCATCACCTATTATCTTTTTACCCTCCTCTTCCCCCCCCTTCTCCTCTTATGCCCGGAACTTAGGTGTCCCCTTTCACCCTTCTCTTTCCTTTGCTCTTCACATCTCTAACTTTGCTTGTTTTGTAGATTCCATCACTTTAATATTTGTATGTCTCTGTTTTTTCTTACTTTTCATGCTACAAAACTCCTCATTAATGGCTTAGTTTTTTCCCGTCTTGATTATTGCTGCTGTCTTCTTGTTGGTCTTCCATCTTCTCATCTGGCCCCTCTCTGTTCTGTTTTTAACTCTTCTATCACACCCTTTGCTGAATTTCTCCTCAGGCTTCTGTTACTGTGCCGTTACACTCCCTACATTGGCTTTCCTTTGAATCCTGTCTTTTGTTTTGTCTGTCTGACATTTAAATGTTTTTATGTATTTGCTCCTCTTTATCTTTGCTCTCTGGTCTCCCTATATGTCCCTTCGCTTTCCCTTCAATCTCAATCACTCTTTCTATTAACTGTTCATAGGGCATCCTGTGCCCAATCTCGATTTCGTTCATTCTCCCTTTTAGCTTCTAAGCCATGGAACTCTGTTCCTCTTCACTTCGGATGTATCCCCACATACTTGCTCATACAACTCATGTACTTTCTACTAGCTCTCAGTTTCTCATATTGTTGTTTTTTATGTTGAATATTCATGTTAATGTGCACATTAATGTTTGTGAAAGCACTTAGTAAATCAATGCACTACAATACAATACAGATGATTCAAAGAAGTGGTGGGAGAACCCTTATTTTATAGGCAAAAGTACCCAGGTGATCAGGCTAAAGCTAGCCTGCTTTAGGGATCATATCCCTGCTCTTGAAATGAGGGGACTTTGTCTATATGATGCCACACCCAAAGTGCTTTGCTCAAGAGGAAGTGAAGGGGCCTGGAAAGGGAAAGAGAGGTAGGGAGAATCAAGATGGCAGAACCCTCAAAAATCTGTGCAGACCCTTCTCTGGCTCAACCTAACTCGGTCCCCTCCCCCTGGTGTGAGGCCTGGCTCTCAGTGAATGGTAGTTTATGTTCCCAGGCAGCATCTTGTGGAGTGGCTGCTCTGGGGGTAGGTGTGTTACCTGCCCCTTACAAAGGAACAAAGAGAAGCAATACCCCAAGGCTAGTCCTGCCCGTGGACAAGGGTGGCCATATCTGAAATGGGCCCAGAGGGCTGACACATTTGTAAAATCAATTTAATGTGGCTGGGATAACTCTGAAAGATGCTGGCCACCATGCTCTAATTCAGGTATGGCTTAAATGTATAGTTTTATGTGCCACCAGGGCACCATCTTCAGGGTTATGTAGTTTTTGGAACAGGGGTGCAAATTGTAAATGCTGCCCCTGAGCTGCAGAGACTTGGGTGTCACTGTAGCTGTCAAGAGGGACCTCTGAACCTTCTCTGTGCCACTGGAAGAGCAAGCACTGTGAATCAAGATATTGATGCAGCAAGGCACAAGTACAGACTACGCTTATGGCATGGAGCTTACGAAAGGAGAATCTGATTAGCACATTTCCCTTCCAGAGATGGAATAAACCGCAAAATGATATTATTACCTAATAAAAATCACAAAAGCCATGGGCTTTCACACCCATGCCAGATAACAATTCATCAAAGTGAGCCGTGACAGCTGGAAGGTGATCAAACACGGTTGACTCATGTGTAAGGATGGATCAAAGCTGAATAGTACAGGAGTCCAGATGTTTGTATTATCCTTGTACTGTGTGTCCCAATCCATGGGCTCAGGGACAAGGTGTGTCTGTTTCCACTTCACTCCTAATCCAGGGAGCTAGCTGGCACCTGCAGGAGTCCCCCATCTACAGCGAGGAGCCTGGGTACCAGTGCAGCTGGCAGGGAGTAGGCCTTGGTCCAACAGCAAGCCATCCCCACTGTTCCCTAGGGCAGTTAGGGGACATAAATTGCTTCTAAGGTCTAACGCCTGTGTTCACCTCACAAAGGAAGGAATTTGGAAAGGACTGCTTTTTAAACAGAGTCTAAACAAATTCTTCTGTCCTTAAGAGTCCAAGATGAATCAAGGAAGGAGTGGGAGAGCCCTTCCATATAAAGGAAAAAAAAGCCTCTGGGGATTAGCTGGAAGCACGATTGCCACAAGGGGTCCAATCCCTGTCAGGGTAATTAGTGATGTTTGTCTTCTTGCATTATGCTCAAAGTGCTGTGCTATGCATGAAGTGCAGAAGACAGGAAGGGGAGAAAGGCCCACAGAAAACTAAGATGGATCAATCCATACTCCAGTCATTTCTGTTCTGTCTGACTATCCTTTTTCTACCCCCTTTCCCAAGCATGCAAATTCAAAGGTATTTTGGCAAACAACACTTTGTCGTGATGCTGGTGCTTTTGTTGTGGGCATGACTCCTTAAAGCTTAGTTCAAAGAAAGTGTCCTGGATGGGGAGTTGTTACCCAACCTCCAAAGGAATCTAAGGAGACACAGCCTTCCTACCTATTGCCTTGTTGGCTAAGCAGAGAACAGAGAGTCTGACTAGAATCCACATGCCTGCCCATGGCTGGCTCAGGATCACAGTCTTGACATGTGTATGTTACATATCTGGTGTGGCTTTAATAATTGTGTGAACTATCAACCGTCATACCACAAGCCGGGTATGACTTACTATTAGAGACAACCCTTCCATCAGACGGACAGTTTCGCATAACTATTATGGGTTTGTTATAGATGTAAATGCAACCTCTGTCTGCAGTGACTTTGATGTCGCAGCAGCTGTCTAAAAGGGCACCTGCGACATTTGACCCAGATTTATAACACTGAAGAGCAAGTTTAAGATATATTAGCAGTACCAAATGAATATTGTGCCACAAGAACCAAAATCAAAGTCCATGAATCTATTATGGTGTTCAGATTGCTACTTCAGTATACAAGGCACACTGCTCAATGTCTATTCATATTTTTGGAGCTTATAGGAGTATACTTTGAAGCACTATCACATTCTACTATCATGAGATAAGTTTGTCTATGTTTACTCTTAGCTTGTTTATGATCCTATCACATCTAATGATTTCATTGATCATAACTCTTTAATAATGTGAACAAGACCTATTTATTAATTACTCAAAGTTGCCATTGTATTGTTCCTGCTCTCTTTTATTGCTCTTGCCAACATGTTTTCCGACCTATGGACTTTGTCAAGGCAAAAACATCAACCCATATTCCTATACATTTCAATCCATCATATTAACACAATTGTGTTGTACCAATGTAATGTAATAAGGGTATTTTAAAGCCAATTCAATTTCATCCAATTGTACACAATTGTTGTTATCTCATTTATATCTCAAATATCCTGTTATATATTGATTCTATCTCAGGAAGGGTGTCCTGCTCACCCTTTCAGCACACTCCAAGGCAAAAGCATTGTATACCTGTGCCTTGCTCCGTCCCTATTCTGATCTGCAGCTTCAATGGCATAGAGCAGGTTCAGAAATCACAGGTGCCCTCTTGTGAGAGATACAGTGGCAGCCATGTCAGCACAGGGGCTGCATTTAAAATGTGCACGTCTGTTCCCAAATTACATAGTTATAAGAAATCACCGTCCTGGTGACGGTTTGATCCCTAAACATAAGCCATACCTGACTTTGGGATATAGTGGCTTGTATGTCTTAAAATTATAAAAGCGACACCTGAATCTGAATCATACACGTGTCGATACTTTGACCCAGCAGAGCAATGCACAGGCTGTGTGCATTACTACCAGACTGGCTGTTTCTGCTGCACCCAGTAGTACCAGAGTCAGTTGGGGCTGCCTTTTTTTGATTCTTTGTGAGGTTGACAAACACCACTATCCAGTAAGACACCCCTCACTAGGAGAAGTCCTGGAAAACAGGAATCAAAGGGCAAACTCGACAAAAAAGGACTAGCCTAAAAACAGGATGGAGTACACTAAAGGGACACTGATGCTACATGTATGGTTTGGGGACAAAGTTAAAGTAGCAAATCTCACACATGTGGAAAGGTTCCAGCATCTGGTTTCTTTTTGTACAGCTCTTTCATTCCTGTCTCCTCTGTTTCCTTTAGAACAAAGCACTTTGGGAATGATGGAAGCAGGCAAAGTACACTTGTCACAAGAAAGTGATTAGACCTCTTAAAGCAGGCTTTCTTTCGTCCAATCACCTGTGGACTTTTGCCTATAAAAGAGGGTTTATCCCACTCCTTCTTTGATTTGCTTGTGGAACATCCAGAACAAAAAGAAGAAATAGTTTGAATCTCTTTTTCTGACGCCCTCAGCCATTGAGGTGATGGATGATTTCAAGACAGAAGCAAACTCTGCTCCCTGCCCACACTCAGGGCACTTTGACGGTGACTCTTGCTGAGGACCAGGACCTGCCACACTGCACAAAAACTCCCTAGGTTGGGGATGCAGAACCTGAAAGGGCTCACTCTGTCTGTGTGCAACCTGTAGTGGGACTCAGAGCATCTGAGCGGCTCAACATCCAGGATCTCTGTTTTACCACATCGAACCGGTCAAACCGCTTTCAAACCATGTTCACTGTACTCAATCCATAGGGACCAACCAGTGCTGCTTTTGGCACTTCAAACAACCACTGCTTTGCATAAACCAAATCAGCTCATCACTGCATCATGTCAAGTGGAGCATGTAACATGTTTAGCTCAAACAACCGGCTTACTGCTGCAAACCAACTCAAACTGCTGTCTATTCAAACTCTGCATCAGATCACCAAGGTCACTGCATCAAACCTATGAACATGGCTTGAACCACTGGAGCATCGTATCACTCGTAGACCTGAACCAGCGGTTAATAATGTCTCCAACCGACGCAACACTCAATCTGACCCTGGATAGCCATCGGAACACACAACCCGAACACTGCACTCGAGCCACACCAGGGTCCCTCTTCGAACATACTAGACGGCAGCCAGTTGCGTAACCCACCAAAGCTTGCCACATCTGTACCAGGTTGGACCCACAATGCAGTACAGCTCAAAGCCTGGTTCAATGCTGTTGAACTGCGAATAACAGCAAGAAGGGATTATTGACTACAAACTGGACCCCTGGTTCATCTTTTGGCATGAAAGACAAGTTAGCTCACTTTTGATCCCTTTTCTCACACCAGACATATCCCTTTGTGAACATTGTGGTGTGTTATTGCCCTTTTCCACCCTGCTGCATATCCAGAGTGCTTGCATATTATTGATAGAACCTTGACTGTGAATTCCTTTCAATTTGAACTAGTGAACATTGCTGTTTGGGATGCTACTGGATCACATGTGCAGCCCTTCCGAGAGTGCAGACTTCGCTATGCCCATATTACCACAAAAGGCAAGTGAGGTACATCTCTTGGCTCTGTCTGTATTACCTTTATGATTGAGATCACTGTTGATTTGTAGAAGTATGAGGGCTGAATAGGTGGTGTTGCCAATACTCATCCTTATGAGGCTAAAAACTCCCATTCCCATCTGTGAGGCTAAAACTCTCGGGGTCTTCTTCAACTCCAAACTCTGGTTCTATCCTCACATATCTGACGTCTCTAAGAGGTCACACCACCAGCTGCACCTCCTCAGAGGTATTCTTACTTTCCACTCCTTCCCCCAGAAGCTCACTGTCTCCAGAGCTCTGGGACTATTGCAACCGCCTCTTTCTAAATCTGCCTGCTTCTACTCTCCGCCCTCTACAACTCATCCATAACAGGACTGCAAGACTTGTCCTTGGCCTCAAACCCAGGGATCTTATCTCTCCAGGACTGAAATCTCTGCACTGGCTCCCAGTGGCTGAGAGGATTAAATTCAAAACCCTCTGAATTTTTCACAAGGCCTCCTGGGGCCTCAATACCTTCAGCTCTCTCTTCCTAAATATGTCCCTTTTCCAGCTCCTCGCTCATCCGCCTCCAACTCCTTCAGGGTCAGTCGCTTCTCCAAGCAACAAATTGGTGGTCGATCTCTTTCCTTGGCTGGGGCCTCCCTCTGGAACAGCCTCACTGAAACTTGAGAAGAACCATCTCCGGTTCCGGAAGCACCTCAAAATCTTTCTCTTTGCTTCTGCTTTTTCTCCAACTCTCCCCTGCTGACTTCCTAGCTGAAACTGCACTGGTTACCTAGCCACCCTCTGATCTCAGGCCCAGGTCCCCCCCCCCACCAGTCACACACCTGCACTGCCTTCCTGGTAACACCTGCACTTAGGGACTGTTTTCTGTATCCCAACAGTTTGATTACCAGCACTTGACCTAGTCAATCATTCTAAAGTTAACCTGCCAAGCAAGTGAATGGCAATGCTGAGCGTTAACAAATCTATTATGTATACCATCAACATTCTTTCTCAGGGTTTTATAAATATATGGGACCTTGCTCTGGGAAACATAGTTATTCACCAATAACGTTGATTCTTAAAGAAAATACACACTTGTTCTTGGCTGTGCATAGTACAATACCCATAGTTAAAGTAAACTATATACTGTCAGCATACATACACCTATGAACACTCAAAATATATACAGACAAATAATAAAGACCATTTTATATGTAATTGCTTCTACAGAAGTGAAATAGTGGAATAATTATCTCACAGCATGCCTTTGTCATCATCAGCTGTGGTCACATTATATTGCATGCTTTTATTAAATAGAAGTGACTGGAGAATTTTGTTTTAACCTTGTTTGGCCTGTATAACATGAATAACGTGCCATTTCAGTGTAAAGTATCTTTCGGACGACCAATAATTTAATAGAAAGCATTACATTCAATCAGATAATACGTTACTCGGTGCTCATGGTCCAATCCCTTGGATTTAGAGCATGTAGCACATAATTGCACAGGAATCCTGATGATCCCTGGAGTTCTGTGGCATTATTGCCTCTATGCAGAAAATGCACTCGTATCACGCCTGTGCACACAGAGAGTGTCAGTAATGGAGGGTATCAGTAATGGAGGCCATCATTACAAAACGTTCCTCTGGATTCGTTCGGCTGTTATTTAAAGCTAAAATGCAAAGATAATATGTAGGATAAAACATGCTGCACTGCCTTTAAAACCACTTACTGTGTGTGGCAGTTAAATCCAATAGAATGCATACGAAAAAAGACAAACATATATTAGACAGCCCCAAAAGGTACTTTACATGTTATGATATGTAAACCATTAACATTAACATTCCTTAAGCCATTTAGCCTTTTGGTGTGGTACTCAACGTGTCAGCAGGGCTCAGTGCGGAAGCATCACCATTACCACCATCCACATGCAATGCTCCCTCCGAGTGGCCAGGTCACAGCATTCTGCAGCTCTGGACGCTGGTAGACTTTTGATGTGACTTTTGATGTGACCCAATCACTGCGTTTCACCAATTGACAGGCTTGGGGAGAGTAACCAGAAGTCACGTTTAGGCCTCGGCAGCCCTAGCGCTCTGCTCAGTTGGAACGTCAGAGCTACCCACCACTTTTTCCAAGGTCCCCACTTCCTTTGTCCAAGCCCAGCAGGTAGGTACTAGGGGACGAAGATGAACAACATACAAGACCTACAAAGCCAAGCAGCAAGGTCTGAGTTTGAGAAATAAAAAGGAGGCCTGCCCAGGAAAACACAGTGAGTGCTTTGTCTGGAAAGACATACTTGCCAAACCTATCGATTTAAGCAGTAAGCTACTGCTTTGTATGAAGTCCTACCAGCTACAGATGTGTCTGCCTACTGCTCCCACATTTGTTAGCGTTGCAAGTGGATTCAATTAATTGCGAGGAGACGGATGGGCAGGTTAAAAGCATAATTACTTTGATTGATGATGCCGATGACCTGAGTTTAACTTGAAACTTTGCCCTGCACACATTACATGGTGAGGTCTGGACAGGTGTGAGAGCGCGACGCCACCAAAGCCTGTGCCTTAGCTGCCTTCCTGAGCTCTCTGTGTTTCATGCAGCTTAATTCACTATAAAGCCAGCAGTGGCAGCACTGCAGAAATTCTTCCCAGGCTGCTGCTACAGTAGTTCACTAGTTCCTGCATGACCAACTATGAGAATCAAGTGTCTATTTGGTAGTCAGGTAGTTTACATTTTTTTTATTGTATATGGTTAAAATCCTTTACAAATTAATATACAAACGATGTCAAATATTACATATTCGAATTCAATTACATACACAAATATGATTTACCTAAAATCAAGCATAAAGCAATTAACATAGTAAAGTAAGAATAAAGTAATAATATTCACAAGCAACTTAGTAGTTAACAGATTCCTCATAATTCAATTCATTGAACTTAATATCAATGTTTGCTAAAATCAAAATTAGTCTAATAATAAGCTGAGAACGTTCTCCCCACATATCATTCACCACATATAGGCACATTTCTGTTATGTAGAGGATAATTGGTTCAACTTTTAAGAGATCAAATTGAAGGATAGGCAGAAGTGAGAATCCACAGTATTTTGCCATAATTATTCTCATTTGAGAAACTAAGGGTTTCATTTTTCCTTGGATGTTTTCTTTCCACCAGGCCTTAGAAAAGGAATCAGATAGGGGGTACCCCAAGTATTTGATTTCTGATGCTATTTCAATTTGTGTACCATCAATCGTCCAATTGTCGGAACATCTTTTTTTTCTCCCATCTGTTAATACCAAAATCAGAGATTTGGACTGATTTACTCTTAAATTATGGGCTGTAGCATAGCAACTAAATGCATTGATCTTATTCTTCAGCCCAAATGGGGTTTTATCGAAGACAAGGAGGTCATCGGCAAAACCAATATAATTCAATTTTAGACAGCCAAATGTGATTGGATAGATAATTTCCTTTGCCCAACATTCCTCCAATTCACAGATATACAAATTGAACAGCAATGCTGCCAGCGTACAGCCTTGTTTAAGCCCAATTTTAGAAGGAATATGGTCATTGAGCGCACCTTCCTTGTTTAGTCGTACTCTATAATTTTGTGGGAATGTAGCAAGGAAATGAGCGCCACCAGATGTTCCCGAAAACCCATTGCCATCATCTTAGCCCATAGTAATTCTCTCAGCACCGTATCAGACGCTGAACTTAAATCAAGAGCTGCCCATATAGACAGCTCCCATATGATAGTGCTTGATGTTAATTTGGATATGTGATATCAAGGTAGCATTGAAAGAGCATCCCATATGGCATCTAAAACCTGTCTGAAATTTAGACAGTATTGCATACTTTTTCATATATTCTTGGAGTTCTTCAAGAATTAACTGACAGAAAACCTTCGAGGATGCATCTATTAGGGCAATGGGTCTGAAGTTCGCAGGGTCGTCAATAGGACCTTTTTTATAGATAGGAATAATGACTGCTGAGCGCCATGATTTAGTTATGACTTGTGAAAAAAATATAGCATCAAATTTATGCTTTAGAATCACTGCCCACAGATGGATATCAGATCTAAATAAACATGCGGGAATACCATCAGGACCAGTAGCCATCGAAGGATTTAACTTCATAATTGCCCTTGATATATCTTCCTGGCACCAAGGAGATGGCTTTACGCGGACCAACTCTAGCATTGTTTGAAAATTGATCGGGTAGGTCATATTTGGACTTGATGAAATTAGCCCACTCATCAGCTGATATGCCATTTTCCTTTAGACCAACCTTTGAACAATTTATCATCCTGAGGATTGACCAAATTTTCAGTGTGTCACTTTTAAGTAGATGGTACATCATATTCTGATTGTCATTTAAATAGAGTTTTGTTTTTAAGTTATTCATTGCGCTTTTATAATTATGAAGAATGTTCTTTTTTAACACATAGTATATAAGCGGTTCAAGAGCTGATTTTAAAAGTTGTCGAATCTTATAGTTCTTGAGCTTCTTTATTCTAAAGATTTCTATATTAAAGGTGTGTATATGCTGATTTTTTATACAATGTAAATTTCCTTTTCTTTACCATCTCAATTAGGTGATAGTCAATCCTCTATGAAATGATTGTGTCTATTCTAATTGGATCAAGATGTAAAGCTGACATAATTATATTCATTTCTGGATCAGCCTGGATTCGGCTAGCCAACTGATGGCAGAATGAGGGGTTCCATCTGACCGAAAGGCCTACCCGATCATTTCAAGACCAATGTCAAGACCTGTTTGGGCTTAAATGCCCAGCCATATACTTTCAATTTTAGAGAGATTGCATGATGGTCCCCAAATCCGAACTTTTTTATGTCAATGACATCAGATGAGTTATGAAGAGTCGGGGATTTAAAGAAGTGGTAAATATGTAAATACAATCCTCCTCGTGACCATGTATAAGTGGAGTCCTTATCGCTAGTGGTGACTACTTGAATATCCCAGTTGAGAAAGAATTCCACCCATTTTTTACCATTCTTTACAGTATTAGTAGTGGTAGAAGAATGCCGCCTAATACACGTATTATGAGACAAGCAGGAAGAATTAAAATCACCCCCCACCACGACACCCACCTGGGCGTGTCGAGTGACTGCACCTTCTAGAATTGTGTCAAGAGTATCAGTAATTTCATTAAACATAGTTATGCTCCTATTCCAATAAATGCACATAATAAACCAGGGGTTAGTCAATGGTTATTACAGTGGCATCCTTGTAGATAGGTTTTGTGGTAAGTGTGTATGCGTTGTTAATGAGAATTGCTAGCCCCCCAGAGGGTCAACCCTTTTCCCCTCTGGAGGCAGGCTGTGAATGAGATTCAAACCCTTCCACATTGAAATGTATTACATGCATAGTTTCTTCTAGTAGGATAACAGCAGGGTGGCCATTTGTTCGACAGTACCCCACCATCGATTGAAATTCACCAGCCCACAACTATTCCAAGAGAAACATTCAAATGGTTTTTCATACTGCATAAGGCTAGGGTGGCGCTACCGAGGTAGTCGCGGGCACCACTGAGGATAAGTTATTATATCCAGAAAGTTTAGCAGCCATGGCTAGTATCTGTTTAACAAAATCTTCATTGATCTGAGGGAGCTGAACATGCTCCCTATTTCGACTTACGATTATAGAGGGAGCAATGGGTTTTTCCAAGAAGCTTTTAGCTTCTGAATCAGATTGTAGAAGGAATGGTGTCAAGCGAACGTATACAAAGTTCTCTTTCTGTTCCCAGACCAATTTCATAATTAGTCTGGAGTAGAAACCACATGTCATCCTATTATTGTGATTGGTAGCCAATCTTACCCAATCAATATCTTCCGAGCCTATTGTTCTTAGACAAGGAATTGTATGGAAAGCTTTTAATAGAGAAGAGCGATTCAAATTGAGTTTGGCATTAATTTTAGTATCGCTTTCCCATCCCAATATAAAAGGCTGATCTTGATTAAGATCAAAATCATGGGTAACATCTTTTTGTTTAGTACTTAAACCACTTGTCACTCCAACTATGGCAGGGGCTACCATTTCCATAGTTATCTCTGTGGCCCTTTCTTTTGGTATCTCAACATTCATCAACGGTAGGCTTACACCATTATTTGCAGGCAGATCATTCACAGCATGCACACTCCCATTGGATCGTAACGGATCCCTACCCAAACCCCTTCATCCCTGGCTCGACAGAGGTCAGTTTATCAACTCCTCCCTCACCTCTTGCCTTCAATTTACTAGACATCAGTTCTTTTCCATAAATTATTTCTTTGTTAAATGTAGTTTGCTTATGGGACATGGGATAGAACTGGGAGAAAGACTTCTATAGCCCTCCAGTCTTGGAGCCTGGAAAAACCAGGCTTATCGGTGTTGTAATTTTACATTCCTTCTTTCCCTTTTTTTCAATAAGGTTCACACTACCATTCTTTTTGTTCCTACCTTATTCAGTGTTTTTTTATCTTGATTTTTGGGAGGTGGATTGAGACCCAGTAAAACCCTGGATTCATCATCCAACTGGGATAGGTCAATAACCGCCTCATTCTCAAAAGTGTCAATCGTTATTTTTGAATGGGCCTTGACGCTGCCCTTGTCTGTTTCTTTGCTAAGGCAATTGCTTTAGCCCTCCTTTTCATTGCCCTCCCAGCGAGCCTTTTTTCTTTTCGGGTTAAAACTACCTTAGGTTGAGATATTGGCTCACATTCTTTTTGATCTGGTAGTTTAGATTGACCCTTGAACAAACATTCTTCAGAAAGATCAATCAGATCAGTCATTGGGGAGGGACTATTCAGACCTTCTGGTTTACCACTCGTCTCCTCCAAAGGAGTAGGGACCTGAACCAGCGGTTGTGCTGGATATGAGTTTATTTTTAACTGGTCCAAATTACGTTCAATTTTTTTAACAGAGATCAACACTTTGAGTAGTTCATCGACATTTCTATCAGTCTGTGTGTGGACCGTTTTATAAACAATAGGGGTCATTATGCTCGCAAAAGATCACTTTTTCAGTGTAGGAATACCGAAAATACCATCAAATTGGATGGCACTATCAACCATAACCTTCCTTTTAATTTGTCTTTCAGAAAGGGCGGCCACAGCGTGACATGCAAACAAAAGGCCTTCAATTCGATTGGTTTTGTTTGTGAGTTCCCCAATCGCTGCCCTCATAATTCTAAACTCATAATGAGAGCACTCATGGCCCTTATCTAACAGGTCCAGAATTCTTGCCAGTACAGGGAAGTCAGGACTTAATGATGGAACATCAAGAGTAATACTTTCTGAGGGTGCTTCATTGTTGGAAGCTTCCTTATCTCTGTCATTCAGGCTAGACTGGAACTCTTGGATGTCTATAATCATTCTATCGTTAAGTGCAGTTTGAGCACTTTTTACATTGGGAGAGCTCACCATAGGTTTACTGGAGAATCATTTGTTACAAGGTCAGTTTCCCATACCAATTTAGACTTTTCACCACCTGTGACACCAAAATTAGATTTAGATGCTGTATTTATATTTTTTAGAGCATGGTTACTCATAATGAATACGTCTTCTCTCCCGACCAATCGCTGATTTACTGGCGTAGATGGGCCAAGAGAAAGACAAACACACTTGCCCAATTCAGCTTCAATTGTGGGGCCCATCATTGAACAATCGATTGTATCATCTTTATACGATATGTTAGTAATACTGTACATACCATTATCATGAGATTGCAGTGAATCTGTTTGCAGGGTACTCGTTTGATTACTGCTGTTCAAGTCTTTCAGCTTGAACTTCGTGGTTGATATAGCAGCATCAGTATCACTGTTAGCACAATGAATCATGATGGGCACATTAAATTTAGGTGTAATACCCATTTCTTCTAAGATCATGGGTCTCAAATCTAAGGGTGGACTTGTTGCAGTTCTACCCATTACCTCATCCACGTCTGGTAGAATAACAGCTGGTAACACAGGTAGAATCTCAGCTGGTAACACAGCTGATAACACAGGTAGAACCTCACTATCAGAATTAGGATGCATTGAAATTTGTGGATCTGTAAGTTTCCGTCCACTACGTAACCCATTCACCATTCTGAGGGAAACGTGGGTATAATAACACGTTGCTTGCTTCAGAAGGGAGAAAGGAAACAAAGAAGAAATGGACACAAATCGGCAGCCTATAACAGTACACCTTTAGCCACTAGTGCAACAATCTTAGTAGCATAATCAGCCCAACACAAAATTCCAACTCATAACATGTTATAAATCATTGGCCTCACAATGTTGTAACATATCAAAGATTTTACTCACGACAAACTAAGGTCAAGAGCCCCTTGCACCCGCTGCACCGCCGAACAGCCCAACAGCAGACATTTTCAGACACTTCCGGTGCGCTCTGTGCACGTGCCTGGGTCAGGTATAGTGTCAAGTGTCCAGTCACGGCAGGGGCGGGCGGGGCAATCAGGCCAATAGGATTATGGCTGAAAAAAGAAAAAGCAATGCTTCAGTATGGCGCCAGTAAAGTTCGCCACGTTACAAGGCGTTACAAGGCGTAGCGTAGCCTCAGACTTTAAGCATAAGTGACAGCCAGTAAAATGGCAAAAGAGGCAGTAGTCAGTATTTACTTGTAGAAGTCCCAACAGGCAATACAGGTGCGGTTCGCCACAACAACCACTTCTCCTTGCCGACGGCGTCTTGATCAAAGCAGCAACACAGCAGCAAAGTAGATGCAGCCCAACAGCAGACACTTTCAGACACTTCCGGTGCGCGCGAGGTGTGCGTGCCCGGGTCAGGTATAGTGTCAAGTGTCCAATCAAAGCAGGGGCAGGCGGGGCAATCAGGCCAATAGGATTTTGGTTGTAGAAGTCCCAACAGGGAATACAGGCGCTGTTTGCCGCAACCACCACTTCTCCTTGCCGACGGCGTCTTGTTCAAAGCAGCAACACAGCAGCACAGTAGATGCAGCTCAACAGCAGACACTTTCAGACACTTCCCGTGTTTTAAGAAGTTATGATTTGATATACATTTGAACAATCATTTGACAAATCAATCGAGAGCAGTGTGGAAAATTATATAATTCTGCCAAGATAGCTGTTAATGTGGTGTATTTATTTAACTCTGAATTACAGATAAGTTTCAATTTTCACTTTCATTCTTTTCCTCACATGTGCCATCATAGTTGTATTTGAAACGTAGCTGCAGGAAGTGGAGTCGAATACTGCCAATAGGTAACTTGTCAGTACAAACCTAAGGCTCATTGGGCATGGAAAGCCAACCATATTTGAATATTACTGTGTTGCGAAAATGGGACCATAAAACTCTGAATAAACCTTCAAGTGGCCTTCAAATTCCCGGGGCCCTCAGGGCAGCACATAGACCTGCCATTGCAGAGTCCTGCACTTTACTGCTGCTTCTCATGTGAGAGTGTACTTAGCCTAGGGTTTTGGTTTAAAAGGAATCCTTTTCGTAACCATGACATACATAGGAAGCCCACAAAAAGATAATCAAGGTAAATGTGCTCGCTTTTCAAGGAGCTTTTTTTAATATTGGCAAAGTCGGATTTCTGGCATGCAGCCCCTTCCAAATGTTTAATGGGGCCTAGAGAAGGAAACAAGAAGGGCTTTGCCGTCTGTGTCTTCCTGGGCATGGATTCAACAAACCCATGCTCAACATGAGATGAGTGCATTCAAGACATAGCCCCTGACAGGGGCAAACACCGCTCTCCACCTTTCTCCCATTTCAACACCACACCCCATGGAATACAGTTGAGTCCCATGATTCATTCTGTCCATCTGTACACAAATGTCATCCACCTTTCTATCCACTGCCTGCCTGAGCATCTTATCTATCTCTTCCCTTCATACCAAAACATCTACCTGACTTTGCTCCTCACTACCACTGCTGAATGTTCTATAATGCTCCTCCTTTTCCTCTTGGACAGGCAAACAGTGTTTCAATGCTATAACCTATAGCAGTAGCCGCTATACAAATGCATTTTGACATAACATATGTACAATGAGATACCTGACCAAGGACTAATCCAAATGGATTCCTAAACTGACACACAAACCGCAACACACAGTACTGCACTTACTGTTAAAAGATACCAACCCAAACACAGAATATAGCGCTTGCTGCTAGGTCTGTGCTTTAAACAATAAAATAAATAAATGATAAAATATCTGAACCGCCACGTACCACTTCTTCCTCACAGTACTTACTTATTGTAGGTGATCCGCCTTCCAACAGAACCCCTCTCCAAATTTTTATAGACCCACCCTTTCACAGCCCGGTATATAAAGCACTTGACATGCCCCATAATTGATATGCCTGTGAAAAATTAAAGAAGAACTAGATCATTGTTTCTGCTATATTTTAATATGAAATTATGTGTTAGTGAGGCAAAAGCTGGAGGTCACTGATACGTGTTATTACATGGCAAAATGAAACTGCATTGGTGCAGCCAGTCTAGGCAGTTTCTCTTACTGTGGCATGACATTTTTTTTACTGAGTATCAAGGGTAAAGCAAATATGATAACTGTTATGGCATGGCTAGACATGTCTACATTGGTGCAGTCAGTCCTGACCTTTGTTCGTACTGTGGCATGTCATTGTTACTAGCAGGGCCAACGGGGCTGTGTTCTTACATGGCCACACTTGGCATCATTGGTGTAGCCTATCTCTACATGGTTACCTGCTGCGGCATGGCATTTCGCTTACTGGGTATTAATGGTAAAGCCAACATGATGAGTGTTGTTATGTAGCCATACTAGCCTACATTGTTGCAGATAATCTGGACATGTTTTGTTATTGTGGCACAGCCTTTTTGTTGGCAAATCCAAAAGGGATATGTTTCTACATGGGGATAGTGGCTTATATTGGCAAATTCAGTATGCATATGTTATTTTATAGTACCACTACTGGCATTATGTGAAAAAAAAACATGACTAGGTACTTCTTTCGGAATACTGCCATATATTGGTGCACCTGTAATGGACATGTATGGGCAGTTATTTGAAAATGTTTATATACTGGCATATATTCTGAGAAAAGGCATCATGAAATGAGTTACCCGTCAAAACCGATTGCAAAGTGTTTTACTATAGCAATAAGCACCCATTCTGGGGACTTCACCAGGTGGTAACAGCCTTTGGGTGCCAAGTTGCTCGGGCCTTACCACTGGGCCTCAGTGCTGTTACCAACCGCAGAAGGCCCAGAATAAGTGTGTAATACTATTAGCACCCCAGGTTTTCAATTAGGATACCTGGGGTGCTAACAGCAATGAATTTTGTTTGAATGAATGGGATGCCTAGTCACGTCCTGTTCATTCAAACACAGAACTTACCCAAGATGGCCACCGTGGAGCTGGAAGACACAGTTCCATATGGGATCTGAAAACCTGTGGGGAAGGGAGGGAGAAAGGTGGCGGCAGAGCACCAATGAGGCTGCACAGGACGGGTGCTGAGATCGTGGGAGGAACGATAGCTCAGGGGCAGCGCGTTTGCCTTGAAAGCAAGATGTGGCACAAAAGAGGTTTGATACTGGCCATTGAAACCACTCGCTGGAATTAAGTCTGTTATAAATCAACAATAAAATAAATAAAAATCCAAGCAACCTGATTGTTAGGCTCACCTGCCCTAGGTACTAATACATTTTTTACAGAAAGTGTGCTGTAAAATGCTCCACTTTAACCTATTATTTTAAAGATTTCTTCGGTGAATCGTCCAAACCCCCCCCCCCTGGTTGATTTGGGCTCCTGTTATGTCTAGAGTTGATCCAGTCATAGCTCCCTGCTATTACATATTACATAGATTGTATCAGGGTTCTATGTTATCTTGCTCATTCCAGATTAGAGTGTTTGAGTTCTGTTTCAGAGTGTTGGGTTTTGAAATATGAACTTTTGGCGTATGGAGTCAGGGGCTGAGGCTGCGGCTATGTGGGCTTCAATAAAGGAGCTTGATCAACCTACCAGTTTTTCGTTACAATGGCGACAAGGATGTTTTGAAGCCCACCGAGCGGATGAGGACAGCAGCTGACAGCTGCACAGAGGGCAACACAGAAGGCCACACAAGTACCAAGAAGAATGCAGCATCTGTAAACGAGGAACAAGATAAGTGACAGGGGGGGTGTGGTCTGTGCTCACAGTGAATGTGGCTTACACTTCCATTTCCCAGCGAACAATAAGCGCCAGGGAGCTCTGTCCAGAAGGGAAGTACACTGCAATAATTGGGAACAAGCGTGTGAAACAGTGTGAGCATGGCACACTAGAGGAAAGGACTTAGTGCGTACTGCGCGCACATACGCAAGCCAAACTAAAGCAACAACAAGCGTTACCAAGGAAACAGAGAGCCTAAGAAGGACGTGCAAAGCATCAGAAGCACAATAAAGCATCACTGCTTCTCTACAAGGGAAATTCACAGTGAAGCAGCGTGGAGATCACAAATAGGATTAGGAAACAGATGTCAGACAAATATCAGTGGAATAAATATTTTTTTAAACAAACAAAAACATTTTTTTGGTTGTTTTTATTCCACACTGCTTATCAATAAATAAGCACAACAACAATGGCCAATGGCCACAGCAAACTTCCCCTCACCACCACCTTTCCTAGCAGATCCTGGAACCCCCCCCCCCCAATAAGGTGGGAAAGGTGGAAGAGAATGTTTGATAAGTACCTGTTTGCAATGGGGGGACAATGTTGCCTCTGCAAGGAAACACACTTTACTACTACACAATTTGGGAATTGAAGGACGTTGTGTATTTGAAGGGCTAACGGACCCCACAACTGAAGGCTTCGGTGACTTGGATGACTTCACAAAAGCAGTAATGATGTTACAAGAGCACTATGAACCGAAGAAGAATATATCATTGGAGAGGCATACAGTTTTTTAAAGATGACACTAATCTGCAGAGCCAGTGGAGAGTTATGTGGCTGCTCTAAGCACCCTTAGTTACACATGGAAGTTTGAACAGCTGACAAATTCTCTCTTCAGAGATCAATTGGTGAGATGTACTAACAACATTAGAATCCAAAAGAAACTACTGGCAAAAGACCTATCACTTGAACAAGCAGTAGAGCTTACTCGCAGCATTGAACAGACGGCTCACTATGTGAGAGATATGATGGTTGAACAAGGAGGTAACGAAATGAGTGCCCAGAGAAACAAAAGGAGCAATGAAGGAAAGAAGACATTATGTTATTTCAAATTTGGTAACACTGGTCATGTGTTCTAAAGCCTATTCCGCAAAGCGCGGGATGTATCTTGCAGGAAATGCAAACGCTGGTGACAGTTTGCCAATGTATGCAAGGAAGAGACAGTGAATACCATTGAACAGACACCAATCAAGCCAGAACAAGACGTGGCACACTTCTCCTTGATGGAGAACAAGAATACAAATATCTCACATGCAATTGAAATCTCAGGCAACGGAATGGTTGCTTCTAGTGGTGTTAGCAAAGGAAAATGGAAATTTGAGAGTCTGTGTAGATCTCAGAGATTTGAATTAAAACATTCTAGTGGCTTGACATACCCTACTGGTAATATCAGAGGCCTTAGCTCTGTTAAAGTTTGCTAAGGAATTTACAGTAATTGATCTTTCTGCAGCGTATCACCAGGTGCCATTAGCCAAATCTTGTCAAGAGCTCACATTGTTTATTACACCTGAAAGAACCTTTAAGTACTGCAGGATGCCCTTTGGTTTGGCCTCAGTGGTCACTGTCTTCCAAGGGGTAATGGAAAAGGTTCTTGAGGGTATAAAGAACATCATAGTATTTCAGGATGACATTTTGATGTATGCACCTACAGCGGAGGAATATGAGAAGAGGGTGAGAGAAGTGCTTGGTACATAACATTTCATTACAAGGAATCATTCCAAAGGACAGTCTGGTTAAAGCAATTAGGTTGGCTCCAAAGACAAGGAAAAATTGTGTTAATTCCTGGGATTATTGGAGTATTAGCACAAATTTGTTGAAAACTTTGCAATTTTATCCATCCCTCTCAGGTTGTTACTCAAAAAAGGGGTGAGATTCATATGGGATAAAGAATGTGAGATAGCATTTGGAAAGATCAAGGAAAGTATATCTAATGCCCCTTCTTTGGGAACATTTTCACCTAAAAGTAAAATGTTCCTGAATGTTGATGCCAGCATTTTAGGGTTAGGTGCCTCATTAAACCAAAAAGATGGAAGTGGGGAGGAACGGGTGGTAGTGATTGCCTCTTTAACAGGCTCAGAAGCTAATTACTCATTTGTGGAGAGGGAACCTCTAGCGGTTTTCTGGGCAATGCTACACTTGCTATTGGTTCAGATGATGGCCAGAATGGGATGGAGTAAAGGGTCTCCAAAGATATGTAGATGGTTTTTAGGGCTACAGGGATATGATTTATGTGTCTGCTACCTTCCGGGCAAGAGAAATTCAGTAGCAAATTGTCTGTCGAGAATGCCTGTAAAGTCGATGGAACAAGAAAAATGTCTCATTGTAGAAGAGTCAGTGGTGGCGAGTAATGAGGCAGGGGTGATATGTGAAGAAGAATAAGAGAATGCAACAAATAATGACATTGGGCCTCATCACAAATCGCCCGGTATGGAAACATCGGTGGCGGTAAACCCGCCGCCACCGTTGTTTCCATGCCGGGCGATCACAACTCCTGCAGGCGGAGGCGTCAAACCAGCCAGGTCTGACCTGGCGGGTTTAACACTGCCCACCTGCAGGCGGACGTGGAAACACCAGCACCATCACGAGATGGTGCCGGTGTTTCCATGATCCCCGTTCCCATTGAGTCCTGTAGGACTCAATGGGAATGGGGATTAACACCATTCCGGCTCCGGATTTCCCAGGACACCAGGGTTGTAATGCCCTGGTATTTCCGGGAGTCACGGAGGCGGAATGGTAATACGAGTCCGGCGGTAACCAGGCAGTTTTACCGCCTCGGTTACCGCCGGACTCGTAATGAGGCCCATTGTATTGAAATCAGTTATAGAATGGATGGTTATTGGATGGCCTGACAGGGAGGTGTTAGATAGAAAGTTTGAACCTTTCTTTGAGGTGAAAGGTGAGTTATCCTTAGTTGGAACAAAAATAAGGAGGGGAATGAAATTTGTGCCCCGAAAAGAGATTAGGAAAAAGTTGATTGAACTGGCATATTAAGATCATTTAGGAATTTATGGCAGAAAAATTAGATTACGGCAAAGTTATTGGTGGGCAGCCATGGACAGTGTTAGGGAGAATTCTCTGTTTAGGCTGAATTTCCTAACCTAGTGAGTCCCCCAGCAGCTTTGCTGGATTTCTGGAGTTTGTTTTTTCCATCCTGCCAAGAGTGAGACACTTTTCCTCCCACTCTTGGACATGTATGTGTGTCATTCCTTTGAAATGTCAATGTGTTCGATGGGCTATGGGGTCTTTTACTCCATAGGGTCTCATATGTTTTTCTATGTGTGTTACACCGCACCCTACGTGCCGTAACACTGGGGCGTCCCAGCGGGCCCCCACCATAGACTCCATACCCGGGGGCTGACTACTGTCTCCCCGGGCATGTAAAGTCACCATTGGCTTTACTAGACCTAAATTTACTAACAGAACTAGTACAAACCATCTTATTGTGGACGTACTAGTAGGGGTAATTTGATTACTCCTAGATCTGTTACTCGAGGGGGCACTGTCCCGTCCCCCCTCGTCGAGTTTTGGCTGGTGGCAGTGGAAACTACTTGTTATGTTCGACCCCGAACATAACCCTATGGGATTCGTCCCATTGTTGGAGATTGACTCTTTTTCTCGTTAATCTCTAACGTACCACCGGTCTCCTTATCTTAAATAAGTTTATCGGATGATGTTTTCTGCCAGAACTCGTTTTTTTAAAATGGCGTCTGTGTTCGTCTCTGTGACTCCTAAACCAAAGGTCGAGCCCTTTGTTCCACTTTTGGCGGGCTCTGAACAGAGACCCTCCAAAGTGGTGCCATTCTGTCTGGGTTACCACAGGGGTGTGGAGGGGGTTTAGGCACCCTGGACCGAGTTGCCTTGCCAACTCCGGTCGCACTCTAGAGTGATTGGCCCAAGTGGTGAGCGTTCCCGCTCACCACTTAGCATGTGTTGATTGACAGCTAGGCTGAATGAATGGGGGTCTTCTGCATAAAAGCAGGGCTTTTGGGACTGGATCTTCAGAAGTCGCCACAGGACCTAAGAATCCAACGAGGGTAACGCTGAGCCGACCTGCAACGACGACACCTCCGGTGGAGCCCTGCTGAGCCGACTCACCACTTCCCGACGACAGAGGAGATCTCCCTGCCGGAGAGTCTCTTCCCCTGACTGGTGGGAACAACCAGTCCCCTTTGCTTTTTATTCGCCTCAGGACGCAGTGGTCGAATTGCCCGTGCAGAGCACCTCGGCAATCGGATAGCCACTACCCCTGTACCACGACCAAAAGGTGGTGCCTTGTGACGGAGCACTCCGCGGCTGGTCTCTTCCCTGGTGGTGCACCGGACTTCACTTTCCTTCGACGACGAGATCATCTCTACTCTTGGCAAAGACCCGACGTGCATCCACCACCAGGAACAACTGCCCCCGCCAGAGCTGCCCTCCACAACAAGGTACCGTGTCCGCCTGGCTTCCCTTTCGTTCGGTTCGAGTGAGGTGTCTTAATCCTCTCCGTTCCGCTGGGTCGCCTCCAAGCTTTGCTCCTTCTTTGTTCTGAACTGGTTCAATCTGCCGATAACAATTTGCTATAAAGACTTGAATGCATCTCCACTAGAGACTTTTTGGGACATCGCGCCTTGCCTCTCTCCGAGTGGGCCTGGCCTCTGAACTTTATGATCTATTGTGATTCTTGCCTTCTTGCCTTGCATTTTATCCGCGTAGGATTGAACTGTGTTGATTTCATAACCTGCCTCTCTTTTTCCCTCCCGTCCTAACTAATATTCGAGTGTCATCTAGGTTGAGGTATACACCTCTGTCTGAAAATAAGTGGTACCGGTAGAACCTAGAGTTGTTGATATTTTGCTAGGGGGATTGATCATTTTCTACTTCGTAGAGTAATTGTGTTTGATTTGTTTGCCGTGATTTGCTTTAGTGTTTTCCATAGATGTTGTGTTATAAATAAATACCTTGATATCTTTACACTAAGACTCGTTGCGTGTTTGCTTGTCTTGCTGTGAAGAATTGCCCTATTTTGTATACTCCACATACTGCTCAACTTTTCTTGAGAGAAGTCTGACTGCTCAGCCACAGCTACCACGTGAATCTGTGTGGTGCAGACTGCTACCAAGTGGGTTCACCGCCAACGCATGTAGTCCTAAATCTTTTGCAGTGGTCCCAGAGGGAACTGCACAGGTTTCCGCCTAACAGACAGGCTAATTGAAGGGGAAGTAAGTGACTGTGTAGAGTGTGCTTTGAGTGATAAAAAGCAAAGTTGTTCGGGAGACCCCTTTGAATACTGTAGAAGTACCGCCTCAACCTTGGCAACGTGTGGCAGTGGATGTTATGGGCCCCATTCAGGGTTTGGGGGAAGATACCAAATGTGTGTTTGTATTGGTA
This sequence comes from Ambystoma mexicanum, assembly GCF_040938575.1. Taxonomy (NCBI): domain Eukaryota; kingdom Metazoa; phylum Chordata; class Amphibia; order Caudata; family Ambystomatidae; genus Ambystoma; species Ambystoma mexicanum. The sequence goes on along the minus strand of NC_090941.1, from coordinate 815,927,387 downwards.
GATTACCACTTCAAATGGGTGGAGTGGACAGGTGTGAAGGAGGCCATCACAAGTGAACTAATCAGATTCTTAGAGAAGGTTTTCTTTAGAGAAGGGTTTCCGAGTATGTGGTAACAGATAATGGAGTGCAATTTACATCTGAAATTATGAAGACATTTTTGTGTGAGTACAGTATCAAACATGTGAAGACTGCTTTATATCACCCCAGGGCAAATGGCTTATTGGAGAGGGTGAATAGATTTACAAAAGGAGGGATTCAGTTGGCGTTCATAGCAGTGTTATCTTGGAAGATGGTATTGAGACAATTGATATGGGGTTATTGCACCACACCACATTCAGTAACAAAAATGTCTCCATTTATTTTATTAAAACGACGTGAGCCGGGAACCAAGGTGTGTCCAAGCTGGATCGGGGTGGCAACACCTGTATGGGTGGATCGTGAGGAGGTGATGAAAGTAATTCAAATAGGACCAGGACATTATAAAAGAGTGTTTGACGACTCACATGGGGCGAAAGACCATGAATGTTCATTTGGAGAAATGGTTTGGATCAAAAATCTCTGCATAGGGCCAAAATGTCTTGAAAGCAAATTTCTAGGGCCGAAGAACATTTCAGCACTGAAAGAGGGGTTGGTGATTATTGAGGGAGGTGAAGTATGGTCCAAATGAAGGCTGGCTCTGTATAAGGAGGTGGTGGTGGGGGGCAGCGAGAGGAGTGGAAGTGAAATGATGGGCTTCGAAGTTAATAATACACCAGGCTTGGAAAGTAATAATACTCCGGGTTTGGAGAACAATGATGCTCCTGGACAGGGGTGCGCTGTTAGAGTTTCAGTTGGGACCAGAACGAGTTGTAGAATGAAAAGAATGCCAAATCACTTGAAAGATTTTGTTCAATAGCTCACTGTTTCTGTTTTGTACAAAAGTGTTGCAAAACCTCAAGTGGTCTTCATGTTACTTTGGGGGGGGGGTGGTTTCAAATGTCAAATAATCAATACTGTACCATTAAGTGCTTCTATCATCATGCACTAGTAATGTCTTCATTGCAATTTTAAATCAGTAGGATTCTGTCAGGGAGGGGGGGAGAGATATGTTATGTCTATAGTTGACCCAGTCATAGATCCCTGCTATTACATATTGCATAGATTGTATGAGGGTTCTATGTTCTCTTGCTCATTCCAGATTGGAGTGTGTTTTAGAGTGTTGGGTTTTGAAATATGAACTGCTAGATTGTAGCTTCAGTGGTTGAGGCTGTGACTCTGTGGGCTTCAATAAAGGAGCTTGATCAATCTACCAGCATTTTCTTTACAGCTCCCTTGCTATATCTGGTCGCTCCGTCATATTTGTATGTAACATCACCTTTCCAACTACAAAATTCACCAGCCACCATTGCTCATTTGATAATTTCATTTCTCATGATGTGTCAGACGATCTGGGTTAGACTACATAGGACAGTCCTTCACTAGAATCTGTTTTGTGTCATATGTCAGGTCATATTTCCTGTGATGTCATTAGGTTAAAGTTCATGTAATGTAATTTCATGTGTTTTCGTCTTTGTGCTAATTACTATTTTTGAAAAATAAAGAATCGTACAGCTTTTAGGTCACAAAATATTGGCAAGTATGGAAAGACAGCAGGCTAAATGGGGATGATTCTAGGTGAGCTCTAGGGGTTTACAACCGGAAGGGAAAGAGGGATGTGTTAAGAAAAAGGAAAAAGATATTGTTGGGGAATGGGTTAGGCAAATCACCTTAATGGGTAACTACTGGGACGAGGAAGAGGGATGTAGAGACGATGTAATTCGTGGAGATTGTTACAAATACCAAGTTCTTTAGAAAGTTAATTCAATACATCTTTGTACTGTATTATTTGTGTGAGCGAAGGGTGGGATTCCGGGTTATGAACTATTAACGGCATGCCGATTAAAACGTAGACGTTTACGTTCCATGTTGCAAACACACCAACCCATAAACAATGCATTAACTATTCTTTCTCTATATGCGAATTTGGCGCAGCAGTGACCGAATCCCTCTACCCAGCAGTTTTCTCAGGGTGTGTGGCTTCTAGATTTACAGATTGACTAGTGCGCACTACGAAAGTGCAGACGGCCATGTTAGGTGTCGACTAAGCTTCACTATCCAATGAGAGGACGTGTATCCCATAATAGGGCATCAGATATGTTTACCCAACCCTATCATGGCCGCCGTCCTGACGTAATTACGTCTATTGTGTAGCATCGCGCAGCTTTTTCCAACATCCGGGGAAGGACCACATAGTAGGAGAGGGCTCAGCAGTACCGTAGTCTACCCTGCATCATGGCAACTACAGTGGCATCCCCGCAGCCTTTCTCCTGGGACCCGAATAGCTTGCAGATCCGTACGCTGGCTGTGGAGCGGTTATTAGCGCCGCTCGTTACGCAAGTGACCACGCTGGTAAGCTGCAGTCAGGCTGGGCCCTCGGGCAAGCGCAAAGGCCGCTCCAAAAAGGCTCGTGTACTGGCAGCCTCAGTAGAGCAGGCCACCGGCCGCTTCCTCGAGCGCGGCGAGCTGATTGCCCGCGAGAGCCCATGTCTAGAGCAGGAGTTGGCGGCCGCTGTGGAGGAGGTGAGGCGGCAGGGCCTGCTGATGAACGCCGCCTCCGGGGACTTCGCCAATGGGGACCCTTGCTCGTCGGTGAAAAGAGCAGGCATGGTACGTGCAGCGCGCGGCTTGCTCTCGGCTGTCACCCGTCTGCTCATCCTCGCCGACATGGCGGACGTTTACCGGCTGTTGCTGCAGTTGCGACAGGTGGAGGAAGCCCTGGGCCGGCTGCGCACTGCTGGCAGCGAGCAAGAGTTGGGACGGGAATACCAGGCGCTGCGGGCCGAGGCGGGCAGGTTGAGTACTGCAGCGGCCCGACGGCAGCAGGAGTTGAAGGAGGCCGGGCACCGGGATGACATGGCTGCAGCTCGCGGGCTACTGCACCAGAGCCTGCCGTTACTTTATGGAGCCACCCAGGCCTGCCTGCGCCACCCAGAGCTAGCTGCCTACCAAGCTAACCGTGATTTGCTGCACCGCCAGCTGCAACGTGCCCTATCTGGTATTGCACAGGCTGCTCAGGCCACACCATCAGAAGAGCCTCAGCAGCCAGCCACACCCGGAGCCACAGGTGGGGAGCTTGCCTCAGCCCTCAACACATTTGATCAGCAGATTGTTGTAGAGCCATTGACCTTCCGTGAGGAGCGTCTGCGACCCTCCCTGGAGGAAAGACTGGAGAGCATCATCAGTGGTGCTGCGCTAATGGCCGACTCATCTTGCACACGTGATGGCCGCCGCGAGCGTATTGTGGGGGAGTGTAATGCAGTACGCCAGGCATTGCAGGATCTGCTCTCCCAGTATCTAGGAAATGCTGGACGGCGTGAGCGTGGAGATGCCCTAAATGCTGCCATTGACCGCATGACCCGGAAGACTCGTGATCTGCGTAGACAGCTGCGCAAAGCAGTGATGGATCATGTCTCGGACTCTTTTCTTGAAACCCATGTGCCTCTACTTGTCCTGATGGAGGCAGCCCGTGGTGGCCATGAGCGCGAGGTGCGTGAATATGCACAGGTGTTCCGTGAACATGCGCTCAAACTGGTTGAAGTGGCTCAACTGGCCTGTTCAATCTCCAGCAGTGAGGAGGGTGTCAAGCTTGTGCGTATGTCTGCTGGGCAGTTGGAGGCACTCTGCCCCCAGGTGGTGAATGCTGCTCTAGCCTTAGCTGCGAAGCCTCACAGTCAGCTGGCCCAGGAAACCATGGCTCTCTTCAGGAAGCAGTGGGAGAGACAGGTGCATGTGTTAACAGATGCTGTGGATGACATTACTCCAATTGACGATTTCTTGGCTGTCTCTGAGAACCACATCCTGGAGGATGTTAACAAGTGTGTCATTGCTTTGCAGGATAGGGACGTGGATGGTCTGGACCGCACGGCTGGCGCCATACGTGGGCGAGCGGCCAGGGTCATCCATGTTGTCACTTCCGAAATGGACAATTATGAGCCTGGTGTCTACACAGAGAAGATCTTAGAGGCTACACAGTTGTTATCGGAAATGGTAATGCCTCGATTCACTGAACAGGTTGAAGCTGCTGTAGATGCACTCAGTTGTGATAAAGCCATGGATGAAAATGAGTTTATTGACGCCTCCCGACTTGTTTATGATGGTATCAGAGATATTAGAAAAGCAGTGCTGATGATCAGAACTCCAGATGAGTTGGACGATTCTGATTTTGAGACTGAAGATTTTGATGTTAGAAGCAGGACAAGTGTACAGACTGAAGATGACCAACTCATTGCTGGACAGAGCGCAAGAGCCATTATGGCTCAGCTTCCACAAGAGCAGAAAGCTAAAATTGCTGAACAAGTTGCTAGTTTCCAGGAAGAAAAGTGTAAACTTGATGCTGAAGTCTCTAAATGGGATGATAGCGGTAATGACATCATTGTGCTTTCAAAACAAATGTGTATGATCATGATGGAAATGACAGATTTCACCAGGGGAAAAGGGCCTCTAAAGAATGCATCTGATGTGATAAGTGCTGCTAAGAAAATTGCTGAGGCTGGCTCACGAATGGACAAACTGGGCCGTACTATTGCTGATCATTGTCCAGACTCAACCTGCAAACAAGACCTATTGGCTTATTTGCAACGCATTGCGCTGTATTGCCACCAGTTGAACATATGTAGCAAAGTCAAGGCCGAAGTTCAACATCTTGGTGGGGAGCTTGTAGTCTCTGGTGTGGATAGTGCTATGTCTTTGATTCAAGCTGCCAAGAACTTAATGAATGCAGTGGTACAAACTGTGAAAGCGTCTTACGTGGCATCTACAAAGTACCAGAAATCGCAAGGAATGGCTTCTCTGAATCTGCCTGCTGTGTCCTGGAAAATGAAGGCTCCAGAGAAGAAGCCCCTTGTGAAAAGAGAGAAACAAGATGAAGCGCACACTAAAATAAAGCGTGCATCCCAGAAGAAACACGTGAATCCAGTGCAGGCTCTGAGCGAGTTCAAAGCTATGGAGAGCATTTGAACAAACTGTTTGACTTACACTAATTCCGACACTCTCCATTTCTTAATAGACTTGTTTCATTTTTTTAGGTTATTGAATTAACGCCAATTTGTTTTGCAAATTGCAAAGTGTGCTACTTATTAGGGGGCTTGGGGCGGGATACGGGTACTCCATTTTGCCTAAATCGCATAATCCACTTTTTTAATGAACTATATATGTATAGTATATGTAATCCAATGTATGGATATTTTATTAACACTAAGTGCAAGTATGGATATTTTATTAACACTAAGTGCAAGCAACACAATGTCTTCCTGCTTCACTATATACAGATTTTTATATTGGGTGTTTTTTATAGCTTTTTTTTTTTTTTTTTGCAGCTCACTTTATTTGATTTTCTTAAGTTGTTACAAAGCAAGTGCTTCTAAACCAAACAATTCTCAATTTTGCTTATTAACGTACATTAGGGAGCAATCCCTTGTTTGTCTCTGAAGACAAGTCAACGTGAATGTAATTTAACCACAAAGTGCTTAATGCTGTGCCACAACAAACACAATTAACATTTCACTCCTTGAAATAAAAAAAATAGTATTCATTTATTGTTACATTGGGATACATATATCCACTGTTTTGGCTTTGCACAGTCACATCTTGCTGCTCATACTCGAGGAACGTCAGGGTCCTTGAAAGGGACCTAATTAAAATCGTATTAAACATTTTTAAGTGCTCTCTGAATCGCTTTCTTGTGTCTGAGAATGCCATGGGTTTGCTTTTATTTTTTGGGTTTAACCTGTTTTTCATTCAGTGCAAGGTGGCATGTAACATGTGGAGAAAGATTGGACTTTTGTTTCCCCCACCTGTCTTATTTAAATTTTTCCTATCTTCGTAATACTAAGCAGATTATGGTGGACCAGTACACTAGTGTTTTCCTTTCTGAACCCTAGGCTGTTGCCCTGTTAAGTGTGGTAAAAGGTGTTCAAGGCATCTGTTTCTGGGTGAACTTAGCTGGCATAATATTGGTGTCTGTTGCTGAATTTTGGGAAGTCTTGTAATGCTCTCTCTAAAGGATATTGTTAAAGGTGCCATCGTGTACGTTGTGGTCTTGCCGCTTTCTGGGCTTTGCTGTTCTTTTGCTGCTTGGTGCCCTGGTTGCTCACTAGTATACCCCATCAATGCCACAAGTTCTCTGCAGTTCAACAACTTAGTGGTTCTGTTGTTTGATATGGGTGGAGATGAACATGTCACAGAATGCTTTTTCAGAAACCTGATTTGTGTGGCTCTGTTTTAGGCAGCGAATGGTCAGGTTTTTCATAGGCTGCGGCAGACGTTTGAAACCAACTGGTTATGAATCGGCCTGACTAGAAATTGTGTGCTGACCATTTTGTCTAGCAAACAACCTGCGCCTTTTTGGGTTATTATTGATTTAGAACAATTGTTTGTCATGTGTTCATATTCAGTTGTAATTAAGGTTGTTGTAATTAAGGTTGTTAAAGCTACCAAGTAATTTGTTGTGCAAGCTAATGTCTTGTGGTTAGTTCATGAGTTATGTGGCAAAGACAGTATCGTGAGGTGTGGCAATTTGATGAGCAGTTGAATGTGTATTACCCTCCTACAGAAACCAGTGACGCGCATAAGGAGCAGTAACTCCAAAGATGGCACCCGTTTTCAAGCAATTCAGATATGCATTATCCGCTGAAGTGTACAGTTTTTATACATTTTCTTTTTTTTTAAAGAAATGCCAAGAGCTCATGTTTCCTCCATTACATAATCGTATGGCCATTCGCTGCAGTCCATGCTGCTTTAATGAAAATGTTACAATTGTGCCATGGTAGTATATCACATATAGTTTTGCCTATTACATGGTGCCTAGTACAGTCTATTCTACAAGCCAAAACTATTGCATTAAGGTACAGTTGAAATGGGATGTACAGTTTGTGGGCGTTTGGTTTTTGAAACGCCTAATGTGCCATTCCAGTACATTACATCACTCTCCTGCCCAAAACGCATCCTCATGGAATGTTTCAGGAAGATCAAGCCTGGCATGTGGGACCAGGGGGTTAAATGTCATCAAAAGCCTTTACATCTGAGATTAGAGGCATGGTGTGAGTAGGCCTGCTGTAAGCTTAAGCTGATTCCCATTTGTTCAGTAAAGTATACCACACCTGCTGCGTCAGGCCATATCTGCAATTTGATGTTGGTATGAAATAGCACAAACATTTCTAGTAACGTCTCCCCGGCATTCACTTATCTCCATAGCTTTTTTTTTTATTTTATTTTTTTTTTCTTGACTTATTATTGGGAGATGCCCCCAGGCCGCCTTTACCAGATGCATTGCCACCTTCCCAATTTGACAGACCAAAGCACACGTATGAAACAGTGATTGTCTCGCTCAATCGAAGTGACGGGTAGTGGATATCTTCAGGTGACAAAGCCTGATCTTGACAAAATATATGAACCCATTTCGGCCACAAAACCAATGCCTGTTTGAAAACCAGTTTGAAATTTGGATAACCTTTCAGATGTTACTACTTAACTTTTCTAGACTGTTAAGATTTAGAGATGTTATGTTATTGTGACTTCTACTGCACATTGCTGCCATCGTCATGGTCTCAGTCGCTCTTGTGGATCTAAAAGGAAAGGGAGTCTGGGAGCTCTTATTACGATTGAGAGGGAAGAGATCACAAGAGCTTTGGTGGTATGTTGATAGCTTCAATTTGGAAAAACTGGTCACATCTGCGGTTTATTTATTTGTGGATAGTGTTCGGCGTGCAAGTGTTTATGTGAGGTTGATTAATGTTGGGTGCTGTGTAGTTTATGCAGCTTGTCGTGGATTTAGGTTTAATTGTGGTAGATGTATGATTGTTCAGTGTTGGGGTGAGTGAGCAGGATGTTGGAGAATGATTAGGATTGTGGACAGTTGCATCAGACTTCAGCTAAATGCAATACATTGGTTACCCTCAGAAATTCAACTAAATGCCATACTTTGGTAACACTCAAGAATTCAGCTGAGTGTAATGTAACTAAGTGCGATACGTTGACTACCTACATATCCCACTAAATGCAATACATTGGCAGCACTCAAGCATTCTATTAGGTGCCATTCAGTGGCTGCACTCAGTATTCTTAAGTGCTGTACATTGGTTACTGTCACAGTTCTTTTAAGTGCAAAACATTGGATAACCTCAATATTCTTACAGGTGTAATACATTGGCTACCTACAGAATCTGCTAAATTCAATGCAGCGGTTACATTTATTCAGCTGGGTGCAATGCATTGGCTACCTTATGACCGCAGCAAGCAGTGGCCATGTTCTATGTGTGTGTGTGTGTGTGTGTGTGTGCGCGCTGCGTTCAACTGGTGGCCATGATCTATAGATGTGTGCCTGCGTTCAGACAGTGGCTATCACCTAGATGTGCACCTGACTTCAACTACTGAGAGTATGCTTTAGCGTGTACTGAACTTTAAAACGCTGAATTTCAACTATGTAATTTACAAGAAAGAAATGTTGTCTGTCTCTTACCTGTAGGTTGCTTCCTACGGTTTCTGGGACTTGCCTGGGCTGCTCTGGTTGAACAGGGCAAATGGGCTTGGCGTTGCCCTTTGCCTAGGCCTTAACCAGCTACCTGGGCAAGGCTTTGAAGAGGAATTGTTTCCGCTCATGTGCACTGAGCCTCCTATCCAGCACTAGTTTGTGTGTGCAGAGGGAATGGAGATGTGAGGGACTGGAGTGGGGTGAGAGGTATAAGCATGGATGCTCGCAAGACTGGGTGAACACAGAAGGAAAATCGACGAATGAAGCTGTATGTTTGTTCTTGGGTTTTGGCATCCTTTGGCTTTCATGCAACAATGCCCTCTGCCTATAGGATTTCGGCCAATTATTATACGTTTGTTTTTAATTCTTCATTTTGACTGTATACAACGGGTACAATTTGGACTGATTTTAACAGGTTCCCTTAAGCATGTCGAGTTGTGTGATTTTGTTGGATAATGGGATGAAATAAATGTTTTGAGGTTCAGAATGGTTTCCAATGGCAACTGTCAGTAATACAGTTGTCACAGGAAAAGTGTTCAGTTGAGAGCAAATTTGCTCTTTTCCTTGGCAAGAATATATAGTATTACAAGTTAATTGACTCTACAATGGGAGTTATTAAGAATTGAATAGGGAGCAGTCCTCTTTCTCGTTGTAATTTCAGGTTCAGTATTAAACAAGCGTGGTCACTTACTTTAATAGATCTTACATCCCTGTAAATGCATAATTTATAAAGAGAGGCTGCTATACAGATACAGTCAACGGTTGGCCCAAGTCTGCTTTGGAGTGCCTAATGTTCTAACTGAAGTTTCCATTAATTTTATTTATTCTGATTATAGCTCAGAGCATTATCAAAATATCTTAACGTTTCATAAAAATAGAAAAGGCTTAGGATGTGTGACACATAAAAGAACAGTTTACGATATATGATATGGTGTTTTATAATGTGCCTATACACAAGTGTTTCAAGGCGCGACAAGGCAAGAGAGGGGGAACAGAGAGAAGACGGAGACAGTGATCTTACTAGGCCGGGTGACCTTGAGATCGCCCAAGTGCTTTAGAGAGGGGAAAATGGGAGGGGGTAGTGCCGTATATGGCATCAACAGCGGCCAGCTGGTGGCAAGGCAGTGTAGACATTGAATGTCAAGTGCTGGTAGGGGACTGTAGGGATACACAAACAGCCCCTGAGTGCAAGAGTTGCCAGGGGGGCAGTGCAGGTGTGCAACTGGCGGGGTGGGGATCTGCGCCCGAGATCAGAGGGTAGCCAGGCGACCAGTGCAGTTTCATTTTCTGCCAGGGGAGAGGAAGAGAGAACGCAGAAGCAAAGGGGAAGCTCTTGAGGTGCTTCGGAACCGGAGATGCCTCTCTTCCAGTTTCAGGGAGGCTGTTCCAGAGTGAGGCCCCAGCCAAAGAAAGAGATCTACCTCCAACTCATTCCTTGGAGAAGCGGCTGACCCCGAGGGAGTTGGAGGCGGATGAGCGAAGAGCTTGAGATGGAAGATATTTACGCAGAGAGATTTGAAGGTATTGAGGCCCCAGAAGGCTTTGTGGACAATTCAGAGAGTTTTGAACTTAATCCTTGCAGTCACTGGGAGCCAGAACAGAGATTTCAGTCCTGGAGAGATACAATCCCTGGGCTTGAGGCCAAGGACAAGTCTTGCAGTCCTGTTTTGGATGATTTGCAGAGGGCGGAGAGTAGAGGCAGGCAGGTTTTTGAAAGAGGCTGTTGCAGTAGTCCAGCCTAGAGAGAGCCACTGTCAGGAGACAGTGTACTTCTGGGGGAAGGAGAGGAAAGGAAGAATACTTCTGAGGAGGTGCAGTTGGTAGTGTGACTTCTTAGAGACTTCTGAGATGTGAGGAGAGAAGAAGAGTGGCGTCGAAGATGACCCTGAGGTTTTTAACCTCACAGATGGGAGCAGGGAGAGGGCCAAGGGTGACAAAAAAAAGGGTGACAGGAATGGAGGGAGCAGGTGTGCCAATGAGGAGAATCTCAATCTTACTGGCATTCAGGCAGAGATCATTGGCAACACACCACTCCTGGATAGAAGACAGACAGAAAAAGGGAAAGAGAAGAGGTGACAGAAGGGAGCCTGAAAATGAGCAGTGTCATCCGCATAGCACTGAAAGTTGGGGAAGAGAGTGGCAATACAGTGGGCAAGAAATGCCAGGTATTGGTTGAACAGCCAGGGAGTTTAGACCCCTGGGGAACATTAAAGATAGAAGATAAGACCCAAGTTGGACATGGGAGGGTCGATCAGAGGTCAGCCAAGCCAGGGCCTGATCGGTGATACCCAGGATATCACAGAGACAGTTGAGCAGGATGGCATGGTTGACCGTGTCAATGGCAGAAAAGCGATCCAGTAAGATGAGGACACTGATATTGGAAACAAGGTGGGAGAGCAGGTCTTCACAGATGTTCAGGAGAGCAGTTTCTGTGCTTCTGGTAGCTCTAAAGTCAGACTGATGGTCATGGAGACAAACAACAGTTTCAGTGTGAAGATTAAGCTGGTAGATGGCCAGCTTTTCCAGGACTTTGCCCAGGAAAGGAGGGATGGAGATCAAGCGATAGTTAGCTGGGCGTGAGGCGTCGGCTGTGGGTTTCTTAAGAAGAGCGTGCCCAAGGGAGTGCTTCAGGGGGAAAGGGAAGACTCCAGTGGCGAAGGAGTGGTTGCAGTGGTCATCCAGAGAAGGAGCCAGTGTGTCAATGTGGTGCTTGATGGTTTTCGAGGAACAGGGGAGATCCTGCTTTGACAAGACGTTTATAGATCGGACTTGTCTAGAAACCTTGTATGGAGAGAACAGTGGAAAGGCAGAGAAGGAGGGAGGAGAGGTGGCCTGAGTGGCCAGATGAAGAGCGGGGAGTAGAGAGAGAGGACAGGATGTCCAGAGTTTTAGAGATGAAATGAGAAGCAAGGGCTGTGCAGAGGGCATGGGAGGGGTCGGGAGAGGTAGAGACTGCAGCAGGATTGGCCAGCTCCGTGCAGATTTTAAGGAGTTTGGCTGAGTTCTTAGATGCGGCAGAGACGCAGGCTTGGATGTGGGCTCTCTCTTCTTGGTGCGGACAGAGAGCAGGTATTGTCTTTGGAGCAGGCCAGTATTTCAGAGGATGTACCGGAAGCACGGCAATTCCTCTGTCACCCTACACTTGAGTTGGGTGATGAGGGCTGAGTTGTTTCATGAATTGCACTTGACTTTGGGCTTCAAGCGGATCCTCGTGACAGGGGCAAGGACATCAGAGTGGAGCATGGAGAGGGCTTTGTCATGGTGTGAGTCAGCCGAAGGTGGAGAGGGTGGTGAGAAAGTGGCGGTGAAAGCCTCAACTGGCACACACTTTGTGGGTCATATAACCGAGAAGGTAGGTGGCAGAGCTGGAGTTGGCTTGGCCTGAGGGGTAGAAAGGGTGCAATGGGAGGAAAGGAGAAATTGATCAATCCAGGAGAGAGGAGTGGTGACAGGGATAAAAAGGGGGAGGTCTGAAGAGATCAGAACATCCAGAGTGTGCCCTGCAAAGTGAATCGCACCAGAGGGGAGGATAGAGAGTCACAGCAGTCGTAAAAGAGTCCAGAGGAAGGACAGGAAGCATCCAGGTGGATGTTGAAATCTCCAAGATGGAATTGAGTGGTAGAGACCAGGAAGGAGGAGGCGAGGTCTTCCCACTCAGAGGAAGGAGGAGATATAACCAGGTGGCCGATAGATGATAGCCACAGTAAGGGAATGGCCAGGAGAGAGAGAGAGAGAGAGACGGAGACAGAGCACCTACATGCGGGGCATTTGAAAGAGGAGTAGGCCTGCATAGGAATGACAGGCAGGAATCCACTCCAGGAAGAGTAGGGCTACACCCCCTCCAAAATGGTTGGATCTGGGAGTGTAGGTGATCTTGTAGCCATCAGGGAGGAGAGTGTCAAAGCTTGTGACGGATCTGGCTGTGAACCATGTCTCAGCTGCCCAGGACATAGAGGTCAAGTTCCTCCAGGAGGCTGCAGATGTCAGTTGAGTAGCAATATGGAAAAGGTTGCTGTCCTTGAAAGACTTCCGATGAGGGGTCTTTTTTTTTTCCCTCCGGCGAGTTTGCTTTTCATGTTTGTCAGTGCCCTAATGCCCATGGGTCCAAGGATGTACGCTGTATACATGCTTAAAAGTAAAGGTGTACAGATCAGAGGTGGAGAAGCAGCCCGGGGGGGGGGGGGGGGTGCAAGGTAGCCAACGAGGAGACAACAGGGGGAAGGCAAGGAAGCCATGGAGGGAAGAGAGGGGGGCATCAGGAGAAGAAAGGAAATTGATGAGGCACGGGAAGCGTCTATCAAAGAGGAGAAGGTTGGCATGAAGGCCTTGGACAAAGACGGTACCATTCAGGTAAACATTAATGATGACCTTAGAGTAGTGGAAGGGAGCCAGGAGGGCCCCCCACCGGGTGCCACCATTAATGGGAGAAGAAGAGAAAGAGAAAGCACAGAGACCATATGAAGAGTCCATAGGTCTGGCAAGGGCACAACAAAAAGGGTGTTGGTGAGGGTTGGCCTGGGGGAAGCACTGGTATAGATGTCAGCGATAGGGAGGCCAGGGTTGGAGACCAGAATGTCCTTTTAAACTTCTTCCTACCAAATTTAGTGAGGAGAGCAGGATAATCTATAGAGAAGCAGTTAGAAAAGATAGGAGAAACAGCACCATAGAGTGAGTAGGGAGAGGAGAGAAGAAAAGGGGTGGGAGACACTAGGGAAGGACACAGGGAGAGGTGCACGCAGATGAGAAAGAGAGACAAGACAATAGTAGACAATTGAACAATACGACAAGAGTGACGAGACAATAGTAGACAATTGACCAGTTCGTCAAGACAATAGTCGAACAGTTTGTTAAGTGAATGATTTGCAAGAAAACAAAACCAAAAACAGAAAGGACAAAGTAGTTGGCAAATGAGAACCTGGAGGAAGGAAGAGTGCCACGGATTGCACAGAACACATATATACATACAGTCTTCATAGTTCACTTCAGTTGTAGCAACTATACAAATCCATAGTCAACAGTCATTCAATAGTCCATGAACTAAGGAGGTTCTAAAAATTTCAACACCGATAAATACAAATTAAATCCATTAGATTCCAATTGGTAATGGTACTAAGGTCTTTAGAACAGTCATATAACAGATATGCTGCCGCTAAGTCGAACAGGTTATGCAGAGCATATGCGTCCACCTTTTTTTAATTTATGATTCTTCATCGCAGGGAAGCTTTTGAACACTTGGGACGAGATTGCAGGTATCTCCACCTTTCTCTTCTTCAAAAGTCCCCTCCAAATATTAAGACCGCGATGTGCACAGATCTGTGGCATGAGTTCAGGCAATAACGCCAGAAAGACTCAGTTTTGATACTATTGCGATCAGACACATGGACCCCAAGCCTCATCTTTTATAAAGGGACATATTCCCTACACTCAGAACATGTTGGGGCTTCTCCAATTTGCTCATCAGCCCAAATGGGCGGCAGTACGTTGCCTTTTTAGGGATGTTTTGCTCTCTGCCGAGGACCGACAACATCGGGAGTTTGCAGATCCTCGGGAGAAGCAAGAATCTACGCAACTCTGGAGATGGGCACAATATTAGATATCCCGAGGAGCCTTGTAGCTGTGTGCCAATTGTTCCAGAGTAGTTCTATGGCTAGCAAGAGTTGCAAGGTGGGCATAGTTGTTAAACCAGTCCTGTAAGTGATTTCAATCCAGCACTCCAACGAAGTGAATGCCTAGTATGGGATGCCCAATGGAAACTCTTATTTATATATTTTTATGTCCAAAGTTTGTTTAATTCTGGATGATGTACCCTTATATAATGCCCCTCTCATTGAATCCCCCTGGCCTCACTGAACCAAGAAATAGGTTTGTTTTGCAAGTTAAAAAATGTATTTGAAGAATTGAACAATATATAGATTATACTTTTATGAATATGAATAATATCTGAATATGACACTTATGAATATGAACAATGATCAGCAATGGGTAATATTACAATATCAGCAGTCTCTTTAATCAATTAGTAGGAATAGGAAGAATAATCTAGCAGAGAATGCTTTGTATGGTTCAAGGAAATGCAATGATAGGAAAGAATGCAACACAGAAATAAAACTTGATATGACTTCAATCAAAAGACAATTTAATCACACTTTCCCCCTGTTATTACTCACTCCCCCCAACATGCACTATGGAGATATGGAATGAGGGCACACAGGTATCGGGAATAACAATCACAATTTCAGTTTCAATCCCACTTCCCCCAGCAAGCTTAGAGAACAGGTATGATTTTAAACAGGTCAATTGCTTTTAACTGTGGCTTGAATTGAATGGGAAAAGTGCACAAAATTATTTTAATTTGCTAAATGAGAGTCAGAACTAGTGAGAGTTGCTTTGGATTGGTTCAGGCCAACACTAGCAATGATTATAGAATGATTAGCAGATGGAAAACGAAATTCAGAAGTTGAAAGCAAGAAATAGCTATTTTACATAGAATGAAATTGAGCCAAAATTGCAAATCGCTGCAACTTTTCCGCGGGCGGGAAACGCGATTATGGAAAAACTGAAAGGAAATGGAATGTTGTTTTGGGTTCGTATGAAAGCTGAGGGTGTTAGCTTCAAAATGACATTTAAAGAGGTTTTTGTGAAGGTAGATTTTTCTTAAACAGAGTCAAGGTTTCAAAATGAAAGATTGTGCTTTAAAGATTCGGAACCAATATGGACTTATACTAAGGGTCTATGAAAGTGCAAGGTACCCAACGGGACAACCACCAGAACAGGGCGCCTTCCACTCTGATTGTTGTGCGCCAGGACACTTGACTTTCTTCAGAAAATATCAGCGCACAGATGATTATCGCTACAATTATCACAGACTATATAATGAGAAGAATTCAGGATGGACACAAGATTCTATAATGCAGTTCTGGATAGGTTGAAATGGATTGAATAGGATTACTTCAACTAAGAGATGACTATGGACAGTTTTAGACTAAATACTCACTCCCATGGCTTTGGAATGGAATGGGCCCGTCAAAGATCTGGTCAGGGGTTTGGACTTCACTCGCCACCGGACAGGTCTCAGGCACTGGGTTCTGCTCTCAGCAAGGCCTTCTGGTCTGCGCGGCCTCTTTGACTGGATCTGACGGGTTGGTTCTGGGTACAGTTCTGCTCTATGGATCTGGATCTTGGTTCTAGCACAGGGTTCTTAGCTAGAACAGCAAAACAGCTCAGCCAGGCTGTTGGCTTTTGTAGTGCCCCTTGGAAGTGTAGGGGTTAGAATCAGGTTGCAAAAGATTCTGAAGGCCAGCTGAGAAGAGTTCAGCTTTTTGTATTAGGCCTCTCTGCTTCAAAGATCTAGAGTCTGGTTCTAGAGTCTATGTCTGGATCTTTTTCTGGAGCCTGGATCTTCCTACAGGGTGCTTCGCCAGGGGATCAGTTGATGAGTGAGAAAGTGTGTTTTGTATGTCCTCAGCAGTCCCTATTTATCCATTTCCAAAGGGGGTGGGGAGGCTGATTATCTATGCCGAACCCTTTAAGGATCTGATAGGTCAAAGGATTTCCCCTCTCCTGATTTTAGAAAGGAACAGTGTGTCATCATGAGTCAGAGTGACACTGCGTTTATGATCCAAAAGAAATCCCTCCCCTTTGCTTTTCTGTAGAAACTCTATTTTTCCCAAAAAACATATTTCCAAGATAAACACGTTGTTCATAATACATAATTACATGACATTTCTGTCCAACTCTCATTTTCCTATGAGCTATGGTTCATAAATGACAACTTTTTCACGCTTTTGGTGGGTTTCTCAATGTTAGTTCTGCACCAATTTTTATACATGCATGCACATCCCATCCGGGTATATTCCTGTAATTTTTCATGTTTCTAACATAAACACCATGGCTACAATATGAATAATTTCCGGAGTTCAGTCTCAGAACATCGCACAGATTCCAGCTTAGTCTTAAACTGTGAGTACATTTTCCATTTTAACAATCTCTAAGTTTCATATTTTTGTCAGTTCATTCAGTACACTTTGCTATAAGCATTTTTATAAAACATACATTTACTTCCACTTCAATCCACATTTTCAGTCTGGCCCGCCTCCAAAGCTGGGCTGAGTCAGAGGATCCCATGGCTTGCCTTCCTGCCAGAGCAGATGTGGTCATTCACACCCGAATTAGCATTCCTCTTCAGTCCAAGGAACCCATTGTTTCTTGGTCAGGGCAGCAGAGGAAATCTCCTCCCCTTCTGATTAACATGCCCATGCAAAATGCTCTCCTTTTGGTGGTAAGGAACCTGGTGTGAGTTTCTCAGTGGAAGAATGCCTCTTGGAAGTTTTAACTGAATCAGGTTACCTTCTGGTCAATTTAACATAGTTCCTTGTGAAAAAAATACATGTATACATTTAAAATGAGCAAACCCATCTTTACTTCCAGTCCTTTTTCAACATGAAAATCAAGGTGTGGCACTCTTATATGGCATTTTGATGGAAATCTATTTGTTGGCATAGTTTGAGTTCAATGTTCAACTTTACACAATCACCAGCTTCTGAGGTGAGTAATGGTACTACACCCATTTTTGACAGATTTCTTTCAGCAAGCAATCTTCAATGTGGATTTTCCTCTGATAAGTGTACTTTTGTGGACATTGTATTTATATGGATTCTTGGAGTAGAATGATGTTCAACACCCAACAAGGAGGTTGGATCTTTTCGGGTGGTTTGTGAGTCATGATTTTTGCAATTTTGACAACCAATAAAAACAGATTTTTAAAATAGCTCTGTGTTTCTCTTGCAATGATTTTGCTCTGTGGGTAGCCAAGTGATGGGTTTTGGCAGTGGTCTCCTGTGTTACCACTGACATAGGCAAAAGTGGATGGCACCCTATTTTTCGGATTTTTACTGCGCACTTTCTGGTGATTTTTAGTGAGCAGCATGCTTTCCGGCGGCCATTATGATGTTTCTGCTGCAAGCAATGCACAGTAATGTTGCAGGGCTTAGACTAGTGGGTTGAGACATCCCACTGTCCCATTGTTCTATTTTACGTGCAGAAATCCTGGTTAGCTCAGATAGACTACCCTCCAAAACGGGCTTCAGACCAACCATGGTAAAATCTTCACATACCAGAGAGGATAGTAGATGGGGGCTGCCTGCCCAATACTTTCAACAGTGAGCAACTAGGAGACTTGATTGACTTCAGATACAGAGCGTGTCTTTTTTTTGTAACCATAGCAGAGAAAGAAGTAAGACCCAGCTCCAGGCGAATGATTTCAATTTGGACGTTAGGGCCCAAACCAAGCATTTTTCACCAGAATTTGCCTTCCAAGGCTTTCAACCACGAGAGATCCTTCATGCTAAGTGCCTCCAGCCCATACAACAAAGTGGTACAAAAACATTGCAAATACAGGTTCAGGATGCCTTTCAAGGAAAAACCTGACGCCGCCCGTATGCCCCGAAACATCAAATTCTGTTTTTAATATGGCCTTGCATCTCCTCTCTACTCTCAATGCTACATAGTCGGTCTTAATGGAAAATCCCACCCCAGATACTTGTAGCTATAAACTTGTTCTATGACTTTCCCATCCAGTACCAATGTGGGGATATTCACCAGTTAGCATGAAGGGTGCATGAGCTTTGTCTTGTAGTCCAACTCCAGGTCATGTTGCCGGGCAAATTTCAGAACAACCCCCAAGGCTTTTTTTAAGCCAGCAAAGGTGCGATCAAAAATGATGAGGTCATCGGCGTAAGATAGACCAGGTACACTGACCCCCATGTTATGTTATGTTATCCTATTTTATAAAGCGCACAGTCACCCAAAGGCATCATGGCGCTAAGGAGAGCAAGAACAGATGCCTAGCAGGAACAGATGCCTAGCAGAATCAGAATAAGTGTGTTTTAACCCTCTTTCTAAACTCCAGATAGTTAGGTTTTTTTTGTTGATGGCAAGCAGGAGACTATTCCACAAAGCAGCTGCAGCGATTGGAAAAGGCAGATATTTGCCCTTTTGAGTTCATGAGGTTAGATATAGATATTGTAGAGAACCGTGGCAAGGGAACATCCCTGTTTTACGCCACGGTTGGTACTGATGGGAGGTGATATAGGTGATATAGTGCCCATATTGTCCAGCCTAACTTAGACAGAAGTGTTCTCATGCAGGCCCTTAATAGCCAGGAGTAACTCCCTTGGGCAGCCATGTCGCCTCATCAGTTTCCAAAGCGTACCCCTGTTGACTGTCAAAGGCGCCTTTATAGTCCATCATCACCACATACAAACCCGGTTGCCCTCTGGACTTTGCTGCCCTAGTCAAAGAATCAATCAGCCATAAGCATTGAAAGGTGCCAGATCCAGGATGAAAACCCACTTGTGATTAGATCCCACCCAGGTTACAAGCCTTACAGAAATAGAGACGCAAATATTTTCCCGGTGGTATCCAGCATTGCTAGAAGCCTAAAGTTCTAAGTGCAGATTATAGGTCCTTTCTTATGGATAGGGACCAGTATTGACCTGCACCACTAGACAGGTATCAATCCTTCTTGACACACTGCTGAATAGGTGGAACCAGATTTCGCCCAAAAAGGTGCATTCTTTTTTTATAATAACGTTTGGGAGCCCATTCGGGCCTGGGGCTCTAGAGTCCTTTAGAGAGACAATTTTAACCCTGATTTCTTTGCGAGAGAACCTGATGCAGAGGCTTCCTTCTACTGGCTTTAGGTTCGAGCAAGGCGCTGTAGGGTCGAAAAAATGATTACTAATGTGATTCGCCCACTCAGATTGCCCAATAACGCAGATGTCCTAGGTTGCAACGGTAGAATTAAATCCCCTCAATTTCCAAAACTTGCGTGAATCCGCCTTACTGGCAATGGCGAACAGCTACTGCCATTGCGTGGTTCTACCCAATGCTAACCTATCACTGACCCATCTGCGATAGTTGTTCATGGAGTTCATAGAGGCAGCTGCAGCTTCGGCAGGAGCTATATGCCGGCCCCGAATCTTATTTAATTCACGTTTAAGCGTTTAAGCGTTTCTTTGGATTTGTGAATCACCCTGTCGAAGCAATATACCTTTGCTAGGAGCCATGTAGCATCCTTAATGTTTTCTTCAATTCCATCAGCAGTTAGCCCCATTGCATCGTAATACCACAGTTCACTTTGGGTGTTGAAGTAATTAAATGCACTCACAATACTCCTGTCTGTCCACATTATTCTGCAACTGGTACTGGGGGGGGGGGTCCTTGTTATATATAGATTAACTAGGGAGTGGTCACTAAATTTCATATATGTAATGTCAAGCTTATTAATGAGTGGTAGAGACGGCAGGTTACAGAAGAAATAATACAAAGTAGAGCACTTAGTGCCTGCCCGCCAGGTAATGTTCCCAGGAGCATCGCCCTTTGCTCTTACATTCAACAAGATGCAGCCAAAATCGTATAGGGAGTATACCCAGTGAGTCCCTTTGTGATTCCCATTATCTGAATGATTGATTAATTACTGCTGTGCTTTTGCCGGGCCACGTAGGGGAATACCTTAGACTTACCTGTCCCTGACTCCACTCACACAACAAGCTATTGGACTCCGACAGGCAAAAATAAAACATGTGACGACCAGTAGCTGTGGTAAAAATTATAAAGGGCTCATTATAGGCCTTTTATTTACTTGACATATATATATATATATATATATACATATACATATATATGGATACCCAACACTCAATAAACATATTGTTAGTTATTCAAGGATTGGGAAAGAAAAAAACATCACTGTTATTACGGCTTCAGAAGACCCCTTCGTCTTGGCCAATACGACACTGCTTAGTCCCAGACTAGGTAACAAAGAGATCACGCACAATAACTGGGTCTGGAGCGGAGCGTCCTCCCAAGCAGTGAGACTACATCACCTGTGGATCCAAGTACTGACTCACTTATTTGGTGGACAAGCCTCTTCTATTTCATGGGGTTGATCCCCGCCTCTTTCAGTTATGGCTGCCCTTGGCCGAAGAGCAGATCACGAGTGGAAAAACCCAGCTTCCCTCGCGTCGGATTAATTTGCAGGAACTCTTATCACTGCACCTGTAGAGCACTCCGACTCCCTTTTCAGTTCTTCCTTTAGCGGACAATAGCATAACTATTCTCCATAGTAAGTCAATTTGGCAACAATAGTTATGTGACCTTGCTTTGCCTTCTCTGCCGAGATGAATGTCTACTCTGCTGAGGTCATGAAAAACATAGGATTTATTACAGTGATGGAAGGTGAATGTCCAAGATGGCTGCGCACCGGCGCCATGTTGTTTTAGCACGAATCTCGCTTAAGCATTACACTCCACCCCTTGGATAATCAACTACCATAACCCGATGGAGGAGTAGGAGGCACCCATAACCATCAAACCATACTCAACAAATGCGGAATACAAGAAGCGCAACGCATATACCAACTATTAACGCAGAAGCACCAACAATCCAAACAAAAGCCGCTTGCAGTGCCTCAGGAACCCACGCAAACAATTCCTTCCACCATCTTCCAGCCCAGCTTTGTGTTACCCAGGCCGCCAATTCTTGCAATGTTTTAATATGCTTTTCAATGGACCTGGAATGGTCCCCCTGATCAAAGCAACACATGCCTTCCATTGTTTCACAACCCAAATTATGTTTCAAGAACAAATAATCTATCACCACTCTATTTTGCAAAATAGCCTTCCGAAAATTTCTATTATCTAGTAACAATTCAGTTAAAGCCTTGAAGTCTCATTAAGACCCTTAATTAGAAGGCATGCTAACTTGATTCTGGTTTTATAGGCCACAGCAGCTAATTCCAAGATCCCAATAATAGGAATCGCTAATACCAACAGTTCAGTCTCAGAAAGCAAATGCACATCTGAATTACAGTCGGGCAAAAGAGCAGTATAGGAGGCAACATGTGTAGATCTCCCAACCATAGGTTGCAAAGGGAAGATCATTAAACCGAGACGGGTCAAAGCACAGGGGGCACCCAAAATATTAGCAGGAATATATGAGTAAGTAAAGTTACCACAGGAAAATAACCAACCTGGAGGAGCTTTACATTATTCAGGTGACTAGTAGTTAACAGTTAACACAGTACAATTACACAACATATTGTTGGATACATCCATACAAACACTAATGGTTCTCATACATAAGCATTGCACAACATTTGTTATTTTTTCATTATTGTCCAGATCCTGTGGTTGGCATTTGCCAATATGAACTGGATCATAAGACATTTGATAACAAACGTCTTGTTTTTCCATTTGTGGGTTGTGTCCGCACAGAATTTACAGTATTCTTAAACAGAAAAAAGATTTCTGACATCCAATGGCTCGACCAAAGAATCATTATGCAAGACCCCAAACAACATCTTCAAAACCGGGGTGGGTGTCGGAATGGCTATTGGACATGCTGTAATCAGGTTTGCAGAATTATGCACGTCTGCTAGACAGAAATGTGAGATGTTCAAAACATGTTGGGCCAAATACACCCAAACGTTTTCCAGTTGCCTAACGAGGACTGAATAACCATGGTGTGAAAAGGATGTAGACACCCCAGAAGAGGGCAGGAAGACACTAAGTTGATGCCCTTATCGTTTTCTCAGTTCACCCACGATCAGCTGCCACAGATGCATCATCAGGCGCAATGCTGGTGATGGGTATATTTGTGTTCAACCAGAGCCTTATATCCAGAGGGAGAATGGAAATCTCTGCCACATCCTTTGGCGTGTCCCCGGACTCTGCTGAATGCACTCCACCGTGCCTCACATCGGCACTCAGCATACTCAGGATTTAAAACATCAGAATTCAAAAGAGGGAATATCAGTGGGGTACATTATTCATGCAAATAACATTTGTCAGCGGGGGTATGAGACCATTTTCTTTTCGCTGGTTCCATTAAGAGCACCACCTGATCTTCTCCGGCTGCAATTACATCCGCCGGTGCAGGCGGATCATTAAGCTTTTCAACCCATAATTTAGTACCTGGGATCATTGCATCTGATGAGCCAAAATCCTTGTCCCCACAAATAGTTAATATCGTTGGTGGCTCTCCTTTCTGCACCATGGGTAATTTGACAGGTACCACTATTAATTGGGCCACCCAATCCCCTTTATGTATTGGCATCATATTTTCACCACTGTTAATGAGAATGACCTTAATTATACATCCACAATCCATCTTAATACTTGAATGCCTTTTAAGGCCAATCCATATCTTGGGGCACTTAATCCCAAATATTCAGATGGAATTTGTACCCCAATGCCTGTATCAATCACAGCAATACCTCTTTGTTCAAGACACATTTCTTCCCTTGCATGCAAATCCATCCCAGCAGACTCTTGAGTGGCACGGTAAGGCGCTAATGCACTAGGAGATATTTCCCAGTTCAACAAAGTTTCCATTGCTCTATTTGATCTAATTTTTAGGGCTGGCGTTAGCATGCGCATCAGTGGAGTTTCACTGTTCGCAATGGGACGGTTATTCAGGATCTGTACAGCTTCTGGCACACATTTGTGCCATCCCTTTAAAGTACCATCACCTGTTTTGCATAACTGTGCTTTCAACAATCCATTCATTCTCTCAATCAACCCCAAAGCCTCAGGGTGGTAGGGGACATGAAAAATACATTTGATTCCCTTTTCCTGACAATGGTCCAGCACCATTTTCCCTTTATGTGGGACCCATTGTCGCTTTGAATTTGCAGGGAGATATCATAATATACAGCCACTTGATCCAATAATTTAATCGTGTGCAATTGGGTAGCTCTTTTACCTGGTAGTACCATTAAGTAACCAGAATAGGTATCTACAATGCTGCACGCATATTGACATCCTCTGGTAATGGGCATGGGACAAATATAATCGATTTGCCAAATCTGTCCAGGTAATTTCCCTCTCTTCAATGTGGCGTGACTTATGTGTGGAATAGCCCTCTGTTTTTGATGTTGACACATGGGACATTGTAGGAAAATCATTTTCCCAATTTCTAACAGAATGCTGATACCCCTGTCTTGTGCCCACCTGATAGTAGCCTTTTTCTCCAAGATGTCCACTTTTCTGGTGGGACCATTTTGCAATCCCTTTCAAATCATCCTGCTCAGCCCTCGCATCCATGATTGCAATTTCTGCATGTTCATCTGCAACAGAATTGAACCATTGTTCTAATGAATCTGTTGCACAATGTGCATCTATTTGATATACAACTCTCCCTCTGGCTCAAGGTCTACCAGTGGGACTCCCGCCACTTGCTCATGCAATTTTGCCACGCCTCTCTTCCCGGTCTTGGCACGATCTTGAATGTACCATTTCCATTTGATGATACTAGCCTCTTGTGCATGACCGATTCAATGTGTTTTAGGGGAGCTCATTGACCATTGAATGATTGGTATTTAAGGCTGGATCAATACATCATGACCCACCGTCCTCTGTTCCGTATCTATGAGTGCCCAGTACATGCTAGCAGTTGTTTCTCAAAGGGAGTATATCTGTCACCAGCATTGTACAACTTCCGACTCCAAAATCCTAAGGGCATCTGTTTTCTATCCTGTTTTTTCCATATGCTCCAATTGGCATAAGCATCCTGTATGCATACATTTAATTCCACTTTTCCGTACCTCAAAAGCCATAAATCAAGCACTTTCTGAATGGTGTCTTTGGCCAGTTGGAATGACCTTTTTTGCTCCTCACCCCATTCAAAATTTAATATTTTGTGTGTAACCTTGTAAAGGGGCACCAAGATCTGTCCCAAATGTGGGATATGTTGTCTCCAGAATAAAAACAGAGTGGCATTGTTGCCAGGGATGAAATTTTGTCTGTAAAATAGCAGATTTCAGACCCCCCTCGCCCCCTGAGTTGATTCGATGGGGACGGCCTTTTCCACAACATCTAGATCATAACTCAACTCTAGAAATTGGTCTTTGTAGGAGGGTATTAGAGGTGCGGTTTCATCCATGGAGCAGTGGATTTTACAGAATAAGAATTTGAGGTCTTTGATTGGTTCAATAAAATCAAAGTCTGTGGTGTCCAGAATCCTTAGTGGCAAGATCTTCCACGTCACCACCAAGAAATCGGCTCTGATTATATGAGGGTGTAATTTGGCTGTGCCAGGGGATTTCTTCTTGATAGTGATAGTACGTGGCAGATCAGACAGTGCTGCTTCCAGAGTCCTGTCAGAGACCATATGTTCCTCATGTTCCAGGCTACTGTCTGGGGTCAGTAATAGTTTTAGGATTCTGGCAGTGGATTTCAACATTGAGTGATGTGGGCATGGGATGGGGGGATCCGGGGGAGATCACCCCACCCCATGCAACGTTTTGTTGACCCTACCATTCCTCTGGCCTGGCTGTATATCATTCAGGACCCAGCTAGTTAGGTTACCAGCGGGCTCAGCTGCTTATTCGTTTTTCTACAAGGTTTTTACAATTTTATAATTATGACCGGTTCCACCTGAGGAGTCTCCTCAGGCTGTCATTGAGTAGGGTCCAGATTGATAGTTGCAGCCTTGCAAGTTCATCTCATCATTTTCTTGCACTATTTGCATGTCAAGAAGATGGTGGAGGCTTCACTAGGGGCATCATATAGGAACACCCCCCTCGACCACCTCCACAACACTCCCGTCTCCTATTTGAACTTTGGAAGTAAGCAGGTTGTCAAGAGTGCAGATTGCTGCAGCCACAATCAGTTCATCAAGGGGGCCATCATCATTCACCCCGGCAACTCTCTGGTTGCTTAGTAAGGAGACTTCCCCTAGGATCTTCCCACACATCTCGAAAAGCACTTTCATTGCGTACTGTAGGATAGATATTTGTGCATGGGAAGAACATTAAATCTCACATTTACCTCCACAGGGTTCCGTGGGAGCATCATTATCAGTAGGGCACATATTGGACATGGTGGAAAGTCTATAGTTCCACTCCTCCAATGCACCAGGCTCCAGGAGGACTTGGCTGGGCTGCTGCCTTTCGACTCCTTAGAATGGTGTTGGGAAACCCCTGGTTCCAGTGCTTGCGAATGAAAGAAATTATTGGGGGCAAGAGAGTCTCGTAAAGAGTAACACAGAGCAAGCAGCGAATGATTATTATCCATGGCAGAAAAAGACATGTTGGAATGAGTAGAGGCGTTTATTCTTTAAATGGTGACATCAAGTTGAATAAATTGTGAAAGCGCAGTGTTCGCCATGATAGGTAGAAAAATAAGGATCAATAGTACCCATGCCACCTTCTCTGCACTTGCCTCCACTAAGTGAGCTAGTGTTGCGAGTGTTAGAAGAATTGGCGTTAGAGCCTTTTGCACAGACTCGTGCGCCACGTCCAGCTGAGGCCTTGGGGGGTAATTCTTTTGTTCAACATTGTGCAAACGCATCCCATTTCTCCCGGGCATTTCAAAGGCAGTAAATAAAACGCAAGAAGTTCCTTCAGATAGCAAGACTAAATACAGAGATATTGCCCCAACGGGTTGAAATCACACGGAAAAGGAGCAAGGTGCTAATAGACCAGTAGTTAAGAACAATAAACGTTGAACTTTGAGTGTAGGGTTCCATGAGTCACTATAGGATGTGAAAAGGGTTAAACAAAGCGGGCTGTGCCGGTCTATGACTCAGGCTTCAATCAAGAGCCACACTCCACGGAGCACACACTGGCTAAGATCAATAATGTAGTTGTCAACTTGCACAAAGGGCACCCACCAACTTTCCATTAATATTGTCAATCCAGGCACATTTTAGGCATTCAGCCCAGCAGGGACCTTTAGGGTCATCCTTTCTCCTAGAGTGCAACACAATGGTTTTCAAACTTATCATTTACTGTGACCCCTGGAGTAAAAGCATTGTTTCTGAGCCCCACACAAGCTATAACTGCTCATATTTTCTATTAAAAAAAGTATTCGTAGTATCTTTTTACAAAGTCTTGCACCTCCTGTGGTAGGTCAGAAGAAGGAGGCGGGCTCTGATAATCCATTTCACTGAAGTATTTATTTAAAGAAAAAGGTAAACTCCTGTCTTCCCCTATGCTGTGTGGTGGCCCTAACGAAACCAAGGTGTTCGTTAGTCAGTGGATGTCTTAAAAGATTGGTCGCCCATCCACACTATCCCTTTCTGACCCTACCACTAATGTAACAACTAAAGACAGGAGTATGCCTCTTGTCACCTGGTGTTGGTGCTTCTTGCAAACGTCAGTTCAATAATTTACCTTGAAGTAGTCTCTGGTGAGTGTATTTATCAATTGTTATAGTTCCTTCAATACTTTATGGTACTTTGATTCCTGCTTTCTTTGGTAATGGATTTCCGTTACTTTCTTGGTTTCTTTTTGGCTTTATTATTGTTCTTCTCTTTTCCCATGATACAATTATCCAGTGCTTATGATTCTCTACTTTGCCACTCTTTTTCTCTTTATAGAATTCAGTCTCTGTTCTCTCTCTGAGACTTGTCCTTTAACATATTCTCCGTTCCAACCCTATCTTCAGACTTTTAGATCTGCCCTCTCTTCTTTAACTAGACATTCTTTATCTGGACAGATATCAATATTATCATTCCATCAATGATACACATTCACTCTTCTATAACTTGGTCTGATAAGTTGTTCTCCTTGACTGGGATGAGGATGAGGACTCTCATTTACTCTTCTATATGTCAATACTTTATCTTGACTGGGGCGAGTATGATTGTTCTTTTAATGTCTGGGATGAGTATGATTGTACTAATGTTTCTCATTGGATTCCCTGGATTGTAATAATACAGTATGTTTATCTTGATTGGGATCAGTATGAGAATTCCAATAATGATTCTCTGTTGCCCTCTCAGGTCTTCTGTTTTTCCTTTTTACCTGTTGCTGTTAGGGATAACGTTATCAGGTTTTCTATTTGCTCGAGAATGTCTCTTCATTTCATCAGGTTGGCTTTGTAAAGAACGGAGGGGGGTGTCTGTGCCTCTGCTCTCTATATGGTAGAGGAGAGGCACAAAGGACCCCAGCCAAGATTCTCTATTGTGGTAGCAATGGACAAGCAATCAAGGCCTAGATTCTCAGGAGCTTCTCAGGAGGTGATGCAGGCTGGTTCTTAAGTACAGTGTACTTAAGAATATAATTAATTATCTTTATATAATTAATATTCAAGGTTATGTACAATATCACGATAACTCATTTTGTACTTGGTTGTCTATAATGGCAAATATACAGTTCTACATGCTACCACAATTACTATTAGATCTCTTTAAAGTGCATCAACTGTATGGTTAAATGGCACACAAATCAGTTCATAAAGGAAACCAACCATACAGGTAAGAGGAAAGCAGTTGGTTAGAACAATTGGCAGAATGCTGGTCACTAACGTTAAACACAGTTCTGTGTGGAGATCCCCCCACCTCGGCAACCTGTAAAATAAAGATAGATCACAAGCCCAGTCCATATATTGTTCACAAGAGACTTTCCAATAGTTCTGCAACCCCAAAGTAGAAGCGTTGTAGCGTTCCTCGTCTGGGAATCGATGGCCCTTCTTAAGTGTCCTCCCTTTAAGACAGGAGTCACAGGTCGTCGAACGTCCGATGAAGAACAGGGTGCGCTACGACGGTGAAGTGGCAGCTTTGTTTCTACTGGTGCTCGTTGACGGGAAAGCGTGAACATCCTGCAAGGAAGAGGCGTGCGGGGCACCTCGATGTCTATAGTTCTGGACCTCAAAGAGTTAGAAGAACTCTGGCCCAGCAAGGGCTTCGAGTCGTCGGCGTCTCTGTGGTCTTTGGGTGGCGGGAAACCCACCAGTGGATACTCCTCGGCGCGTCGACGGTCGGGCCTTCTCCAGTGGGATAAAGTGGCTGCGGTGCGGACGAGAGCATCCTTGGATTTTAAAGTTCTTATGCAAACGGGAGCACGGCGGCTCCGGTCGCCGACGGCAGTCGTCGACAGTGGCGGACAACAGTCCGGGCGTGGCTCCTTGGGATTCCGCGGCAGTCCCCATCTCGGGTTGGCAGCCTGTCGAAGGTCTGTCTACCAGGGAGCTTTGGCAAAGATCAGCTAGTGCATGATGGTCCCTCATAGCTTGGGAAGAAGGCACCTTACCAGGTCCTCTCTGGGTCAGTCCTTGGAGACACCGCAGCTTTCAGATTGTGAAGGAGAGCAACAGCAATTCTTCTCTTCCAGCTGGGCTTCAAGGTTAAGCTTCAGGTTTACTCCAGTTACTCGTGGTAGTGGACTTCAGCTTCTGAACACGAATTCTAGCAGTGAGAGGCCCCCAGATATACTAGTTGGTCTCCCATTCATTCTGCTGGGTCACACTCAGGCAAACAATCGGTCAGAAGGGCATTCATGCAGGCAGGCAGCCAATCAGGTGCATAAGTGCATTCACGCCATTCACGTCTCTCCAGACACTCACAACAAGTTATGTGTATTGGGACCAGTACCCAGTCATTCAACTCTCTACACTGCATTCATACCAGTTTCAGGCAGCGGATTTCCCGCCGGCGGTATGAGCGTGAAATCTCGGCGGATTTTCCCCCAGCTAGGAGCTGGGGGGAAATCAGCCAAACCCATGATTTGGCGGACCCTTAAATCCAACGGTAATAACGCTACCACTGGATTTAAGGGTTACCGGCAAACTCGTGATCAGGCCACCACAACAACACAGAATGCGTATTTGTCACAGACTTCATTCACCCAGGCCCCACCCACAGGCGTACCCACAAAATACGGTCGTTGGGAAGGCTCCAGCCAGTCTGGTCAGCACTTCCCCACACTACCATATATGGAATTTCCACCCAACAGCCAGTCAGGGGGAAGGGACAGAGTCAGGGCTTCCGAGGACTTTGAAAAAACAAGGTAACAGGCAATAGAAAGCAAAAGGCACAGGGGCCATCTTGTTTCCTATCAGGAATCAACTGATTCCAATGGGAGAGCCTGGGTATCACAAAATGGAGGATACTCAGAGCACCTGTCAAATTCAGCATGGAGCTGCCACCAGCCCATACCCTGCTCTGTGGGCCACACACAGGTGCCCAAAAACATACACTAGGGGCACAGGGTTGTACCCCTACCCATGGGTGCCATAAGGGTATCCCATGGGTCCGTTCATCAAAACCAAAGGAGAGAGCTGCACCGCCAGGAGTTCCACATGAACTCCTACACAGAAAACACGACAGAACGCACGATAAAAAGCAGTAAAGGACAAGGATACAGATGCCCTGCTTCTTGTGTTTTTTCAATCTCTTTCCATTTGTGCTGTCGTATAGGATGGTTCCTCAGTACTTTGGATACTGACTCGTTCCTCTTTGGCAGGTACAGAATGGTATCAGTGTTGCTTTTGGAAGATCGGGTCCACCAAAAGTTCATTGTGATCATGCCACCACTGTCTCATTCTCTCCCTCCAGGTGTTGGGTCGCCACACGTCCAGCTTTGTTTCTCTGTCTCTCTATATTACCATACGCTGCACCTCTGTCGGCTTCTCGCAACAGCAGGAAGCTGCACGTCGAGCCTCTTCACCATGTCAGAATGCGAGCCAATTCGTAACTCACAGGCTTCTCTTTCTCGTCTCCAGTTACCTCCCCCTTTTATATATTACTCGGTCGTGGGACTTCTCTGGTGCAGTGCCATGTTTCTTTTTCTCTGTTTCCAGCGGCTTCCCTTCTGCATGTCATCGTCATCCCAGTTAATGTTGATTTTTCAGCTAAAGGAATAGTCAGTTTCCTGTTGCCCATAACATATACTGGTGTTTTCTTCATATAACATGTTGGGGGATAGGTTTACCGAGGTGTTGCTGGAATACTCTGGGGACTTCCTCACATGAACAGGGGTCCTTCTCCCCAAAGTGGTTGTCTCTTCCGGTGAGGTCCCACTTGCCTCAATCCCTAGGGAGGATGTTGTGGAACGGGCTCACCTCCCCAGCCTCGGGGGGAGGCCTTGAGGAGATGGGACAAATACACACTACCCCTGAACATCCTTTGACCCTCCCTTCATCCCCCCTGGAAGAGGGGGCAATTCTGTTAGAGGAGTCTTAACTCAACCATGACAACTGGTGAGTCAATTGCCGTTATTTGCTAATTGTCACAATAAGATTTAAAGTGAATTTTAACAATAAACAAATCGTCTGTTGTCTACCTGCCAATGAGAGGTTTGTTTGTTTATTTATTTATATGACTGCCATTATGAGTTTGACGCAAAGTTCAAAGTTGTATCTGCACCAAAGCTATGGAAGATGGCAAACAATAGTGTACCTGCTGGTCTCTCTTTTTAGATTTCTTTAAACTAATAGAATAGCCATCTACAATTGGACTTCTTGGAGTACACCTCTTGTTATAATATAATATGATCTCAATTAGGCATGAAAACATGTTTTTATGGTACCAGAGTTCCAAGATGACAATTTGCACCTAAATCAAAAATGCTAATTAGCAAAAGGGATTCCTTGGAGGGAAGTGGGAAGTCTAGACCAGTTACTGTTACAAGCCCTGTATATTTTTAAGTTACTGAGTGGAGAAATCACTGTATGGTGCTTTATGGACTACCTATATTAAAATTCTTCACTACTTCATTCTGATCTTACATTTGTATTAAACGTGATTTACATAAGGACTGCGTTCCAGCTTGGCATACACAATTGCTTGGATATCTGTTCTGAAATTAAATAAATGGTGACCTTTTTCCACAGTGAGCTTCCTGTATGTACTAGCTGGGTTAATACGTAAAATAATGTTATTAAACTTGTTTATATGCTTATGTCAATCTAGTTTAGTCGATGCATAAGATACAACAACTACATGAACCGATTACGATTTAAAGACTGGCCTTGTTTCAGCAAAAATCACGTCTATTTGAAAGTAATTAACCCCTTTTTATATATTGATGATTTTCTGTAATCCCTTTTGGGAAAATGATCCAGTAGCACTGTCACTAACATATTGTGGTGTGTTGGTGGTATAGTGGTGAGTATAGCTGCCTTCCAAGCAGTTGAAGTGGGTTTGATTCCCAGCCAACGCACCAAAATATGTTAGATGTTTTGTCAGAGGGCTATTACACAATTTGGTGGTATTTTAGTACAGTGGTACAAATAGTGGTAAAATAGTAGTAATGTGTTGGCACAGCGTGTTTATGGTGATGGCCTATATGATGTGACAAAACTCCCCTCTAATACCTGTGTTCTACTTAGGGCCAACTGTAAGTACAAGATAGCATACTTTGTACCTGCAGGAACTCGACAGTCTCACTATCACTCCAGTCACTTATCTGCAAGACTGGACTACTGTCTTGGACAGATTTGTTCATAATACATTCTTCATTATGAACAATGATTCACAAGCCACACATGCATCATACGCTTTCTAGCTTGCTAGCTCGGTCCCCAAACTTTACCTCCAACTTTCCCACCCATGGCAAAGTGTTTTACTACTTTTGATACACTATGGTGCTTCCCTGAGATTTCACCTCTTTGTCAGTGAATACACGTAGGCACAGAAAACACAACCCCACTGATTCAGTTTAAGAAATGTTTTCCTTTTTATATGCATTATTGTTTGAAAACAGGTTATGAAGTATACACATTAATACAAATGAACACTTCTCATTAGATACATAAACAGCCTGTGTTCATAATGAAACATCCACTTTTCATTTCCTACCCAGACCTTGAACCCCAAGACAGTTGGCAGAATGTACCATTTAAAGAAGAGACAAAGCAAAAAGCACAGCAGCACGCCAATTTTCTTTTTCCCCATTACACTAAATTCAGCAGACGGGAGTGTCATCATTCCGCACAGCTTCACCACCCATGGACAACCCAGTGTCCAAACTTCATGGAAAGTCTTGCACTGCACGGCTCTGCTCTCTGGCTGCTGACAGCAACACTCCCATTCTCCTCTGGACAGCAACTAACTCCATCTCATCTGTCTACTAAATTTAGATGTTAGCCGTGTCACTCAAACAAAAACCTGCCCTTTCTCCTGATGTCTACATATCATCCGAGCTGATTTCTCCAGAAGCATAGCTTCATAAAAGACACTTGCAACAACACTTCCACTGAACAATGGAACTGTTCACCAGAGCCATACTTCCTTTCATAGTTTGTGCAGTGAATCACAGCCAGCTTGCACGTTAAAACAGCACATTACCTTGCCATTTCATCGGCCACATTTTGCACTGCGTTGTTAAGGGTAAATTATTAATGACTGGGAATTGTTAGTTGTTGGCTAATTGGGTTAATATGTGTATGCAGTGCAAGCTGGACAGAAGACCTATTCACCCTGAAGTGAATCATTTTAAAACCTGTTTAATGTGCATTTTAATTTGCTGTCTGCATTTTGCATTCAGATTACTGCCTCCATTCAAAGTAATGTCATGTCCCACTTACTGCCTTTCATATACAGTGTCACTACATCTCCACTATCTCTCCCTACACATCTCACCCTACACTCCCTCCTTTTTCTCCTGCTGGGATTGCTTGAGATATCACTGCAGGAGAAACTAAAACCATCTTTCAAAAATAGAAGAAAAAGAAAATGCGTACTCCCAGTTGAAGTGTCCATACTTGAAATAAATTAAATGTCCATATTTAAAATAAACACCATATGCATTAAATCACAGGCTCATCACTTATGTACATATTCCAACTTCATGGAACAAGCAACATTCCCAACCATATATCCATTAAGGATGTTTCAACACCAATAAATAGCACATATTTTTCAGCAATTTAAAAAAGAATTTTTAAAAAGAAAATATCTCATCATCCTTTGTCAATAGTCTAATCTCCATTTTGGTGGAGCACAGCACCGCAATATGCTCCATATGCAATAAATGGAAAATAAAATAAAAGTGAAGATTATGTAATTTTTAGTTCCTGGTACTCAGAAAATACAGGACCACGTCTCCGGAATGTCCTGTCCATTAGTTTTTGCACTAGCACTGCACATCAGCAGAACTCCTCCAGTCCGGCACACCATGGAATCTCCTCCACAGGCGTCATCTTAATGGCTTCTCGGACTCCTTATCTTCACCCCCTTCTCTTGGATCGGGGGCTGTCCCGGGGACTCCGATTCTGTGGAATCCTCCAAGGGTCCAGCGCTCCAAGGATCCGGGCTTGCCGGGGCAAGGAATTAGTCACCTAGAGTAAAAGAAACAAAACAAATTAAGTAACTAATATAGCACCATTTTCTATCTCTCTACTGCTGCAATGTCTGAAAATAAAATTGTATTAATGCTATCATTATGGCGGCTCCATAGCGTTTACTGGCCACACTGGAACACCTGAAAACAAACTTATCATCACACAATTCAAAAACATATAACTAAAACATACCCATTTTATGGAACATATCTTTTTATATCGGAAACCTTTAACATTTACCATTAATTTCACTGACAGGCATATGCATTCACCATTATTCGCCTGTTACCTCAATCTTCACTCTGCACCCCTTATTTTCCCTCAACTAACCTCATCTTGTTCAAGCCTGCTCACCTCATGCTTTGAGTGGCAAGGCTTGATTTGGTTTTCATGGACAAACTGCTCCATCGTCACCTCACCCTTCTTTTGAATTATTTTGTATACTACAGGGGAGACCTTGTCTATGATTTCAAATGGCCCTTGCCAAGTTGCTAGAAACTTAGAGTTTTTATGTTTATTTTCCCAAAATGGAACTTGTTGATCACCTACCTTATATTCCCTTACAGATTCCTTCTTATCATAATATGTTTTTGCACTATCAGCAGCCCTCTCCAGATTACGCTGCACAAACGCAAATGCATGTTGCATGTGCTTATTTAACTCTTCCACATATTTGTGAATTGTGGATACATTTACAAGGGTTTGCTCATCCGTCCTGTACAGTAAATGTTGGGGTAACGTTGTCTTTCTCCCTGTCAGTATTTTGTGAGGACTGATATTTGTTGATTTAGCAGGGGTCGATCGAATGGCCATCAATACTAAGGGCAACCGAAGGTTCCAACTACAACCTACTTCAGCCACAAATGTCTTTAGTATGTCTACTATAGACCTATTATTCCTTTCCATCCCACCAGAAGAAGAAGGCCGATATGAGATGTCCAGCTTCCTTTTCACAACTAATATCTGCCAAACTTTACTCATCAAAGCACTAGTGAAATGACTTCTGATTCTATCCTCTGGGGTAACCCAAATCTTGAAAATATATGATTTACCAGTAACGTGGCTGCTGTTTGCACACTGCAATCTGATGTGGGAATGCATTCCACCCACTTGGACATTAGACAAATCACTGTTAATGCATATTTATTTCCCCTGGCTGATCTTTTTACAGGCCCAACATGGTCGATTTGCAAATCAGACCATAGAAGGGTCAAACTTTTTTTCATTAATGGAGTTCCATGCATAGGTGAAGTAGGCTGAAATTGTGCACACATTAGACACCCTCTGGTGTATAGTTCAACATCTTACAACATATGTGGCCAATAAGCATAATCTTTCAAAATGTCCAATGTTTTTGTGAAGCCCTGTGTCCTGCAGTTATTGCATCATGTGCATGATGTAACATCAGTCCTCGAAATGATAAGGACACCACCCTTTGGATTTGACTTGTTACAGAAGATTCTCTAAGCATCAATCCATCTTGTACTCTAATTCTCTTTTTATTCTTTAACAGTACTCTTAATTCCTCTTTCACTTTACAATCATTTTCAGTCAGAGGATTTTGTTCTGCATCTATCAAGTGGTTATAAAACAGACCTAAAATTGGATCTTCCTTTTGCGCTTTGATCAGGTCCTCATCTGGGGTATCATAACTCCATTGCACTACAGGCTGTTCGACTTCTTTTGGAAATTTGGAGCGTGTAATCGCATGTACCTGTTTTTTGCCAAGAAGGTGTTCAATGGGAAACATCTCTCCCATTACCGCTCCAATTTTGGCTAATTGATCGCTTTGTCATTCCCATCCCTGTCCTCACCTGGTGTCTTAAGATGGTCTTGGATTTTTCTCCAGTGTATTATTAGATCAATTTCTGACACAAGTTTATCTATTCCTTGGATAATTTTCCCATGTTAAAGAGGCTTTTTGTTATATGTAAGCATACCTTTTGCCTTCCATCCAGGTAAATATTCCACAAAACTATTTTGTGCATAACCAGAGTCTGTCACTAAAACTATCTCTTTGAGTTTATTTTCAACTGAGGTAGCAAGTGCCTTGTAAATGGCAGCTAACTCAGCTACTTGACTACTCCTATATCCAATTCTCATGCTCACCCTTGGAATGTTGTCACATTTAAACCAGATATTTCCTATTCCTCCTACCACTTCTTTTTCTGCCTTAATTTTCACATGATATGCACACCGTCCACGTACACTGTTGGTAAATCCCTACACATACCCTCATTAAAAGCTTTGTGTGGGGATTATTCAAATGCATTCAAATTACATCCTATTTCTGCTACACCAGGTGTACATTCAGCTGCGCAGTCATGTTGATCCGCCAGCCCTTGGGCAACCAGGCTCTTTTTATTTTGTCCATATTTGACTTCCACCAGGAAACCCTGTTATGCCAACGTCCAGAAAGTAATTCTGGACAGTGCCAAATTACCCAACCTAATTCCTTTACTTTGCAGAAACTGTAAGGGTTAGTGATTTGTTTCAATAATTACTTTTTCCCCTTGAATGATGGGGTGGAAATGCTGCAATACCCAAACAGTGGTCAGGAGCACTTTCTCACATTCACTGAAATTAGCTTCAACCTGAGATAATGACTTGCTCGCATAAACAATAGTTTTGTGATTTAAATCATGCCTTTGAGATAACACAGCTGACATACACTGATCAGTGAACCCTATTTCTACAAAATAATCCTGTTTTTTATGGGATAGGCCAACCATGGCATTCTCTCAGCCTAGCCACTGCTTCACACTGCTCCTTTGCCCAATTCCAGGGTACACCCTGCTTCAGTAATTTGGTTAAAGGTTGAGTAATCTCTGCATAATTCTCAATACATTTGTTGTTATATATGTCATCCCTAATAAACTCTTCAATCCTTTCAAATTAGTAGGATCTTTCAACTTTTGTATTGCCTCCACCTATTTTCTTTCTTTTTACACCATTGTGCTTTCTGCAAATATACTTTTGCTCCTGCCTTCTGTAACTGACCAAGCACATGTCTAATCTCATTAAAATGACTCTTCAGATTCTCATTTTTAATCAGCACATCTACATAAACTATTGTTCCCCATTCTGCAGCATCTGGGAGCACCTTCCTCAAAAATATTCCAAATCCAATCCCACTATTGGCATACCGGAAAGGTGTTCGGGACCATGCATATTGGGATTTGTCAAATGAAAATGCATTTTGTTTGTATGTCTTTAGCCAGTGGCACACACTAATATCCAGCTGTAAGATCCAATGGGGAAAACACCTTGGACCCGTGTACTTGTGCAAGACACTGATCAATAAATGTAAGTGGCCACCTGGAAATGGACACTTTCTTGTTTAATTCATGTAAGTCCGCACACAAATGCCATTGGCCATTAGGTTTTAACACACCCAAAATGGGAGTATTTGATATACTATAGGCCTAATCATTCTAAATCTTTAATTACCTTGGCTAATGATTCCATACATGCCAGGGGCAACTGATAATGATACACAAATACTGGTTCCCTACCGTGTCCCTCCAGTAATGTGACAACATGCTGGTCAGTTAGGCCGCAATCATATGCGTCTTGGAGAAGAGATACTGGAGATATGTAGGGAGAGATAAGGGAGATGTAGTGACATTGGGCCTCATTCCGAGTTGGGCGGTAAGGGTTAACGGTCACTGCCCAAATCAGAGTTCCATTAGCGGGACCAGCAAAGGATGTGTGGTCTGACCACACGTCCTTTGCGGGTCCCGCTAAAGGACCAAGGCGCTAATAACGGCCCTGCTATTGCGGGCCCTTAATTAGCACCTTCCCCATTCCCCTATGGGTGCTCAAATGGGAATGGGGAATGGTTGGTTGAATGGGGACTTAACGGGCCGCACAGGTCGGAATGTCCAGGTAAGTCCCCATTCAACCAGACCGGACCCGGGTTTGGAGGTAGCCATGTTGCTAATAGCGCCATGGCTACCTCCAAACCCGTAATGACCCCCATTGTATATGAAAGGCAGTAAGTGGGACATGGCATTACTTTCAGTGGAGGCAGTAAACTGAATGCAAACTACAGACATCAAATGAAAATGCACATTAAGCGCATTTAAAATGATTCACTTCAGGGTGAATAGGTCATCTATCCAGCTTGCACTGCATACACATTTAAATTTAACCCAATTAACCACCAACAAACGCTGTCCAGTAATTAATAATTTACCCTTAACAAAGCAGTGCAAAATGTGGCAGATAAAATGTCAAAATAAAGTGCTGCTTTAACGTGTAAGCGATTTGCTGGCTGTGTATTTGCACAAACTATGAAAGGAGAGATGTGCTCTGAACACTCCCATTGTTTTAGAGGAAGTGTTGCAAATGTTTGTATGAGGCTGTGCTTCTAGAGAAATCAGCTTGGATGATATCTAGGCATCAGGAGAAAGGGCAGGATTTAGTTTGAGTGACACGGCTAACCTATACATTTAGGAGAGAGAAGAGGTGGGAGTTAGTTGCTGTGCAGAGGAGAATGGGAGTGCAGCTGTCAGCAGACAGAGAGTAGAGTTGTGCAGTGCAAGGGTTTCCTGTGAGCAGTTGAGAGATGGTAGCAATGTTGCTGTCCAGAGGTATGCAGTGGTAATTGCATTCTGGATGCTGCACCCTTACTAGATTTCTTTGAAATGGGGAAGTTTAACCCCCTCCTACTCTATTAGCACCACAGCAGGTTCCTGCCATGGTTCCCACATAAGCAAGGCACTGTTAAATTTGGTCTGTTGACTGTACACTTGTGCCCTTAGCTCTGCATACCTGAATGGTTTGCTGATGACAGTCCAGAATTGTTAAATGTGGTGATTGGGACCTGAATGGTTGTTCAACTCTAATGTGACCTCTGGGTACTTTACACCTGGAGGCCTAAATTCAAAATGCTGGAAGTTGAAGCCATACAATTGAGAAAACTCTGTTGAACTTGCAATTCTAGATTATTTCCTTATTTGATATTTGTATACCGCCTACTGCCATTGTTATGCCTTTGATTAATGAACGCCCTACGGAAGACCATGTCTGAGCAAACATGCAAATAAAATGAGAAATACAATATGTGTGAACAGTAATTAGAATTCGCATAAGCAGAGATAACCAGGGTAAAACATTTAAAATTGTGTGCCGCATATTGCTTAGGTTAAGGGAAGACTGTTGTCAGTGACAATGTGACAGCTTTAATTAATGTTTTCATATGACTCTGGTGTATTGTTTGGGTTGGAGAACAGGAGGGGGCATGAGTATTATAAAAAGGGTTTCCTGTCTTAGGGGTTTATTTTATTTTTTTACTCTGGAGTGTTTTTCCAGTGTTTAAAAAAAATCAGAATCTGTGTTTATCAGTGTTTTCCCATTTGCCCCATTCAAAAAATTGCGGACAACTGTTTTTCCAGGTGTAAACACAGAAATGTTATTTTATTGCTTCATTGCATGCAAATGTAAGGTGATCTCTCAATGTGAGATGTTCTAAACAATTTCATCTTAATCCAGTAATCTGTTGCATTCCTACAAGTCAAAATTATTGTAATAAATCATGCAATACTTCTTCAAGGACTCTTTGCCCATCCGTGCCCTTTCTTCTCTTCCCATGAAGACTTTTATTTGGGAAAAAGACCTTTCCACATTGGCACTGGACACGGGCAGGGCCAAAATATCCAACACTCAAGCTGATAAATATTCCCACTGTTGGCGCTTTCCCAACCAATACTCATGCACCTGAAGATGCAGATTCTCAGGCACAGGCTCTGACAAATATGCATTAAACTGGCTGCACACAGTCTCAGTGTCTTTAAAATGGTTAAAATAAATGCATAATTTTCAAAATTTTGACTAAATTCTTTTTTGCGGAAGGGATCTAGTACTTGCATGGCATATCACAAAGAGGCTTCACTCAGTTCGAATGACATGGTGGATATTTCAACACAGCATAGCTTTCCATTTTTCATGCATTGTTGCGTAGAATATCCTAAACCTTTCCTCAACAGTCTTTTGTTTGCCAAGTGGCAGACATTCCAGCAGTGCACATGTTATAGGCCCAAAGTCACTGAAAGTGTCACCCAGCTTTCTTTCAAATAAGAGTTTGACCTCCACACCAATGACATTGTACACTTGGTAAACATATGTGTTTTCGGATTCCAACCTCTTCATTGTATCAACTACAGCGGTCATGTTCTCTTGTAAAAATCTGAGAATACAGTAGACAGTACTTTTCTTCAGCTCACTATCAATGTGCGCCCTCTGATCCTCACATTTCTTGCCTGAGGCATCATCACTAAGGAGGAAATCCTTAAAGGTCGCTACATCAATAGTATGACATTCACTGCCTCTAATACAGAGAACCACCGGCTAAAGGAGACAGTTGGGCTGATCTTTTCTTTCATGCCATACAAAGTGCAAAATGATAGGTATTTGCGTTTCAGTTCACGTGCATATCTAAATAGTGCACCAGAATGGACTACAAAGTCAACTACACCTGTAACCAAATCTGAGGACTTTAAGGCTGCTTTTAAAACTCCATCAAGCAAGTGGCAGGGGTCGCGCATGGGGAAGGTCTTGAAATCAGCATTGCCCTTGGACAGATCATCACACAACCTTTTCATATAACTTGCTGAATCACTACAAACGCACACTACATCTCTCCAGTTTTTCCCAAACTTGCTGAGGACTTTCTGAAGTAATGCTGCAACTGAAACTGCATTGCAAGTTTCAACCACCTCTAAATCTGCCATGATAGTACGGTGCACCCATCCACTTTTTGGATCACAAAAAGTGAAGAGGACTGCCACTGCCGGATCACCGTGCATCTTGGGCATTTCATTGTCTGTGATTGAAATGTTTATGCCGTCTTGGACTAACTTTTTGACGTGGGCAATGTCTGTCATAAAAACCTCTGGTAGGTATTTCTCGTACATTTGCGTGGATCGTGGTAATATTGTGGCTGCTGGGGCCCATCTGCGGAAAATATTACCAATCGGGCCATCTGCCTGGTGCAAGCTGGTTCCTGCCTGCACTTTTAAAACGGGTCAGTGTCTCTGTAAGGGACATTTGGCACAGACCACTTTCAAATTTTGGCAGATTTTTCAACCCTAAGTGCGTCTTCGAAGAAACATGCTCAGCGATTCAGCTTGAAGTGTTTCCATTAACTAATACAATTGTTACTCTGCAAGCCTTGCAAATTAACAATTGATTTCCGTTGTGTTCCTCTACTGTAAAATCTTTGTGTTCCCGTGCATAATCCTCAGCGGTCTTGCTTTTGCGGGGCATTGCTCAATGTCAGAGAAGCCTATTGGAAAAATTACAAGAGGAGACTACTTACACTTCGAAGAAGCATGACATTCAGCATGACATTCACTTTGTCCTTCAAAGTCAGTCTCAGTACCTTGCCCTGCAACATGTGGTCTGCAAGTCATATTCTCTCACCCCATTGTCAATGACCTATGCCTTGCTCTGTTTTTGTACCAAAAGTGCATCGCTTTCCCTGTGATTTATAAACATAGATACAATGAATTAAAAAAACATCAGTTGACCTCAGCTACCTACATAATGTCACATAGTGATAACACGTGACGCCACTAATGTTTGCCATTTGACTGCTGTCTTTTATGGCTAGAGAAGAGCTGCCATGCAGTAATGTAGGTAACAGGGAAAGATATCACAAGAACACAACAGCAAGTGCTTGGTCAAATTAACATGGCTGGACGAACGAATATGTAAACTTACCTTGGGAGAATTCAGGTGACTACTATTGTGATTACTTGATGGCAAGTTTCTCAAAATCAGGTGGAAATCTTATTTGTTTGCTGCAAAGGAAAAAAAGACATTAACATAATGTCTCGGACTCCAACAATAAAAGTGGCCCACAGTTGAAAATGTTAATTAATTATTTTTGTGACGCTGTTTGAATAGTATCGATGGGGCAGGTTTTTGATACAAGGTGATTTTAAACAATATTTATTCAGCAATACTTGTCAAAACTATTAGCCGCATAGTGAAGTACGGAACTAATATAACTGCCCCACATTGGCCAAAAAAGTGCCCCACTTTGACCCAAAAAACGGGCCCACGCAAGCATTTTGCGTTTTTGGTATTGCCCTATGAGAGAGTCCAAGCCTGATTGAAAATCACTAACTCGCCAAAATGCCCTGTTTCCAAACACCAGGAATGAGTGCCAGCCTTACTAGACACCAAAGTACTCTTGGAACCTACTGTGTACATTAGTGGCAGTCAAACATGACTGATATTAGGCAGCAGTAACCAAACATCACACTTCACAACTAA
Organism: Ambystoma mexicanum; assembly: GCF_040938575.1. Lineage (NCBI taxonomy): Eukaryota > Metazoa > Chordata > Amphibia > Caudata > Ambystomatidae > Ambystoma > Ambystoma mexicanum. The sequence continues at coordinate 815,885,491 of NC_090941.1, read as the reverse complement.
TAATCTGATACCACGGATTAAATATCTGTGAAAACATAGGGACCACAGACGGTGTATGGCTGAAGTAGGCTTTGTAACCAGACTGTAAGAGGGAGCATTTCTCTCCCCACATCAGTGAGTGACACTTAGGACCTAATGACATTCTTACAGGCCATGAACAGTAAGGATGTGAAATTAACTATCGTACTTGGACTGGTGACATTTCAGATAGTGCAAGAGCTAAGACATAGATAAGGAAGGGGGAGGAGAGTGGGAAGGAAATGGAAACAGACAGGCGACTACTGATTTAGGCCTGGCAACATTTCTGGTAGAGCCAGAGAAAACAAAAGGTGAGGGAGAGTGGCGGAGAAAGGGAAGGGAGGAACAAAACAAGCGACTATCGTACTAGGTCTGACAACATTTCAGATAGTGCTGGAGGGCGGGGGGGAATAAGGGGACATACCCTCACACACCACCTTGTAAGTCTATGCAATACCTGTATCCAAGATATAACTAAGTATGCTTTCCTCTGTGACCAGCTATGAATAGATGACTATATTATCATGACTACCACCATGCAAGTCCTACCTAAAACCTAAGAACAAGCTACAATTGTTGACTTTGTCAGTACTTGATTTTTACAGGACTTTTGTTCGAGGAACAGATGTGGGGGAAAGGCACACTTAAGACATTTTCATTTTACCAGTAAAACATTTACAAATGCAATTAAGCCATTAACTTGCAACAGACTACTAACAGATTACTAAGTAATAATACTTAGCTTAGCTTGATGTTAGGGTTTGATAGAGATAGCTCTAAGATATACCAGGATGGTGGGCATTGAGTGGGGAAGGGCAGGTAATGGGTGGTAAGGACAATAGGGTTTAGTTTAGCAGTAGACAGTCAATGGGTGGGGAAATAACCAGGGGGCACCAGTGTCAGTAACAGTCCTGCCACGTTCTGCTCCGCTGCCACGGCCTTGTTTTTTTATTTATTTGGACAATGTTTTTTGGGTCAACATTGCGGAAATAAATAATTCATTGGGTCCACGAACCCGAAGAACATTGTCCAAATAAATAAAAAAAACAAGGCCGTGGCTGAGGCCTGTAACTGCCGCTGGGCACCAGTGGCAGTAACCGCCCTCCCTACATCCCGCTCCTCTGCTGGTGGGGGAGCTACTTGGGGGCCAAGGGCATGACTTGCCTCTGGCCATGGCATGGTTTATTTATTAATTTGAACAACGTCTGTCGGGTCCATGGACCCGATTAATGTATTTATTTCTACAATGTTGGTTGGGACCAACATTGAGGAAATAAATTAATCGGGTTGACGGACCCGAAGAACATTGTTCAAATAAATAAAAAAACACGTCCGTGGCTGAGGCCTGTTTTTGCCGCCCTCCCCACATCCCGCTCCTCTGCTGGTGGGGAGCTACTAGGGGGACAAGGGCATGACTTGTTTGTTTGTTTATTTGGTATAGCGCAGAAGCCAAACCCGCGAGGGTAACTGGGCGCAGGCAGTACAAGGATACTTGAGAACTTAGTTGCAATACAAGAAAAGGTTATACAGATGAGAGGAAAGCATATACAGGCAGTACAAAATACAGAACTGTAGATAGAGCAGGTAGTCTAGCGACCTGTAATCTAGTTATGCACATCCGGGAAAAGTGGCGGTGAGGTGGACGGACGGGCTAAGTGTCGAGGGAGCGAATCCAGGAGAGGGCTTTACGCCTGAAGCTGGTGTATGGTTGGTCTATTCTGAGGTCAAGGGGGAGTTTGTTCCAGGTTTGAGCAGCTATGACCGGGAAGCTAGAGCCGCCCGCTGTGCTCTTTTTGTATCTGGGCACCACTAGTGTGTAGGCATTCGTCGTTCTGGTGGGTCGGTTTGAGATTCTCTTGTTGATTCTGTTTACCAGGTAGGGGGGCGCTATGTGGTTGAGGCATTTGGAGGTAAGGGATAAGGTCTTGAGCGCAATCCTGTCTTTGATTTTTAGCCAGTGAATGTTCTTCCTAGCGGTGGAGATATGAACTCTGTTAGGAATGTTTAAAGCTGCTCTGATAGCGTTGTTTTGGAGCGTTTGGAGCTTGTCATGGATGTATTTGTTGGAGCCAGCGTATAAGGCATTGCAGTAATCCAGCTTGGATATGATGAGTGCGTTCGCTAGGGTAATGCAACTAGCTTCCGTTAGGAAAGGTCTGCATGCTCGGATCAGTTTACAGGTGTATGCAGTGGAGGATGCTAGTGAGTTAGTTTGTTTCTTGAAGTTGAGCGCTGAGTCAAGATGCTTGCCTCTGGCCACGGCATGATTTATTTATTAATTTGGACGTTTGTCGGGTCCACAGACCCGACAAATATTGTCCAAATAAATAAATAAACCAGGCCGTGGCAAAGGCCTGTAACTTAGGATGACCAGATTTCCAAATCGAAAAAACCGGGACAACCAACAACATAAAAGAGGGACTACCACATTGCAGCCCACCAATTACCACCCCTCCCCAACACGTCCCCACAACCACCACCCAATCATATTTCCAGCTCTTCTCCTTTTTATAAACTGTATATGATCTCATTTGTGCAGTTTTGTCTCTGAACCTTGGTATGTTAATTCAAAACAAGCGTTTGCTATAACTGATATTACATGGCCTGCTGTACAGTTATTTCCAAACCAGTCTGTATAGCACAGTTGGTAAGTGTTGTGCCTTGCACCTGAAAGGTTGGTGGTTCGAACCAATCCTCCAACTCCAACATTGTGAAAAATAATTACAATTTTAATTACCATAATCACCCAACCATGCAAACCCCGGACAGGGTTTCTAAAATGAAAAAAAAACTCCCGGGACGCGGGACAGAGGGCAAAACCGGGACGTCTGGTCACCCTACTGTAACTGCCTCTGGTGCCCCCTTTAGGGGACACCAGAGGCAGTAACTGTCCTGCTTTTCGGCCACGGCCGTGTTTATTTATTTGGACAACGTTTTTGGGTCTGTGGACCCAATTCATTTATTTATTTCCGCAATGTTGGTCCCACCAACATTGCGGAAATAAATTAATTAATCAGGTCCACGGACCTGAAGAACATTGTCCAAATAAATAAAAAAACAAGGCCATGGCTGAGGCCTGTAACTGCACTGCCCTCCCCACATCCCGCTCCTCTGCTGGTGTGGCAGCTACTCGGGGGCCATGACATGACTCTGGCTAGGGCATGGTTTATTTATTTATTTGGACGTTTTTTGGGCCCGTGGACCCGATTAATTAATGTTTTTCCGCAATCAACATTGCAGAAATAAATAAATTAATCGGGTCCACGGACAGAAAACATTGTCCAAATATATTTAAAAAAACAAGGCCGTGGCTGAGGCCTGTAGCTGCCTCTGGCAGAGGCAGTAACCGCCGTCCCCACGCCCGGTTCCTCTGCTGGTGGGGGAGCTACTTGGGGGCCAAGGGCATGACTTACCTCGGATACTGAATGCAGGTTGTGGTCAGGCTGCAGGCTGGATCCTCTCACTGGCGGCAACAGAAAACAAAGATGAAACTGGATTACTGGAGACTCTGGCTGCTGTCAGTGCTCTGGGGACAATGGGCATTTTAAGCGCTTTTATGGTGCCATAGTGTTACTTGCATGAATGTGAGTCAGAGAGTGTAAAGTGATGCCACTTACACACCTACTGAGAGGCAAAGCTGCCTACAATGAACGCCTACTCCCCGCACCCCACTGCTCCTCCCCTCCCATTACAATGCTGGCACCAAACTATTCAGTGACTAATGGCCCATCATTAGCAGTTTCCTGCCAGCATTGTGATGGGAGGGGCTGGGATTAGCTGCAGGGGGTACAGAAGTGCTCTTATTGTTGTGCTTATGAGTAAATAAGCACAACAATAAGGGACTAATTGACAGAGAAAAAAAAACAGTTTGCAAAATGCATTCAATTCACCATTCAGCCACAAGGTGGCAATGGTGCATAATCATTTAAGGCACAAAATCCAAGTCTTTCATAGAGCTGCCATGATAGCTCACTAGCAATGCTTCTGTCTTGAATACAAGACATCACAGCTTCAAATCTTGCTTCCTGCATATGATTTACCAGTGTTTATTGGAGTCCTCCAGGGTCTAGATATTCGGTAATCACTGAAAACCGGACTCCCTAATTATAAAACATCTATCAATCCCTAGGGCAACTGCCTTCAGTTGAGGGCCCTGGTATACTTTACATGCAGAACACATGCACTATGACTATCATGCTGAATTGTCAGATAAGACACAGCTTCAATCAGTGCATGTCCTCTTGTCTGTACCATCTTGTTATTGCAGACATAATTGTAGTATATTGCATTCCAACATGGTGGTGGTAATACATAGTCACCTATAGAGAAAAATAAGAACCTCATGTTCTGTACCATCTCCCGTCTTCAAGAGCCACAGTCCTCTAGAGGACTTGCTTGACCCACCCAGCGAGTTACCTGAATATACAGTTCCCTGCCTGGTCCTTGGAATTTGGGAATTTCAACCAAGTACTATGCTCCGATTTGGAGCCTGCAACACCAGAAGCCTAATGCTAATCAACCCCAACAAAGGCTTAACGCAATAGACTTGCAAACTTGGCAGTCGCATGCGTGATGAATTGTAATGCATGTCCATCCAGCTGGTGGACCCTCGGGTATGCTTAATATACAAATCACCATTTCAAATGGGTATATGTATGAGTGGCAATATAGATGCACCAAAAGTCTAGTAAATGTCTGCTGGTGATAGATGATGGGTGAAAGAACAATGGCAATGTTGGTACTTCGAGTGCAGTCCCTGAAGGACAGACATATAACCAAGGTATGAAACGTGCACTTGTCACTAGCTAGTGATATTTGACTCTTGTCGAGTAAGACATTTTGTGCTGTGTGTATGCATAGAATAGAGGTGGTGAGTGAATTTTCTTATGGCTTGCTAGTAGCTTGCAATTTAAGTTGCTTCCCCTTGCCATGAAGCTTTCTTTTAATTGTGCAACCACACTAGATGTGACACGTGAACCATGTCAATTATCGCACAATTAGACAGTATTGATATTATTAATATCATGTCTGAACTTGTAGTCATATAGATGCAAAGGGAGGTGAAAGAAACTAAAAATCCCACCATGCAAAGTGATGTTAGCTGAAGCGCAAGCACCTTTTGAAGGTGCCCTACACGACACAGGGAGGTGGGGTCACTAGGAAGCTATAAAACCTTTTCATCCTATAATATTACAATTAAAAATCTATATTTTAACAATAGTGTAATAAAATGATCATTTACCCCTTTACTTTAAATGCATCCCGCTGGAGACAGTTGATCTTTGCGTCTATCACTAGGGCATGTATACATTCCTCGTAACGGCCTCAAGCATACAGCCTCAATTAACGTGCCAAATTAGGAATGACTGTAAAACACATATTATAGTGCATTCTGTAAACTATACCAGTTCAGTGTCCATTATGAATTCGAAGAGTTTAACATTTCCTTTGACTGGGAACCCAAGGGTGGGCATCATGGTTGAAGGAATGAGGTGGTCTTGGGGAAGGAGTTGGGCAAAGTGTGAGTAGGTTGAGCATTGGAGACTGGGAGAGAGGGCTTGCGCTTTCCAGGAGTTTAATATCAGCCATCGTTGGTGAGATTCCCTGACTGATGCTGTGGGTCACTATTGAGGGGAATGATTTAGTTAGGTTCCCCCTCCTCCCAAGCCAGAGAATAAGTAGTCCTGAGAAATGTATGATGAAATTACCACTACTCTGCATGAGTAGCGTTCACCTGCTTTTGGCAGCACAGTCAATATCCGGAGGGGTATGAGCTGGTCATAGTAGCAACCCAAACACCTTTAGTCCAATGGACATGCTTGTATTTCGGAATTAATCAACGTTCTATCACACCAATCAAGACAATAAACTCACCCCTTTAAAAGAAACACATAGAATATTGTTTGTAAGAGGACTCTGATTGAACAGCAGGATTGTTCAGGCATGAGCCATGGCAACATTGCCAACAGTTCAAGGATATCTCTGTGGTAAAAGTATAGGGGGGGGCATACATCACTATGGTTTCAGAAAGTGAACCTAGGGTGCACAGCCTCTACCTTTAGTCTTGACTTTGGTGCTTGACAGCACCATATTGTGCTTTTAGGGGTAGCGTTTTGCTATGGTTGAACCAATGTTGAGATGTTGGTGTCGGTGTAATCCATCTGAGGCTTGGCATCAAGTTGAAGCTGTGGGCATCTGTTGGGTTTCATTAGTGTTAGAGATGGCGAGCCAATGCCTTAACAGTTCAAGGTGGCATTCAAGTCAGCAGCAAACTGATGCTCTGCTGTGTTGAGTCTGTGAGAGACATCTGAGTTTGTTCCAGCTTGAGTTGGTTGTTCTGACAATGTCGAGCTTTGGAATCAGGTCGAGACAAACTGGTCTGCTTTAATAGGTTAAGCCAAGCCGGTGTCTGGATGGCTTAAAGTGCAGTAGGTGGTTTGGCGTTCGCGTAGAGTGCCAAAAGAAGCAGCACATCTCCTGGAGCAGGGTTCAATCTGCTTCTGTGTTGCTGTGATATCCAATCCAATTAGTCTTATCGGTCCTGCACTTCTACTCCAGATAGTTGACTGTCACCTACATTTGCTCCTGTACATCCAGTGCAGGGTCCTGGTTCCAGTACAATAGCCAGTAGAGGAGCCTGGTCCACAGCAGATTACCCCCCCACTGTTCCCTGGGGATAGTTAGAGTAGTACACCCTCTGCCTTGGATGCTTTCTGTCTTCACCTTCCTGGCAGAGGACTTTGGGATAGGCGTTATCCTTGGTGGAAGTCCAGTGAGTACTAATTGTCTTGCAAGTTCAAAGATTAATCAAAGGAGGGGGTTGCCACTTCGCCAAAGGCAAAACGCCACAGGGGATTGGTACAAAGAAAGCCTGCTGTAAGATATCCAATCTGGGTTAGTGTTACAAGTGCCCTTTGCCATCAGACCCACAGTGCAAGAAATGGAGCGGGTTGTGGGGGCAAGAAGATGTAGCAAGCCAAGCAGAAACCACAATGGTGGATTCCCTCTCCCAAACCCCCACCCCCTCATCCTGTACCTGTTGTAACTCTGCTCTCTGAGCATGTCCGACTGCAAAGGTGCTCCACTGGTCAGAACCCATGTGTGTGTGAATTTGTTAGTGGTGCTGCTTAAACACCAGTTTCCAGAAGACCTCTGAGGCAGGTTCTTGTGCCCTGGAAGAAGGTGTTACCATTTCTCTGGATGATCCAAGAAGACTGTTTTCTGTGTGTTGTCTCACATGGCAGTTCTGGAGACCTCCAGGCAAATTGTCTAATACATATTGCCCTTTCAAAGGAAGGCCCTGCCCTCACTGTATGATGTTAAAATGCTGTGGCTGTATAATAGTGGGACTAACATGCCATAACCAGGTGTGGCTTATATTCCAGACTGATCACGTTACAATTATTAGGTTTTGTTTCATAGGTGCAGAAGATCTAAAAAGCCACCTCGGCTAGTTGTTGAATTTGTGCCCTGTGTCACTACATGGCTGGTGCTGACTGTGTATGTTGATGCTCTCAGCAAGGCCACATGTTTGCACTACAATTCTGACATAGAGCTTCATGAAGAGGTCGGAGGGGTCTGATTAGCAGACCACCTTTTCAGAAGCAGAATTACTAGCAGAATTTTCTATTGTTAACAATCAAAACAGTGTTTGCTATCCCACCCTCATCAGATGGCCATTGTGTCATTGATTACTCCCAAAACACCCCGAAATGACCATGGAAAGACCGGTCTGTTACCTACTCCTTTGACCCTGCAGTGCCAGCTGATCACAAGCCCTCATCTCTGTTAACATTCCAGACCTCTGTGTTGGCCCTGTAAGCCTGCTTTTTTGAAGATGAGGACACATCTGTAAGGTGTGACTGTCTGAAGATTCCTACATCTGGGAAAAGAGATGCTGACCTGGGCAAAACGCATCATAGGTTTCTTGCCTGTGCAGTGTTGGGAACAGCTTGAAAGGCAGAGTGTCTGAAAGATCTGCACATTGTTGTTTATTTTATTTTATTTATTTTTACATTTGTATAGCACACATATATCCGGAGGCATTATGGCACTGTTACTTGTGACATGCTCAGTTTCATAAAGGTTACATACATGAGCTGATAAAGGTTACATACATGTGATGGATGCAGGTTACAGATAATCCATTAATGGGTACATACGGCTACCTCCATTACGTATATGTAAAGGGGTAGGTCGCAGATAATCCAATATCAGGTGCACAGCGAGTAAGCAGTTGTGGGTAATGTTTAGTTGAAGAGTATGGTTTTAACCGCTTTGCGGAATGCAATGTGAGAGACTTCAGCTCGCAGGGGTGGAGGTAGGGCATTCCACTGTAGTGCAGCTAGGTATGGGAAGCTTGCCCCACCTGTTCTGGCTCTCTCGACTCTAGGTGTCATGAGCAGGTTTGTGTATGGAGTTCTGGTAGGCCTGGTTGATCTGGTGGGGTGCATCCTATCGGAGAGATAGGGTGGGACAGTGAGATGGATGCATTTGTGTGTGATAGCAAGTGCCTTAAATACAATTCCTTCTCTTACTGGGAGCCAGTGTGCCTGTTTTCTGGCCTCGGTGATGTGCTCTTTCTTGGGTATACCCGTGGCTGCTCTAAGAGCGCTATTTTGTATCGTCTGGAGTTTAGATAAGTTCTTGGTGTAGGTGCCCAGGAAGAGCGCGTAACAGTAGTCAAGTCTTGACCCTGTTATGGCTCTGGCGATTGTGATGCAGTTATCCTTTGATAGGAAAGGTCTTGCTGCTGTCAGCAGTTTGGCATGGTAGGCTGCTGTTGAGGCAATGGCGTTTACTTGTCTGGTCATTGTTAGATTTGAGTCTAGATAGACACCCAATGTCTTTACTGCGTTTGCTACTGGTATTTATATGCTGTCAATGGTTAAATGAGTGAATTGGGAGTCAAGGTTCTTGAGTGTCTCCTTGGAGCCCACTATGAGAAGTTCAGTTTTGTCTGAATTAAGGCATAAGCCTTTTGTTGCCATCCAAGCTTGAATTGTGTTGTAGATGTAGTTGAGAGTCTCTGAGTCAGTGTCATAGTCCCCTGTTAGGGTGACAAGGATCTGGGTATCATCTGCGTAGTTTGTGTATGAAATACCCAGGGAGTCGAGGATGAGGAATAGGGGTTGAGTGAAAATGTTATAGAGGGTGGGCAAGATACATGACCCTTGCGGGACACCGCATAGGATAATAGTTGGTGAAGCTGATGCCAGGTCTGAGAAGACTTGCATGGTCCTCCCTTGTAGGAATGATGTGATCCATGCTGTAGCATTGGTGGAGAGGTTGGCTGTGGTGGAGAGGTGATGACACAGGACTTGGTGGTCGACGAGGTCGAAAGCCGCTGATAAATATAAGAGGAGGAGGAGAGCAGGTTTCCCTTTGTCCCCTGCGTCGTCCATCTGTATTTTTAGGTCGAGTAGCGCTGACCTGGTCCTGTGACCTGGGCGGAAGCCTGATTGGCGTAATCCAAGCAGTCTGTTTTCCTCAATTAATACTTAATTAGTATTTAATAATTAATACTTAATAATTAATTAGTACTTGTATGTATGCTGCCTTGTCCAGTATTTTAAGAAGGAAAGGGACCGTGGTAATGGGACGGTAGTTGTTAGGTATGCTTGGGTCGAGAGAAGGTGTCTTTATGAGAGGGCGGACCCAGGCTGGGACTTTGCTTGTGGCAAAGGAGACGTTAACAAAAGCTGTGAGGAAGGGGGCGAGATGGCTGGTGCATTCTATGATGAGTGTGGCTGGGCATATGTCTCCTTTGCAGTTGGATGGTTTGATAGTTTTCATAATGTTGATTAGATCTGATTCTGAGATTTCCTTAAAGGAGAAGGAGTTTTGTGCCCTAGGTGAGGGTGATGGTGTGGTGTTGGAGGTGGAGATGTTGAGTGTTTGCCTGGTTGTTTGAATTTTGGCTTGGAGAGTATTGATCTTACCTTTCATGACTAGTTGGATTTCATCACACCAGGTTTTATCCTTGGTGAAGTTCTGTGGTGTTGGTGTGGGGGTCTCGAGGTCTCTGAAAATCGAGAAGATTTCCTTTGTATTGGATTGTGCCTCTAGGATTCTAGCTTCGAAGGAAATGGCTTTGGCCCTGATTATAGCTTTTTTATACTCTTTTGTTTTGGATTTGAAGTTGAGTTTATCTTCCTCTGTACGCAAGGTTTGCCAGTGGGTCAGTGCTGCCCGCTTCTCTGAGCGGAGTACGAGGAGGTCTGGGGTGAACCAGGCATTGGTGTGGCTTGTGGGTTTTGCCTTGTGTGGTTTAAGTGGTGCAATGGCTTCGACAGCTGCCTTAATGGCTGTATTGTAGGATCTGGCTAGGACCTCGGGATCATCTGACAAAGGGGGTCTGAATGCCGGTCCCTCTAGGAATGGGATAAGGTTGTCTTTGGTGAGCTGTCTAGAGCTTCTAGTGAGTGCTTTGGGCAGAGGTGGCTCATGAGTTTTGTTATTCCTGGTAGTGGGGATGTTAAAGTGAATGGCATGGTGGTCTGACCATGGGATGGGTGTGTTGGCGGTGATGGAGATAGGACAGTTATGCTGAGCTATCCAGTCTAGGGATCGACCTTGTATGTGTGTTGGTGTGGTGATGGTGTTTATAAACCCGAGGGTTTTGAGTGCTGTGTTAAGTGTTTTGGCTGAGTGATTGTTGGCATCATAGAGGCCTAAGTTGAGGTCGCCTAGTAGTATGGCTTTGGTGGTATGTTTCAGGTTATCGGTCTGGAAATCACCTATGGGACCAGGTGGTCTGTAGACGAGTGCAATGTGATAGTACAGTGGTCTGATAGTTTGATTTTGGTGAGCAGGTAGTCACTGTTTTCTATGCTACCTTTGTCTACCTTTCTGATTTCAAGTGTATATTTGGCTATAATGGCCACTCCACCGCCTAGGGTGGTGCGATCTTGCCTGATGATGGTGTATCCTGGTGGTAGGGCTATAGATAGTGCCGGGCCTGAGGCTTCATGAAGCCATGATTCAGTTATCATGAGAATATCAAGGTCTTGTGTAGTTATGAGGTCGTGGATGTCTAGGGCATGAGCATAGATGGAGCGTGCATTAATGAGTGTGCATTTGAGTTGGCTCAGGTTGCTGGCAGTGGTACAACTATCAACATTGAGGTAGGGTGTGGCGGTATCAACAGTGCCTACAGCAGTACTAGGTTTATTGCCAGTGGTACAACTATCAACTATCAACATTGAGGTAAGATGCGGCGGTATCAACAGTGCCTACACCAGTACTAGGTTTGCTGGCAGTGGTACAACTATCAACATTGAGGTAAGATGCGGCGGTATCAACAGTGCCTACAGCAGTACAAGGTTTGCTGGCAGTAGTACAGTTGTCAACATTTAGGTAAGATGTGGTGGCAAAAACATTTCCTATAGTCATTTCTGGTGACAATGCATAGTGGGCAAGAGTAGACTAATCGCAGAATTGGCTTACATTCGTGGAGATGCTCATCTGGAGCGGAGCTATAGTTGGCGCGTGGCTGGTAGCGGAGGGGGAGAGATGTTTGTCATGTGTCTCTTTGTGGATTTTGGGCTGTTTATTCAAGCATGATATTTTACTGGGGAGGTAGGAGGTCCTGGTGGCCATATGGGTCTGGCGGTATGACAAGAAGGCGGGGATGCTGGGTCGCAGCATCGGGTAGCAGCGCGATAGTAAGCGCTTACGCCTAAAGTAAGGGGATGGCTGAAATACGTGTTTGCGCTCACCTTCGTATTGGTGCTGAGGATCACCACAGGGTAGGAGGCTGGGGTGGGCCATATTGCTGGCGGACTGTGGACGACTAGCGTACCGGAGCAGTGGTGGCAAACAGGGGCGATGGCCTTATCCTGGCCTTGTTCCGCCTACCGGTGGGGCTGATCTGGCTATGTTAATAAGGTTGCTTAGTAACCGAGAGCCTCGCTCTCATGCCGCATTGCGCTGGCCCTGTTGGAGGGTTGCAGCAACGCAGTCTTCCATCTGGGGAATACCGAGAGGATACAGAGCTAGTACAGCATGGCAGGTGCAGGTAGGTGAACAATGGTACATGTGAGTGGGTGGTACAGTTTTCGTATAAATGGGGGCACGTGAAGTCAATAGGGGTGTGCCTCGTTGGGATAGTCTGTTTGGGAAAGGACTAGAAGGAGCCTCGTACCTTGTGAGGTGGTCCGTGTGAACGGAGGTGCCAAATCTGTAGCTGGAAGTCTGGTGTGTGAAGGGCAGCGTTTCTGGCCGTAGGCCCGGACAGTCCTGGGCAGGCTCCAGCCTTTTGTGTTGGGCCTTTGGTGGGTGGGCCACCCGGCTAACGCCTTCCGGTGGTGCAGGACGGGAGAAATACTCCTCCTGCGCTTCGGCTGATGATGTTGCTTAGCAACTAATAAACAAAAATATGGCATCGGCCATTTTAAAACGGAGAACGCTCGTCTCGTGGCACGGCAAACTTTTTCCTGGAGGGTTGGAGGGAGCACTACACAGGCAGCAAGGGTGCGAGGTGTAGGGGAGCAGATACCTCAATATGGTGCAGGAGGCACTCAGATTTCCTTCTGGGTGATGGATTCATCGGGTTCATCGACGGAGGAAGGTGCAGCTGCTCAGTTGCTGCGTCGGGTGGAAGGGGATGGGCTCCTGCCCTCCCGATGCGATCCGTTGTTGATTGCAATGGTGTCTGTGAGGGACACTGGTAATGTGGGCCATTGAATAAATGTTGTTATGAATGTTGCAACATCCTGGCTGATGATAATGGAATAGACTCAGAGTTGGGGTAGCTAGCTACAGATATTGTGTAGTTTTATGGAGCTACTCTTCCTTCTCAGGAACCAAATCAATTTAACCTCTGTAGGTGTAGATATACTGAGGAGCGTTCTGCTTTCTATGTTCATGATGTCGCTCCACCAGTAACCATACTATCATGCAAGTGGCAGAGCAACAGGTGTGGACAGTCTCTAATCTTTGAGCTGGTCTAGATCAGCCTGTCCAAAGAGAAGGCCCTGAGAGTAGTGTCCTCCAAAATTAGCTTTTGCGAGGTTCATGTCTTCTACTCACAAGCCTAACACTGCATGCACTCCCTTCACTTAACCCTCTGGACATATGATACCTTTCACTGATGTACATCACTGAATTCTAAATCAACCCAAAAACACAGCCAGACTAGCAGTTCTTCACACTGATTTCACTACACTCTCCCCCTATTGTCTATGCAAGAATGGTGGCATGCACAATCTGCTTAGCAAAAGCGCCCCATGCCCAAGTTCATCCCTTTCTCTTTTGAATGCATTGCTCTTCAACTGCTTGCAACATAATTCAAAATCTTATCATTCCTCTTCTGCTCTCTCTCAGAACGTTACTTGTATGTTGTCCTACTGCAGCCTTGACACAGCTCAACATGATAAAATTCCACTCTTCACCCTGACCGCTCTCTACAACAGCCTACCATATCAATAGCAACTCAGTAGATTCTTCTTTCCCTCCTCAACTCACACCCTCCAGGACACCCTCAATTAAGAGTACCAGTCTTCCCCCACCTCTTGCTGGTTCTCAAAATGTCTACTCTGACTGATTCATGGCTCCCTATCTGGATCAAGTCAGATCTTTCCCTGCAGGTGCTCTCTCCACCTCTTGCCTCAATTGAAAAGCACTTCCACGACCTCAAGAAAGGCTTGCTCCTGTTTAGAACCTTTCTTGCTTGCTCCTCCTCTCATCACGTCCTCGTCCTTGGATCCAACCAGCCATCCACCATTTGTTAATAAATCTGCACCATCAACTATGTCGATGGATTACGACTTTTTCACCTGTTTGTTTAACCTACATTGAATCTTGCATTATCCTCTGCCAAGTTCTGCAACTGCAGCAACTTCCTTTTATTTCCCAGCTAGTTATTTAGGACTCCCCCATCAGCTCCTTATCCCAAGTCCGCTCACAAATTCCTCCTCTTTCTATGGAGGACTTTGCTATGCCGCCTGAAATCTCAAAGCTCAACAACCAATACTAGCCTCCTTCCCTGCCTTCTTCTCTTATGCCCCCTGCCTTCCTTATTCATCCTTGCTACTTTTTTTGTTTTACTCTGGCTGAACTGGCACCCATTCTCCCATCTGCAAACGAACCCATGCTGCTGCTTATTTCCTTTGCTTTTCATCACATACTGTTCAGGGATTAGAACCTGCACCGGTCTCTTCATTGTTGTCTCTGGGATCTTCACAGTATTTTCTACGGTAACAACATTAAGTCAATTGGGAGGGAATTACCATGGAGATCAAAGTAAACAAAAATATGTAGTAAAAAATAAGGGCTGGGATCCTTCCCAGGGGTAACAAGCCATTCATTCATGATCTGTAGGCCACCAGAGGTAATCTTTATGTGACCTTGATATTATTTTATGATCCTTGCTTACGGGCTTCCCTCTTTTAATTCACTGTATTACAGAGGGTGTTGAGCACACAGCAGGTGTCGCACTAGCGCCAGTCAGGTCTGACAGTCCCAGGATGCAGCAAGCAAATCTCACCCAGCACCCAGGCCCCTCACCAAACACTGGCACAAAATCATCCCTCTTGATGAAACCCAGAGAGCAATCTAAGGTACCAAGCCAAACCGACTGTATTGCTGTCGCAAAGACCAGACAGCGTAAAAGGAATGTGCAGGAACACATCTCATGGTATCAAGCATTCTCCAGTGATGGTGGCCTCTAGCATCCTGGTAGGAACCACACCTTGTCGAAGCATGGCCACATGGGGGCCCCGAGATACTCCCAGAAAGCCTGTGAAGCACAGAGGTCAAAATTGTCAGAAACCACTTCATTCAAATCCCAGGGACAACAATCTGGTCCCGCCAATTCAAGCAGCAGAATTGACCAAACCAAGGTCTGGCCATGCAAAAAATAAATGTGGGGAGCTATGTGGTGGGAAGGAAGAGGGGAGACGATGTTAACCCCCTTGAAATGCACCGCCTCTTTATGAGAGTGAGACCATAAATGTGAGCCATTGAAGGGTTCCATGTAATTTCACTGACAGCAATTACTTTGAATGTTTCTACTGATTTGTTTTCTTTTTATTTGCCAGGTGCCCGACTTCCCCTACATAACTGCCCATATGCTAAACCCCTACCCCCTTTTTTCACCACAACCCTCAAATACCTATATTATTCAAAGTAATTTCTTCGTAATAAATAACCACAGACAAGACTACAATCTCTAAGATCGATAGTACTGTGGAAAACCATTTCCTTTTATAGGAAGTGTACTTTGGACTCTCCACCAGCGCCTTTTGAGATCTTGTCAAAAACATCGGGTGGAGAAAGAAATAAACCTCTGCAACTATGGAAGAAGAAATGTCTGATGCTTCTAGGGCAGTACAATATAAAAGAAGAGACTCTAAAAATAAATCAGAACAAAGCAAAGAAAATCCTACAAGAAAACGATTGGGATGAGACGAGCATACGGAAACAGGAAAATAAATTATGCTACAATATCATCTGGGAGCAGAAAGCATTAAACAACCTCCCACCTTATTTGAGGAGATTTCCGTCGTCCCATTATAGAGACCTTCTGCTGCGCTGTAGACTCAATATTCTACCAACCAAAGAGGTGCAACTCCAACGAAAATTGATTTAGCCACAAGACGCAAAGTGTCGATACTGCGAAAATCTAATTGAATCAACTAGGCACCTGGCATTATCCTGCCAAAAACTAATGGAAAAACGAAAGCTATGGTTGGGAGACTTTGTCACACGCATTACCGCAGATACAGAAGAAGAATATTGGGAGAGACTGATGACAGTGGAAAAGCTGGGAAAAACACTCAAGGTGCTCAAATTTATTGAACATCTCTTGGTAAGGAAGACGGCAGATTGACTAGGCATCGACCGTATGGACAATGGATCTGGCCAATTACAAAGGTCAATTAACCGATCAACCCAACTTAACTGAAACTCATCTCCATGGTCTTCCTACCCCGTCTATTATGTTCCCTCCATTAGGCCAGCAAGAGGGGACACAAATTTAGACGGCCCAAGATGGAGCCTTGCTTTTCTTCTTTCTTTTAGAAGGATGTTTTGTATCATTTTATGATAAAGGTTAAGAAAATTTTAACCATAAAACATTAAATGAAAAAAAATAATAATAATAAATAACCACAAAATAATTACTATTGATGAATCAACGCGATAGCCACTGAAGCAGTCATTGCATCGTGACTGAGACGGCCTCCATGTGCCAATCCTGCGCTTCCCATCAATGGCCGAAACTTTTACATCCAAACTGTCTGTGTGCCACAGACAATAACAAACAGCTATTGGTTTACAGACTTGTAATTGGTCATTTTAAAGTACTATAGCAAGAAATGAGAAGCATAAACAAAGTAAAACAAAAAACCTAACCCCCATTTATCCCATAGCAACAATAAGAACAATGAACAAGCCACCCCAGGTAAGTCATACAAACAGAGTGAACTTCATTAAAGGAATGAACCACAATAAAGTACTAAATCACAATTAACACCTAGGCTATAATGTTGTCACCTGGGGGCCGATCTGGTCTGTGGCTTCTGGGCAATAATGGCTGTTGTACCTAGAGATTCTGCTGGCTCAAAGGATTCCTTCAGCCATCTTGAATTTCCCTTGCTGTCTCTTCTCCTTGTTTTAAAGGGGTAGTTCGCTCAGAAATGTTATTGTCCCAATCGATCGGGCATTGGTTTTCGATCAGATTTCTATCCATCTTTAAAAAACTTCCTATGCACCATACCTTAGTTTTCCTTAAAATGCCTGCCAGGGCACTGGCATCTTGTGGAAATCTTATCCGTTGATCCATCGCCCTAAGTTCAAGTCCCCTTGCCTCACTAAATCATATACCCGCCCCTCAAGCTGACATCACTTGTCATTGCGATATGCTCCACCCATTTTAATTACGTTGGGAGTCAGCGTCGCCAAACGTACTCTGTCATCACCAATGTCATAATGTTATCTAACGCAGAACAGGGAACATAAACAGACACATCGTCATAGTTGGCGAGACTTTTTGTTCTTGTCACTAAAAGGTTCATAACCGTATATTTAGAATACAAATGTGATAATCGGAATGGTATCAACTACTTTTATTTTTGTTAAAACGCTGAAAAGTGATTATGTCCACGAAAAAAAAATCTTACAATGCTGATTCACTTCATCAATCGATTAATCAGTCTTTGTATAGTTCTCAGAAAGTCTTGTTTCGATCAACGTACATTGCAGTATCTTAGTGAGAAGGACGGCATGGTTTCAGATCGAAATGAAACACTTTCACATGAGCAGGTTTTCATTACCTATAGGCTGCCATATTGCTACTTCTGAGCAAAAAAAAATAATCTCAGTGCACACTTTTTATTATAACATACACAGTAAATAAATATGTTAACTATGATTATGATTTCAAGTTATAATTATTTATTTTTATTTATATTATTTTTTGCATTTATTTAAGCACACACAGTCCAGAGTCATCTAGGCGCTAGTTACAGAAAGTGCATAGTACATTAGTGAAGTGCATTAGTACGTATATGGTTACAGAGAGAATAGGTGTGAGTACACAGACTGGCAATGCCACACCTCATGGTACAGAGGCTAGATCAGGCATGCACACAGGCATATGAGTCAAAATAGATGTGGGTGCACAGGCTGCCTACATCAGTCATGCAATTGCTGGTAGGTGAAATACAACACCAGAATGCTATGGTAGGTAACTCAGATGCAAGGGTTAAGCAGTACAAAGCTGTAGAGTCAACAACACAGGTGTATTGCAAATAGATTACATGTACAGTGCTAGTCGCCATCTGTGGAGAGGAATGGGCTAACCTGGTCAGTACAGAACAGAAGGCGGTCAAATACCGAGAGACAGTGGAGGCAGTGACACTTACTTGAGCACTAAACACAGCCTCGCTCTGAAGCCGTCTGAAAGTGTTTGCTGGCTTCACAGACCAGAGAGTGCTCCCAGATGGAGACCCACAGACATACGTGGCTGGTTGGCATGCAGGGCGCTTAGGATATAAATAGGAATGGAGGTGCAATGAGTCAACGAGCATAAACCGGAAAGTCTCGCCCTGTGTGATAGGGGGCTACGTCAGTAAAGCCGGCAAAGGCTAATAATGACAGTAGGAGATAGTGCTGGGCACCAAAACTGCTGGGAGCTGCACATTTGAGACGTGGTAGGAAACACAGGTCTTGTGTGGTTAAGGCACAAGCAGCAAGTTCAGTTAACACATACAATGTTGATTCTTTGCATCAAATTGAACATTCATCCCCGACATGGTTAATCATATAGCATACAACACACTTGCCATCCACAATTGCATAATTACTTACATTGTGCTTTGAGCGTCCATTCTCTCTGTCACAGGAGAAAAATGCTTCAAAGTGCAGGTTAATGTTCCTTATGGTCCTTTTAATTGAGGTAACACATTGTACGATGGAGGGGATGTAGAATAACTCTTACACCAAATGACAAGACCGACTCAGGAAGTTAGCAATTTGTCTCACCAAATTGTTTTATTTCCAATTGTCTAAAACAGGGTGTTCCAACGGACATACACGGACGTCGCACAAGCTTGTTCAGCAAATTTCTTAAAAAACACTTATTTTATGACAAAAGCCTCATCTTTTGTGATGTCATACTAGGTGGCAATCTAAGAAAACCTATGTGAGATTGTGGTTGGCTTAAGGGGAACATCTAAGTATACTTTCTATAAGGGATTGGATTGTGATTAGGTCTCTACAGTCAAGTGGACAATGTATGCCCTCGCCTAGTGCAAGTCATCTTCAACATTTATTAAGTACATGGTACATCATTGGCTCTCAAACTATAAGGCCCTTTGTTATACAGCCTTCTACAATTGGTTGGCACTCTTGTACCCTTCTAGATTATTCGACTCGCTAGCAGCACGTAAGCTGGTACCCTTGGTGTCAGTGGGTGGGCTTGATCATGTCTCCCCACCCATTTAGCCCAACATCCATCATCACTCATGCTTCTGTCATGCAAATTGTCTTTGCACTTGGCCTTGAAAAGTATCCTTGCTCCTGAGAATACACGGGAGTGCGAGCACGTTCTTATTTTTAAGTCTGTTGCTGCATGCACAGTTTCTATTTCCATCTAACCCATATGACAGGAGACTGTGCTTCAGCTCCTTTCTCGTATTTAATAGTATTAAATGAATAAGACTTGGCACTCATGGTGTCTCTTCCTCGCACGTTAACAAGAGCTTGTTCCGCTTCTCACGTTCACTGTTCTTCAAGGATAGATAACCAGTTCTTGACCGCTTCAGCCCTTGACACCAGGCCAGACAGCCTTCTCGGTCTTTCCTCGATCTCCAGCTGCTTTGTTGCTGCAACACATTTGTAGCTATTAATCCTCCTTTCTCTGTGGGTTTGAATTTACTAAAATTGTGACACTGAATATCCAGATTCTATATATAGTGGTGGCACTGCCTGCAGTCTATTAACTACGTATAGCCAGCCTTACGAATACTTAGTCTACTTGCATTACTGCATCTGTACAGTTATTAAACGGCTTGCATTTTCTGTAGTGCTCTTCACACATGCAATCTTCGTTGCACACATGAAAGCTTACTCGATTCTTTATTTTGTCATCAGATTCTATAAGGACTATACTTCCTCTTCTCCTGCCACTTTTTTCAGTGCATCACGCTTGCTTCTTGTGATGTCACTAATCTTCTCTTTCATTCATCTTCATATTCCTTCAGGGATCTCCTCTAACAGATTGCCATCTCTACGGGGAAACATCAGATAGGGCTTTCTCAAGGGGTACCTTGTCTCAAAGGCTCTTCTAGGAATAGGCACCATCACTGGCGTTGTGCATGTCGCAATTTCTGGTTTCCAACATATAGGCAAATTGGGGATGAGACTTCCTGCTGAGGCATTCGGCTGCTCCTCTACACTCCACCCTCTGGTTGATTCATTGACGTCTCCTTCATTATTGTCCACATCTCAATTTCTTATCTTGAAGAACTACTTCTTTCAGAGTCCAGATCTTAACTACTCCCTCCAGGGAGCCTGCGGATTTTACGTGTTCATCAACTCTCCAGGTTCTGTGACTGCATTGTCCATTCGGATTACAGTAGATCCATCGTCCCACATACTTCTTGTGATTTCTTGGATACAGGAACTTTGTTCCCTCAGGTGCTAGGATGCTGGCCTCTACATATTTTCTGATTTCTTCATTTGTCAACTCATTGACCCAAAAACATGATTCGAAATTGGTCATAATCTTCATTCCTACTGCCTTCTTTGCTGTCTTCTTACACTGTGTAATTATTATCCTGATTATGCAGAATCCAAACATCACCATCACCAATACTGCTCACAGGAACTTAAAGGTGTTTGCCATCCATTGTGGAACCCATGAGAAGATAGACACGAGCCAATTATCATCTGCAATATCTTCCGTCTCATCTTCGATCTTGTGCAAGTTCATCAGCGACATTATGGCCTCTGTCAAGGTCCCATTCTCGTCATCAAGAGAAGGTATGAACGTGCCATATGATTCTCTGATTTTGGCACGAACACCTCCATCCATTGCCGTGATCATGTCCAGGACATAGCTATTCTGGAGAGTCATCTGCCTTACGGCTCTCAATTCTTCCTTGATCTCATTAAATCCCTTTATGGTAGTGTTGATCGTCTGCAGGAGCACCCAACAAGTGATTTGCAACCACTTCACATTCACCCATGAGAATTCTTTGGACCACATTCACCATTGTTTGGATTCCTGGCATAAAGATAATCATGAATATTGCTGGATTCTGGCTGAACAACCTGTGCTCATATGGAATAGAATCAAAAGCTTCTTTAGATTCAGCTGGGAAATAGTTTTCTCTTTTCATTTGAATCAGAAATTCGATTGATCTCCTCCTCAAATGGGCATCTGCTTCTGGAAATTCACCAATACTCAGATCACTCTTCGGAATCACAAATGTTGGAACATGAATAAGCACTATGGAGCACATCCCTCCCCAATCCTTGGGCAGCTTCATGTAGGCGCTGGACCCGCAGGCCCAATAGTGGTCCATCAAAACTACTGTTCCATCCTTCATTCCTGGTACATCAAAAATTTGTTAACAACGATGTTTGCATTCATTCTCTGCAGTATCTATAACTGGCTCGAAATACCCCATTAGTGCTGGTGCTTTACATGCAATCAGGCCTTCAGCCCATCCTTCTGGAGTCAGCGCTGTTCCTTTAATTTTCATTTGGCCTCTTTCCTTACATCTGCGTATCTCCATTTAGCATCTTGGTTTCTTCCCTTCTGATTCCTGCTCCGCTCATTCCAGGATGTTCATATCTTATTACTAGATTCCTTGTTTCTGGCTTCTCTCTTGTCTTCAAATCTTGCACATAATTATCTTCTCTTTGGTATGTCTATTCAGTTTTCCATACCAAGGATGCTGTTCGAACCTGGAACTGTCCGGTTGTCTGGCTGAATGTGAGATGTGTCAGGGAGTGAGCTTGTTGCACAGGTACTTCTGTAGCTATGAATAACTTAGAGGTTCCCATGGCATAAGATATGAGAGCGCAAACGTGGCAACTCTCCTTAGACTTTCTCTCTCCCACCTTTTTCATGTGCTGATACCACATGTTATTACCCACGTCTGCTGTACTATCTAGATAAGTGTTTATCCCATTATCGTCTTCCTCTGCACTCCTCCTTTTTCTTCCCAACCGGATCTTTGCAGCCCACTGAAACAACTCTAGAGCAACTTTATACTGGGGAGACAATACAAGGGGCTCTGGCCAGTAATAGGCAAATCTACACGTGTTACTGGAGTGGGGAGAATCAAAAGGACTTCTGCCTTCTTTGGATCAATAAAATAATAAATCAGAGAGAACAAAAAGGCACAAAGCATAATAGTGCACATATATATTGCAAACCAACAAATTAATGCCCACCACTTGTGCCATTCTGGTGTCTCTTGGGCTTGCTCATTGTCAGAAATCAGACCATTTTCAACATTCCTCATGTTTGCTATACTCAATTAAGTTAGGAAAAACACTTTAAAATCAGATACTTTATAATAGGTTTTGCAGCTGCAGGATTTCATCCACCATTGCTATAAGCAGCCCTCTAATCACAGGATCCTGTAAAAAAAGGTGCAGATGTCCTCATCTCTTCTGACAAGAGCAGGATAAGCTTGAAGAATAATCACAAAGACAGCAAGTAAAAGTCTATGGGCATCTCCGTCTGACAGGACCATAGAATTAATTAAACAGGTATTCAGTGAAAAATTAATCAGGGTGCTGCTCACATTTCCAATGATCAAATCCAAACTCAAAATCCAGTTCAGGCATATTTGTGGTACATCAACAACTTTCTAAAGTTAATTTTCAAAGATTCCTGTGACTCAAGCAACGAGTATGCCTGCCTGCTATAATATCTATAAGGAGTGTCCATGGAGAGCCATAGTCCAAAATCCAATTTGCATTTTTTATCACCTAGTTGGTTTGTCGTCCTTTTTCCTCATCATCGATCACGTCTGCACATGCTGAAATACTTCTTCTTGTCTTGCTTCTGAATAAATCGTTGGGGGTGTGACGGCCTCACCTGTTTGTAGCTTCACATTGTTGAGGTGGATCCATGCTCATCTACCTTGGACCTTTACTGCTTAGGGAGTGACATTCTCAACTATGTAAGGGCCGTCAAACCTTGGCTCTTGCCACTTCCAAGTGAAGTCTTATCTGTTCAAATACTTCATTAACAAAATGTGGTCCATTATTGGATCTCAGTCCCTCACACACTTCCCATCTTGGAAAGACTTAACATACTAAAAACATTGCTGTGCAAGTGGCATAAAGGTGTGTTTATGGACCTGCTTTGATCCACCTGGAGAATGGACTGACCACCACTATCATATACCTGTATCCATTACATACTTGTAGCATATCAACATAGTCAATATGTAAATGCTGAAAAGAACCATACTCCTCTATTTGTTTGCAGTGTATGCCCAGCAGTAACCATTTGATATATGATGCAGTTTACTACATAAAATGCAAAGTGTTCTAACAAATTTGGCACAAACCAGTGTTCTGCAATTGTTGCAGCTAGACTTTCCCTAGTTACGTAGTGCAGCTGTTCAAGCGCTACCTTTAACAATGCTATTGCCATCACTGGCTTTCCAGCTCTTCCAATTCCTGCTCTTCCTGTGGTGCACTGCCTTGAATCTCCATTAATTTTATTTTTGGAAAATGATTAACTCCTTCATGCACTATCATAAACATAATGACTTCTGGAGTATCAAAACTTAAAATATCTGGTGAATATGCAACCTTTTTTTCTTATGCATCTGTGACTTAGTTCCCCCAAGAAATAAAATCATTTTGCTTAGTATGCGCTGAACATTTAACTATCGCTATGGCTGCTGGGAGTTGCACTGTCTTAATAAGCCTGTCCAATAAAGATGTGTGCTGCACTGGAGTTTCGTCCAGTCAGAGGTAGGCCCTCCTTTTACAACATGCTAGCCCTGCATGTACGGTTGACATCACATTGGCGGAGTCACTGTACACCGTCATTTCCTGTCCTTCATGATTTTCAAGTGCGAAAATAAGCACTACCAATTCTGCTGCTTGTGCTGAAATGCGAGACAGTAGTTTTGCACTTGCTACAACCTCAAACTCGCCATTTGCTCTATGCCGCATCACAGCTGCGCCAGAATCCCTTTCTCCACTTGTTTGATCAATTTTTGAAGAATCATCAAGAAAGAGAATCTCCCCTCCTGACAGTACATTCTCCTTTACGCATGGTATGATGTGGGTGGGGTTATTTAAATGGTGTGTGAAGCCTAATGTGGTAATTGTGTTGGCGAGGCCTGAGCCATTGTTGTCTTTAGGGTTATTGAAACCCAAGTTAAGGTCTCCCAGTAGTGTGGTTTGGAGCTAGGCTTGGTTTTTGTGCAAAGGAGGTGTGCTACATCTTCTTTGAATGAGGAAATAGGGCCAGGGGGTCTGTAGATAAAATGTGTAGAACAAAGTTATGGCAGAAAAAGTCACGAGTCCACAGCGCTTATAGAGTGATTAAGAAAATAAACATCAAGGCTGCGGGTATCTGGGCAGTGTGGGTGTACTGCCAATACACATCCACAGGAATAGTTGAAGAAAAACAAAGATGTTCCCAGTCTCACTGCGCCAAGAAATTATAATTAGTTGTTTGTGCAAAGAAAAGCCTTTATTGTTTGTGCAAAGAGAAGTCTGACACGTGTTTCAAGCTGTGTACAGCTTTTCATCAGAGGCTTAAATTGCATAGTACATCATTTCCATACAAATTGGGTAAAGTTAAAAATAAAACATACACATGATTGTTTTGTGCAAAGAATTGTTACATAAAGAACATAGGCACAAGTTGTGAGCAAGCAGTCCAGGGCGCGATGCAACCACAAAAAATATAACACATGTACATCACATGTAGGAAGAGTAAAAAAGTAGAAATTAAGTTACCACAAATTAACCAATTTCATTCGTAGTAGTCCGTTGACAGACAAACAAAAAAGAAGAAAAAGAAACATGATTTTAGAAACAAAAGTTGGCCATAGCAGCGCAATCAAGTTCCACTTAGTAAGCTAAGTCTTAAATCAAAGACTGTAATGTATTCCAAAAATAAGTACCTTAGGTTGCAGCAATAAGAACTCCACATTTAGAGTAGGACAATGCCAGATACAGTTCTGTAGGCAGATATATTAAGTAATCACTGGAAAGCCAATTGCAGAAAAATATTACTTAAGTTACCAAAACAAACCGTAATGCTGTCAATAAAATCAATAAAAACATACCTCAAAATGCCTCGCAGTTGCGGAAAGCTAATTTAGCCAAAGAAACCAGGAAAAGAAAATAAATCTCAAATTAGTATTCAAAAAACCACCAAAGTACCCTTTAGATTAACTCCAATTAACTCGTGATTCAAAAGGACTGCGGACAATTCCTGACTGGTTAACCAAAAAAGCTAATTAAAAGTTAAAACTACAACATGGGGAGAGCAAAATAAACAGACCTACCTCAATGACTGCTTGTTTCAGTCTACTCGTGTTACCATTGCACAATGCACGAAAGAAAGGTAGGACTAAATATACTGGAATGCAGTATAGCACAATGCATGGCCTTCCAAGTAAGACAAACAGAAAGGGGCAAAAAGGATCGCCATGTTGGGTGAACTAAACACCCCTTTAGAAAAGCCTAACTTGGTGGTGAAACCGGTACATAAGCCCAAAATAGCCAAAAAACAAAAAGGAGAATTTAGCAAACAACGTTTTGCGGCGACCGCTATGTCCCAGCATTTCGCCCACCAGAGTGCCACCGAGGGCCCATCTTTGTCTTTCCAAACCCTGGCCATTGCAATGTTCGCCGCTAGGAGTAGGTGAGAGCATATCCGGGGGATATCGGCCGAGAGTGGGAGAGCGCCCTCGCCTGTATCACCCAGTAGAAAGATTCCGGGGTCCCAGGGAATGGATAGGCCTGAGATGTCTTTGATATTTTTAATTACCTCTCTCCAGTATCGTTCGGCTTTCGGGCAAGTCCAGACCATGTGAAATAATGAGCCTGGCGTCGTACACCGGCGCCAGCATGATCCAGGGATGTTTGGGTTGGCCTTGTTAATTTGAGCGGGTGGTTATGTAATACCTATAGCAAAGTTTATAGCCCACCTCCCTGTTTGTGAGACATTGCGAACTTTTATGCAGCCTAGTCCAAATTTTTCCCCAGTTTTCAATATCGATTTCTTTGCCCAGGTCCTTTTCCCATTTAAGCATGTACCTTTCTTTTGTAGAGGGGTCAGCCCTATCTAGGAGTCGGTAGAGAGTCGAGGTTCTGCCTTTGTTAGTGGGGGTTGTGAGAGATAATTCCAATGCGGTTAGTTCTCTGGAGCATTTCTCTCTAGTCGCTCTGTGGGATAGCTAATGTCGGATTTGGGCATAGCGGAATCTCTCTGCTCGTTCACCCTGAATTTAACTTTGCATCTTTCAAATGAGATGGGTGTACCTGCCTCAAGGAAGTCGCTGGTTATTCGTAAGCCACCCTCCCTCCATGATTGGAAGTTCTGTGGGGACAAGCCTGGAGAGAATTCTGGGTTATTCCAGATGGGTGTTAGGGGACCCAGTGAGCAGCGAACACCCCATCTGCGGGCTGCAGCCTTCCAGCATCGAGCTGTAGTACTAGTCGCGATTAGTAGGCTGCTTGTGGCTAGGGCTTGTTGGTTGGTCAGGTGTGGTAGAGCAGGGGGAGGGACAGGGCACCAGACTTCTTTGAGATTCGTCCATTAAAGTGGGTCTGATTCTTGGACCCAAGCAAAGGCATGGGATAGCTGCGCCACCAGGGTATATCTGACCAAGTCAGGAACTCCCAACCCCCCTTGTGATTTCCCTCTCATCATTATTCGTTTACTGATGTGGGGCTTCTTCCCCCCCATACGAATTCTTGAATTTTCTTTTGTAGCGCCATTAGTGCTGGGCCGGGGATCTGAATTGCTAGTGCTGTGCAGTGATACAGCAATCTAGGCAGTAGGTTCATTTTGAAGGCGGTAATTCGCCCGAACCAGGATATCTCCTGCGGTTTCCATCTTTTAAGATCCTTCTGGAGCTCTCTAATCAGGCGCGGGAAATTGCTGGAGTATAAACGTAATGGGTCATTGGGGATCTGGAACCCAAGGTAAGTGATTGGGCCTGATGACCATGGGATCGGCATGAGGGGGCCGAGGGAGGCTTTTTCTTGTTTAGTTAGGTTGACTGCGAGTGCGGCGGATTTATTGAGATTTACCCTGAACCCTCATAGTGTCCCGAATGCCGTGATCTCTTCCCATAGGGCACCCAAGGATTCTGCTAGATTTGATGCAGTTATTAAAACATCGTCGGCATATAATGCTATTTTGTATTCTTGGTTTCCCACAAGTACCCCCCTAATTCTCGGGTTTTGCCTGATTTTTGCTGCGAAGGGCTCCATGGATAGAGCGAAAGGTGAGAGTGGACAACCCTGTCTGGTGCCCCTGGATATATGGATCGTCCCTGACCTGGAGCCATTGACTCGTAATTGCGTGGTGGGAGACTGGTAGTTGGCCATTACCCTGGTGATAAAGTTTGGGCCAAAGCCGAGGTGCTTGAGAACTGCCCGAATATATCCCCAGTCAACCATATTGAAGACTTTGTGAGCATCTAGAGAGATAACCGCCATTCCCACTTTTAGTCTATGGGCGCTCTCAATGATATGTATCGTTCTTCTAATGTTATCATGGGTCGCTCTCCCTGGTATAAAGCCTGTTTGGTCTCGATCGATCAGGGATGGTAGGATCGGGCCCAACCTAGTAGCCAGTACTTTGGCGAAGATTTTGCCGTTGTTGTTAAGGAGTGAGATTGGACGGTAGGAGATGGCCAGATCGGGGTCTTTCCCGGGTTTGTGCAGCAGAACCGTGAGCGATTCTGCCATTGAGCCGGTGACTGATTTCGAGAATAGGAACAAGTTGAATAGGGCTGCCATATGTGGTGCTAGGATTCTGGAAAATCTTTTATAGAAGTTTGCTGATAGGCCGTCAGGGCCCGGGGCGGTGTTCTTGAGGTTTTTTTTATCACTTCCATGATTTCTTCGCTCGTGATGTGGGATTCTAGGGCTTCCAGCTGGGATGGGTCGATGGAGGGTGTTGTGCGCAGGTAATCTGGCAGATTGTCCAGTGTGGTGGGTTCCCCTGTCATGATAGATTTTCGGTGCTTGAATAGTATTTCGATTTTCTCTGCCTCAGTGTAGTGCAAGTTGCTGTCTTCCCCCCTTAGTTTCAGGATGTTGTTCCGGGAGCGGAGCTTTTTTCAGTTTTTGCGCTAGCACTTTATTTGCCTTATTACTTCTGCTGTAATAAAATTGCCTTGTAAACGCTAATGATTTGGCCGTGCGATCGGCACAATGCATTTCCAGTGAAGTTTTCGCTTTCCTCAGAGCTCTTTCTGTTTTCCTGGAGCAGTGTAATTTCAATTCATTCTCCAGTTGTTTTACTTTGTCCTCAAGCCTGGCCGACATAATGTTTAAAATTCTTCTCTGTTCTTTTCCTGCGCTGATTAGCGTGCCTCTGACGACAGCTTTCATGGCATCCCAGATCGTATTGATGGGAGAATCCTCAATTGTGTTTTCTTTGAAGTAGTTGGAGATAGTTTCTTCGGTTTCTGTTCTGATACATATGTCTAATAACAGTGAGTCATTGATCTTCCAATGTCTTTGAACAGGATGCTTTTGGCCTGAGATGGTTAGGATAGTCGAGACTGGGGCGTGATCCGATATCATCCCAGTGTGAATTTCTGCTTTGTTAAGACAGGGGAATATGACTCAGGAGATTAGTATGAGGTCTATTCTTGAGAATCCTTTGAGGACCGAGGAGTAATGGGTGTAGTCTCTCGCGTTGTCATTGAATAGCCTGCAGGTATCGACCGTTTCAGTTTCTCTGAGCAGCTTGGCTATAGCCAGGGCATGCGTAAAGTCTGCGTTTGTGGGGGGAAGAGTCTTATCCATATGTGGGTTTGGTATGCTATTGAAATCCCCACCCATGATGAGGTGCCGTGATGGTGGACGTTAGGTTTGTTATGAACTTAGCTTGAGCTGCGTTAGGGCCGTAGATTGAGGCAATGGTGATCGGGAGTTCTTCAACAAGGCCCTTTAGGAGGAGGAAGCGCCCCTCTGGATCCCTTTTTATGGTAATCTTTGACAGTGTGATTTTGTCACTTAGGAGGATTGCCACTCCCCTTTTCTTTAGCACCGAAGAAGCAAAATATCTTTTTTGGTATTTGTTAAATTTAACCCGGCCTTCATCTTCTTGCAGCAGGTGGGTTTCTTGGAGTAGTATAATATCTCCTGACAATTGACCCAGTCTATGTTCCACCGATTTACATTTGCGTGGTGAATTTAGGCCTTGGACATTCCAGGTGAGGATTATTATGTCATTGGCTGCAGACATTGGTTTTTATACTTGGTGATAAATGTGTTACTGTCCATGATCCCCCATCGGGATCGAGAGACTGATGCTGAAGGGCGATTGTTGCTTTGAGCTCGTTGAGATGTTGATGTTGTTACGTTGTCCTGCTGTCTTGAATGCAAGGCCGGTGTCTGAGAGGGTAAGAACCCCCCTCCATGGCCTGTGGTCGTTAGAACCCAATTGCCCCCCACCTTCCCCAAAAATCAAGGACATGTAGGAGAACTGTCATCCCACTGCCACCGGGGAACTGGTGGCCCCAAAGCACCTAATAATGGCCAACTGGGCCGCTGATAAGAAATATGCTGGAGCTTGGGCGGTGCTCCCGCCCTGTCGGTGAGACTGCATGCGGTGTTCTTCGTGGACTGCATCCCACCTGGGATCGTGATACAGGCTCGTATAGATCAAGCGGGCTCCCTCATCTCATGCATGGTGGGCCGCAAAGGCGGCACGCTGGAAGCCAGAGAACCCGGGAGTTGCCAGGATGTTGATGGTTGGTCATCCCGGTTTATTATCT
The DNA here is from genome assembly GCF_040938575.1 of Ambystoma mexicanum. NCBI lineage: Eukaryota > Metazoa > Chordata > Amphibia > Caudata > Ambystomatidae > Ambystoma > Ambystoma mexicanum. The sequence goes on along the minus strand of NC_090941.1, from coordinate 815,856,011 downwards.
TTCTTCAGGGGGCCTCTGAGTCTGCGACGCCTGCCCGCCTTTGCCAATTTTCCTGTTGAGGGTTTGTCCTGCTGAGGGCGATTCGGTTCTTCAGGGCCGGACTCACACTCCGAACCCCCCAGGCCCATGAATTTCATTGCTTCTTTCAGTGTGCTGATTTGCTTCTGAGATCCGTTCCATTTGAATCTGACCGAGGCAGGGAATCCCCATTGGTATAGAGTATGTTTCTCGCGTAGCCATTCCGTTAATGGGCGCAAGATCTTTCGTTTCTGTAGCGTGGAGGGCGCCAAGTCCTGATAGAAAGATATTGTGGCGCCCCGGAAAGTTATCTGTCGCAATTGTCTTGCCTCCCGCATGATTTCTTCTTTTAGCTGAAAGAAGTGGACCCTGACCAGGACATCTGGAGGAAAGTTGGATTCCCGTCTCGGGGATGTTCTATGTATTCGGTCCAGCTCCAGGGGAGAGGTATCCGGGAGGGTGATTACGAACCTGAAGAGATCAGAGATGTAGAGTTTTAAGTCTGCGTCCGTGATGGAGGTAGGTATGCCTCTCAGGCGGATATTATTCCTCTGAGAGCGATTTTCGGCATCTTCCTGTTTAGCTTCTAGGAGGTTACATTTCTCCTCCAAGGCCGCAATCCGTTCCCTGTCCAGTTCCCCTTCGAATCTTTGGTCGCAGACCTCAGATTCCAGTTCGGCCGTTCGGTGTTCTATTTCGCCCACCCGCTTATCCAAGATCGTGATTTTCTTTGTGACCTCTTCTGCGCTTTTGTGTATTTCTTTAGTTAGGGCTATTAGGAGGTCTTGTAGGTCGGTTTTTGTGACCAGTTGGGTGGGATCTGGATGTGGCGCGGGAGCTGTAGTTGTGGTGCTGTTGGTGGGTTCTTCAGAAGAGTCTCCCCCTTTTTTGATCTATCGGCTCCTGAGGTTGCCATCAGGGAGACAATGTCCGCTTGCTTGGATGCTTTGTTGTGTTTGGACATGCTGATGCGGTCGGCCCTCTACGATAAAGTTTATCCAGAAAGGATCTTTTGGTGTGGCTTTGCAAGAGCAGAGTTCGGGAACTCCGGCAGCGTGCTAGACCCAGCAGTACCCGGAGTCAGGAGAACAGCAGTATGGGGGCCGAGGTGAGTGGAAGATTTCTGTTCCCGGATGGGCCCGAGGAGCCTCTGGACTTGCTATTATGGGCCCGTAGACAGGGGGAGAAGTGGTGGATAGAGTGACTGAGTCCCCGAGAGGTGGTTGGGATCGGTGCAATCGATCCGGGAGAGGCCAGTGGGCGAGGTGGGCCGGAGCCTGGATAGCTTGGGAATTTAGGCTGTGGCCTCGGCCGATCCACTCGCTCCACCCGCTCCTTACCTCGTATGTTCTGCTATGGCGGAGGCGGCGATGAGAGTTGAGGCCCTGGGGGCTCCGGGAAGCGAGTGATGCTGTGGGCCAGTGTAGCGGGCCAGAATACCTCAGCTCCGGGTCTGTAGCTGCAGTTGAGAGTTGTTGGATACTACGGGATGAGGGGCCTCCTGTGGAACGGTCAAATGTGGATCACGGTGCCGGATCGGGACCAGGACGGTGAAGTAGTGCTTCGCTGGGTGGGCTCAGCGTGGTTTCTCTCCCTCTGCCCGGGGCCCTGGCTGATGTTGGGACCTGCGTCCTGCGGCCAGTGCTCACTGATGGAAGGGAGCCGCGAGCGCTGCGGTCCTCGAGCAGGGAAGAGGGAGGAGGAAGCACGGGATTCCGGAGATCACATGCGGAGGCCGGAGCGGAGATGTCCCAGGATCGATATGCCTCCCCCTGCCTTCATAGCGAGATGTGTGCCGATGGGGGGCCCCGGATGCTGCAGGGTAAAGGGCCTCCTGAGCGGCCCTCCCCCAGGGAGCCAGGCGCCGAGCCGGGACCCGGATGGCGTGGTGGCGCTTTGCTGGTGGCTAGCGTGATGTGTCTTCCTCAGTTCGGGGCAGCCAGCAGGCGCCAGGATCTGAGTCCAACGCTCACAGGTGCGGGAGGCGGGGGGAGGACAGTGGGGGCTGCGGTCCTCGTGCCGGGACGAAGAAGGAGGCTGCCTGGGCCTGGGGCCAAGATGAGGGGGCCGGAGCAGGTGTCCCTCTGCAGTGGACTGACAGCCGGTGCTGGGGTGCTTTACAATGAGTCTGTTGCGGCTGTAGCACGGCGAATGCTGCCCAGGGGGTCAGGGGCTGCGACTGCCAGTCTCGATAAGAAAGTGTTTTCTTATTTTTGCAGTTTTAGCAAACAAAGTAATTCCAATTCACAATGGGTTTTTAGTAAGCACATATTTTAACAAGAAAACTGATTTAGACATCACAAGCAATGTAGGCAATTAAAAAGTGTATTTCTACTTTAAAGTTCATCTTCAGATCAGGCAATGTTAACAGTAGAGGCCCTTCCTGTGACACTGCTCTGCTGGTCTGCTCATACCCATGATCAAAACATAGCTGTGTCAGTGGAAAGGGATTTCCTATGTTCAGCTGTTTCGTGTCTTTTTGAGGATTATTTGTATTCCCTATTTTTTCTTGAAAGTATTAACTTTCTTAGGGCGTAAACATGCTACTTACCTGCATATCGGCTTACAGGCCTTTTACTCTGTCTCATAACATTGTTCTTGTCTGGTTCGCCCTACCTTTGTGTGCCAAGTCTCTGCAGAGATATGCAACGCTTTTGCTGGGAGCAGAGGTTCCTTGATGCATTAACCTCAACTGTGGTTGGTAGGTGAAAGGATAGAGAGCTAGACCTCCATTTCCGACTGGTCACTTGAGAAGTCCTGTGCCAGCATATGCATACAGAACTTTTCATTCAGATCTCTTTTTACAAGATGCAGTCAGGCAGAGTTTTTGAATTGTCCTCTATAGTTCAGCTTTTTCATCCGTTTCCAAATTCGATTGTTAGACCAGGTAACTATGCAGATTCTATCTTTATGTGTGCAATTTGGGAGCTGAATAAACACCTAACTCCCAATAAGGAGTTGTTTGCTTCCATCAAATTACTCATTGTCCAACATTTCAACTTTACTGGGCAACTTTCTGAGCTTTCACTCTGTTGTCGATTCCAGCCAGGACATCAGATACCATTCAAATGTCCAGTGCAGGTTCTTTGTCACTTTGTCATACTTAGAAAACAATACTTCTAACTTACTCTTTGATTCTTTTCTATTTGCATGTTGGTATCCAACTGTATTTACCTTAATCTTCATCCCCTCTGTCCCCCAGTGTCTTACTTCTATATTGTCCCCAAGGCGGATCAAAATTGATTCCACTTTCAACATTATTTGTTAGAAGAATTCTAATTGTGGTAAAGTGATCTAGTATACCAGACAGACTCAAACTTCTCTCTGCGGCCCTTGCTCTTCTGATGCATAGTGCAGCCAAGAGCAAATATGACAACCTCGGGGCCCCATTTACTTTTGTAGAAACAAACAACAATGTGTTTCGGATGGAGGATTCCACTAGTGCCCCGTTCCGGGTAGAGCAGGTTGCACCCCAATAACATTATACAGATACACTGTATATTGACACCAACCAATGAAGCTCACACTGACAACTGTGTGAGGGTTCTCACGCAGGGAACATGGTACCTTTGGAGAACCCTATGCCTATAGGGCATAAGGTACTTCAGAGGCACATCATAGTGGTGTGTCCCAGTGGAGACTTAAGATGCAGACCCATCTGGGGAAAATTGGTAAACCAGTCAAGGGAAAATGAAACAATACTAGAATCTGCCACCAGCAGTACGGTTTAGAACCTTCCATCTCAGAAAGGTTTTGATTCATATGTGTGCCCTACATCATACAGTCTCACCATGTTCCGTTGTATGTATATTAGCATCTTTCAGTCAGTGTTTCATATGCTCCAGCTAGTTCTAGTAAGAGCAGCACAGCTAGTTAGTTTATGTTTACAGCTTTTATCCCTGATATCCAAAACACTGGTTCCAGAATTCCTTTCCAGTTGTTTGACCAGCTGTCTGTCATAGAGGGGACCTTGCTTTCCCTATGGTACTGGAGTTGTGTTGTAATGATTATTTCTAGTAATGTAGTCATCAAGAGCTGGTTCAATATTTGGAGTCAGTTGACAGACCCTGTGGGCCTTTAATAGGTCTCTTATGGAGGGATGTGATTACACCATCTCTCAATGACTTGTGAAAAACACTCCTCATAAGAGTGAAGTTACAGAATCTTTGAATGCCTGTTCCAGTGTAATGACATGGTCCTTTTTGGGTGAGAATAGGCAAGGGTGAGACAGTTTTGTGGATGTTCGGAAGAATTACATGCATTACCCTTTGGGAACACTACACACAAGACTACAGGTGTAAGCACAATCTCAGCTTTGGTATAAGTCTGTACTGCACAGTTTTGTGGTAGCCATGGTGAGCAGCCAGGCTTATCTTAAGAGGGATGTGATCAGTACAAGAGGTTACACAAAGGGCTTGCAATCACAGTGGTTCAAACAAACACTTACTCAAGGTTTCTTGGTAAAACACTATTCATTTATTTACACAGTCATTTCGAAAACATTCCAATAGCAATAAACAGCTCAATATCACACTATAATACACTCCAGTACCAAACCAATAAGTTTCTGAACAAGTTAGGCTCCCCTGAAGTGGGTGCAAAATGGCTCTTCAGTAACTTTAAAAAGGGGTAAAAAGACACAGGTTATAAGAATGAAACACAAATACTTTCTCAGGCAGCTCAAATAGTTTCAGTTCACTACAAGAGGCAATTCACTTCAATAGGCTGGGCCAAAGTCAATGGATCAGTGTCTTGGCTAGGATAGCACAGTTCTGGCAGTAAACAGTTAAGTTTTTGCCAATGTTCTTAGAAGTAGTTTGCACGCAAAAGAGTTGTATGTCGGTTTAGGAGCAAACAAGACTCCAAAGTTGGGAAAGTTTCACAAACTTTCACCGCGGCAGAGAGGATTTCTCAACCGCATTTGCACAGTACCTTTGTAATGAAGAAAAGCTGTAGCTGAGGAAATTGTTCCTGGCAGTTCCTGCAGATCTCGCTGTTCCTGGGCCTCAGTCGTGGGGACAAGAGGGAGGACATCGGGAGGTTCCTGCACTGCATGGGGAAGGATCCACAAGCTTGGCAAAACATCGGTTTAATGTGTGAGTTCCTTAAAGTCCACAAACTGCTATCCTTCTCACTGGCTATCCGGTTTTCAACAGCACTCTGAAGAAAATTCGACCAGTATGGAGATGGTTTCCTGGTGGCTTGCAAGTTTGTTGTTCCCACCAGCTCAAGGGAAGAAGTCGTCCTTGAAGGGACCTCTCTGTCAAGGGAGTTTCAGGCTATTCAGAGCTGCAGCAGGGCTTCACTGGGCAAACCAACAGTCCAGGAGTTGCAGCAGTTATCTTCCTTCAGCTCGTCTTCGGTTCTTTCATTCCAGTGGTCGACTCTGCCTTTCAAGTCCCAGAAACCTGCTTTTAAACAGTTTGCTCCCATTCATTCCCACCTGGCTGCCACTCACCCAGGAGGGTGGCGGTCCTTGCCGGACAGTCAGCCAGCCAATCACGGCAGAGTGCATTCAGGTCTCCTAGGAGACAAGGCACAGGGAGCATAGGACACCTCCCTCACATCCTGTCCACCCCAGACACTCAGGCGCCATAGGGGGGCTTCAGTACTGAAGCCCTCCAAAGGCAAATGAACAAAGGGGCCAAACCTGGTTTGGCGTGCAGAGACAAACACTAGAAGGACCTTTCCAAAAAGAAATAGCAAAAAAAGTCGATCAGAACCTGTTTTTACAGAGGGGGTTCAGACACCATCTTCAAAAACATGGCTCCGGTGGATTTTAGCTACCGGAGAGTTTAAACGGGTCGCGGTCGGGAAAATCATGGTAATACCACTGCCACCAGCCATTCTGAGAGGAAAGGGTAGCTTTTGAGGGCTACATGAATTTTCGAGGCATAGGGAATACTAAGTATTCCCTCCAGCACTCTGCTGTAAGGCAGTGTGTGCTGGGTCTAGCAATTTAGAAAGACTAGCAAAGTCAATTTAACTTTACATTCACTGGGAGACAGTAGTCAGTCCCAGAAAAGGTATTTAAACCTTGGGAAGTCTGAAAGACATCCCTGTGCCACTGCACTGAGGGTGCTGTGTGACACACAAGAAAACGATGATGCCCATGGAGTTGTCTAAAACTCCATATCCAAAGAACTCAAAAGTAAAACACACATCAAAATACATGAAAGAGTGGGAAAAAAAGGCTCACACTCCTTCCAGGTAAAAACGAAAGTCCTAGAAATCCAGAAAAGTTACTGGGGGTCCCAAAAGGTAAGGGAAATTAGCACATTTATGAGAATTCTCCCTAACAGTGGAAACATTCATATTTTCACAAGTTTGATAATGTTCTCTTTGAAGACTTGATTCAAGGATGTGAACTAAACTGTGTTCACATTGCACAAAAGGAAACAGGTAGAGCCACATATGGACATAGGCTCAGCCAGTCTAGGAAGAGAAGGGCATGAGAAGCCATAACCAGTTTTTGCTGGATGCATGAGTGATGACTGGGATGGATGAGAAGCATCCAAAGCTGAGTGTTTGCCCTGTAAGAAGCACAGGCGAGCTTGAATATTGGGCCCACCCTTGCTTCTGTTGCCATAACATGTTTGATTGAATACACTCTCCCGATTCGATCCAAGGAGTTAGTGCTACTAATTTAGCTACCCTTGTGACAAGCCCCAAAACACACAAGCAATGCCTAATTAAAGGAGTCTGTGAGGAAAGTTCGCAGCAGCAACCTGCCAAGACAAATCTGACGGCGAAGATCTACACGAGACTGAACATACGACTTCTCAAAGAGAACAGAGGATTCAGTGGCGTGTGCTCTCTTCTACACAACTGGTTGGCATGTTGGTTTGAAATCCTTAAAGGACCTATGTTCCCCTTGAAGGCTTACTGCTGATCCCTGTGAAGATCTGTCATGAGGTGGTGGGTTCATAGAAAGCAATGAGTGCTTGTATCATTACAGAAACCAAAAACTAACCAGCACCTTACCAGTGTTACCAGTTCCATCAGGACTCAGCAAATTCCACTGTTGCCTTGATGTTGCCTTGATCTCAGACCTGTGATGGGCCTCTATCTGCATAGCACATTAACTAAACCATGCAGCTGACACACACCTAGCTGTGAGAGTTCCTCTGATCTCAGGCTCTGCACGTGGGTCAATAATCACCCTACTTGCTTGTGGTGCATCGCTCCTGTAACTGACCACAGTGTACGGGTACATCTCTAATCCTGCTCCACAGAAACAAGTGAGATTCGGAATGTTGGAATGAGACAAGAACATTACCATTCACTTCCTAAAATTCTGCTTAACTGTAACCTACACAAACGTATGTAATCCCACGGAAAATAAAGTGTATTTTTAAAAACATCTGGTGGGGTCAACATCTTATTGAATGCTGTCTGTTAGATTGCATTCAGATCCCCCAATGCCAGCCTAAGCGTTTCCTTGGACTGCTTGGCCACTTTACCACTAGGTGACCAAGAGGAAGCTTCAGGCAACCCCTGTTGCACACCCGTGGCTCAGTCTCCTTTGTAGCTGAAAACAAGAAGGGGAGAAATCTTTCTAATATCGTGCAATTTACGTACTGACCCACTGCATCCAGGCGTATTAACATCAGGGACATACATCCACCCATATGCATGTTGGATACGCATTTTAATTGATGGTATTCATGATGCCCACCTCACGAATGCTTTGTCATTTCCCTCATGGCTCACAAAAGAAGGTACATGTTTCATAAATCTTTTATTTTTCAATTAAAATAATGCTTGAAATTGGTCTGAGGAACATAGCCACTTGATAGTGTACTTTATTTAAACAAAAGCAACCTGTCTATCAAAATTGCAACATCCATATTTAAACAAGAATAGTGTCAGTGAAAATGTTTCTTATGGGCTGTATTTATTTTATACCTTGTTCATTATATCAACTTGTGCATTTTATTCTAGTATGTTCTCATTATATTAGACAGAGAAAAACATGTCTGTATGCAAAATCACAAACCATTGAAGTTTGCGCTGTGCTTTGCACCCATGTTGTATAGATGTGCAGAGAAAGCTGCTCCCCTTCAGCAGAGAATCCCTATTTTGTCAAATTAAATCGTACAGACAGCACTTGTTGTGTGCCGTTATGCAGTGTTGTTGTATCAGCATCCCTATGGTGAATAGCAGCCTGGATAAGGCTATAGGGAAGGGAGGGCACAGTGCATGGTGTCAGGACATATCAATTGGCGTTTAAATCCTACGATAAGGCCAGAATTGCAATATGGGTAACTTAACTATCATTGCATTCTGGGTTTAAATAGCTATTGCCTGTAGAGGGTTGGAAAACAACATGATTTGAGGTATTTTGTGTAAAGACTGGAGGGGGGGTCTGTACTTCTGCTCTCTATATGGTAGAGGAGAGGCACAGAGGACACAAGCCAAGATTCTCTATAAGGTAGCAATGGAGGAGCAATCAAGGCTTAGCTTCTCAGGAGGTGATGCAGGCTGGTTGTTAAGTACAGTGTAAGTCCCCAACCCCCACAAAGGAATGTTCACACACTGTATTAGTTAAAACACAGTCTTTATATAATTCATATTCAAGGTTTTGTACACTATCACAATAACTCACTTTGTGCTCAGAAAATCTACAATGGCAAATATATACAGTTCCAAAGTGGTACCACAATTATTATCAGATCTCATTAAAGTGCATCAACTATACTCTGGTCAAATGTCACACAGATCAAGGAATAAAAGTAACCAACAATAGATATAGGAGGAAAGTAGTTGGTTAGAAAAATTGGCAGAATATTGACCCCTACGGACTAGGCATAATTCTGTGTGGAGATCCCCCCACCTGGGCAACCTGTAAATAAAGATATATAGTACAAGCCCAGTCCATATATTGTTCAAAAGAGTCTTATTTCCTTCTAAAATAGTTCTACAACCCCAATGTACCTGGAATAGCAGAGTTAGATGTCGGGTCGTCGACAGATTCTTCTTGAGCGGCTCCCTTTAAGGCAGGAGCCACGGTTCGTCGAGCTCCCATGAGGAAAAAGGGGTGAACGTTGATGGCGAGGCGGCAGCTTCGTTCCTAGCGGTGCTCGGCGACAACGGAGCGTTGGTGTCCTGTAAGAAAGAGGTGTCCGGGGCACCTCGTTGACGATAGTTCAGGACCGCAAAGAGATTGTGAAGAACTGTGGCCCAGCAAGGGCGTCGAGTTGTACGGCATCTCCACGGGTGTCAGGTGGTGGGAAACCCACCGGCGGATGCTCCTCAGCACATCAGCGGCCTCGACTTTCTCCGGTGGGACAAAACGGTCGATGGTGCAGGCGAGAGCATCCTTGGATCAAATGTTACTTAGTCAAAGGGAGCAGGGCGGCTCCGGTCGGCGACGGTGGTCGTCGACGATGATGGACAACAGTGTCCGGGTGCTTCTCCTTGTGATTCCGCAGCGGTCCCCGTCTCCGGTCGGCAGTCTGTCGTAGGTCTGTCTACCAGGGAGCATTGGCAAAGATCAGCTGGTGCGCGATGGTCCCTCATAGCTTGGGAAGAGGACGCCTTACCAGGTCCTCTCTGGGTCAGTCCTTGGAGACACAGCAGCTTTCAAATTGATGAAGTAGAGCAGCTTCAAGACTTCTCTTCTCTTCCAGCAGGGCTTCAAGGTTAAGCTTCAGTTTCAACTCCAGTTTCTCTTCAGTTTCTGAACACAAATTCTAGCTGTGAGAGGCCCCCAGATATACTAGTTGATCTCCCATTCATTCTGCTGGGTCACACTCAGGCAACCAATCGGTGAGAAGGGCATTCATGCAGGCAGGCATCCAATCATGTGCATAGTGCATTCAGGCCATTCACTTCTCTCCAGACACTCACAACAATTTATGTGTATTGGGGCAAGGTAACAGGCAATAGAAAGCAAGAGACCACAGTGCGCGATGGTCCCTCGTAGCTCGGGAAGAGGGCGCCTTACCAGGTCCTCTCTGGGTCAGTCCTTGGAGACACAGCAGCTTTCAAATTGATGAAGTAGAGCAGCATCAAGACTTCTCTTCTCTTCCAGCAGGGCTTCAAGGTTAAGCTTCAGTTTCAACTCCAGTTTCTCTTCAGTTTCTGAAAACAAATTCTAGCCATGAGAGGCCCTCAGATATACTAGTTGATCTCCCATTCATTCTGCTGGGTCACACTCAGGTAACCAATCGGTCAGAAGGGCATTCATGCAGGCAGACATCCAAACAGGTGCATAGTGCATTCAGGCCATTCACTTCTCTCCAGACACTCAGAACAATTTATGTGTATTGGGGCAAGGTAACAGGCAATAGAAAGCAAGACACCACAGGGACCATCTTGTTTCCTATCAGCAATCAACTGATTCCAATGGCAGGGCTTGGGTATCCCAAGATGGAGGATACTCAGAGCACCTGTCAAATTCCGCCTGGAGCTGCCACCAGCCCATACCCTGCTCTGTGGGCCACGTATTTATTTGTATTGGGGCAATTACCCAGCCATTCAACACTCCACACTGCATTCATACCAGTTTCGGGCAAGCTGTCTCAGTCATTGTGTCAAACACCAGATACTAGACATCCACAACACAGAATGCGTATTCATCATACACTCCATTCACCCATGTCCCAGCCACAGGGTGTACCCACAGCATACAGTCACTGGGAAGGCTCCAGCCAGTCTGGCCCGGACTTCACAACAACACCATATAATGAACTTCCACCCAACAGCAAGTCAGGGGGAAGGGACAGAGTCAGGGCTTCCCAGGACTTTGGGAAAACAAGGTAACAGGCAATAGAAAGCAAGAGACCACAGGGGCCCTCTTGTTTCCTATCAGCAATCAACTGATTCCAATGGCAGGGCCTGGGTATCCCAAAATGGAGGAGACTCAGAGCACCTGTCAAATTCAGCATGGAGCTCCCACCAGCCCATACCCTGCTCTGTGGGTCACACACAGGTGCCCAACAACATACTCTAGGGCACAGAGTTGTACCCCCCACCCATGGGTGCCATATGGGTATCCCATGGGTCTGTACACCAAACCAAAAGAGAGAGCTGCACCGCCAGGAGTCCCACATGAACTCCTGCACGCAAACACAACAGAACACACAATAAAAAGGCAGTAAAGGACAAGGATACAGAGGCCCTGTCCCTCCAATGCATTTCCAGCATCACATGTTGGAAAGAGCGAGATCAATGGTACAGCCGAATTATCAACGTACAAACACTGTGCTAGCTGCATGGGGATCAAAAGGCAAAGAAGGGGATCACTAGTATGGCATCCACACACCTGTACACCTCATTGCAGGACATTACACTTAATAGTAGAATAATTAGATGTGTCTTCAGCTCAGTAGCTATCACTGTACAATCCTAAACCTATTTGCACCACAAAGGGACCCACTATGCATCCTATTTCTCCAAGTTAAATAATGATAATAATATTATTACATAAATATAATATTTTGGACTGGAATTCTTGATCTGCTGTTTACACTCTGGCTTTACACATAGTCCACCGAGATCACAGGTTTTTGGCATTCAATCTGTAGTTAGATATATATAGAGTAGCCTGTCTTGTTTTAGACAATTGTTACATATTTTATGTTATCCAGTATTTAGACTGCACCCATCACCACCGTATTGGTTTTATGGCACCTGATCTTGCCCAAGAGGTGGTGTATTCTGATTCCACCAGGTGTCATCAGACCTTGGTCTCTGGCTAGGGAAGAAGACAGGTAGGAGGTGAGGAGAACAAAGAGGGAGATTAGTCAAAGGACGAGACAATCGCGTAGGAGAAATGCTCAGGATGAGGAGTAGGGAAAGTGGCTGTGGTTGTATGGATGTGCATTTTTTACTGTGATTGGTACTCAGCCATTGTGAGAGATAAATTGTGTGATAGGAGATCTTTACAGTGCAGGCGATATCTAGAGCAGCCAGTGCTGGGTACTAGGTGTAGCTGGGTGCGGTTGTGTGATGGACTTGTGAGGTGCTCAAGGGGGCCCTAGCGGTGTGGCGGATTTCACAAATTAGTTTGTAAGAAACATTTCCTGTATCAGGTGATGCCTGGGTTTGCCGAGCCAGTTGACAGAAGTGTCATCTTCAAGAGTTGGACTTATATGGATGTATGGATGGGGAAGATATAAGGAAAGAGGCAGATGAAGGAGGAGTGGGGTATGATCAACTTGGCTTCAATGAGCATTAAGTACCAAAGACTACGAGCTACATATCATTCACCCTCAATTTAGAGGTGGATGGGCTACAAAGAAACGGATGTCCTGAGAAGGCGAGAATCCATGATTTAATTACAAAGATGAACACTCGAAATCAGCCATAACACTGTACTCCTCTCCTATTATACTATTACTGCAACTAAACAGAAAGCCTTCTTCATACCTTGTCCTGGGTGAAAGTACAGAAAAGCAAAGCACAGGAGATATTTTTAAATCTGATTTAAAATTGGGGTCCTGCATATATCCGTCTAGCAGGCCCCTCCAAAATGCAGATTAACCCATTTGCAAAGATGAGCTATGTGTTGTGCAGGGATGGGTCCAACCTGTCAGCACAAGTGCACAGCCTGGCCCTTCCTGCATATCTGATATGCCTGAAGTTTGTGGATATGCCTGAAGTGTGTGGATATGCCTGAAGTTTGTGAAGGACTGGAGAACTTCTCCCTTCAATAGGCCCCCACAACCCTTGAACACATTTGAATTGCAGGCCTTACAGTGCCAAGTCCCTGAAATGCTTGTTTTATGCTTCCCTAACTCATTTGTAGGTGGATTTGGAATGGCGTGTACGACTAAACTGGAGCACTTACGCATTGATGGACGTTTCTGTTTGGGGCCCTGAGAGCCAATGGAAAGGTCTGAAAACACCCCTGTCTGACTTGCACATTCCCTTGTGTCTAGTCCTAGCCAGGTCACCCCATGCGAAGACTGAGACTGGAGGGTCTACATTTCTGCGTACCTCCATCAGACACAATGTGTGTCTTGTGAAGATTATTTTGTGCACACATCACACATTATCCATTTAGACATGTCCTCTGTGAAACCCATGGTGCAAATCACGCAAGTTTTGCAAGTTACATGAGTAGTGTTCTCCTTCATTTTGGAGTAGAAGGGCACAGAGTGAACAACTGAACATGTTTGAATCAGCGCTGTATTTCAGATAGCCTCTTATTTTACCAATACACATCATTCCTTTAGCCTCTAAACTCCAGTGTTTTCTCAAACTTTTGGAAATGAACATCTGCGCTGTTAAGCCCTTTCAAAATGGGTGTTTGATCCCCTACCTTCCAAGCCTGTCTTTCTGGCCTAGCAATTGCTATTGACCGGCGTGAAACATTTGTTGGCCACCCCGTTAATCCATGATTTGCTTCTATTTTCGGACAGGTTGAGTCCAAAATTCAGTACAGCATTTCACGTCCTTGACCGATCCTGCTGCCCGCCAGCATTCTAGGTACGCGCAGTCTTTTATTGGAAAGTCATTTGTGTACATTTTTGAGCCGTATGCACATGTGCCTCAATGTATGAGGTAATTTTTAATATCTTCAAATGTACATGCCATAATATCCCCGTATTTGCAGCTATCATTGTTTTGTTTAAAAAAAAAGTATTATTTACACAACTGCATGTTTAGTTATATAACTCACACAATCAGCATCATCTACAAAAAAAGTGCAAGGTCCGTGCAAAGTAGTTAGCGTGAGCAGGAACATTGTGCGGACGAAATGTACAGCGCCAGGGGCTGATTCATGGAATGAAATGTGTACAGAAACATGCAGCGCAAAGAAAAACGAGTAGCACCTGGGATGCCCACAACACGCCCCCATGTCAAAGAGGGCATAGCACTGTCTGACAACCTTTGTACCAGATCCATAGAAAAAAAGTAATCAAGTATTACTCTCCAGCAATTCCTCTTCTGTCACTGGCAAGTCCTAGTCCCAGTATCCCCACTAATCTGCGCCCCAGCCGCCTATAATAAGGCAGCACCCAAAGGTCCATCCTTGTGCCAGTATTCCACTAACCTGTGCCCCAGCCGTGTACATTAAGGCCGCACCCATAAGTCTGTCGTCGTCCCATACCCCCACTTACCTGTGCCCCAGCCGAATACATTAGGGCAGCACCTACACGTATGCCCATGCACCAGTACCCCCACTAAACTGTGTCCCATCTGCCTACATTAAGGCAGCAGCTATAAGTCCACCTTCGTCCCATTAACCCCACTAACCTGCACCCCAGCTGCCTACATGAAGGCAGCACCCACAAGGCCACTCTCATCCCAGAACCCCCACTGAACTGTGCCCTGTATGCCTACATTAAGGCAGCACCCACAAGTTTGCTCTCATGCCAGTACCCCCCTAATCTGTGCCCCAGCAGCATACATGAATGCAGCACCCACAAGTCCACCCTCGTCCTAGTACCCAGACAAACCTTCTATGCATCCAGAACAACCATGGGCAAGTTCACTGTGGAGCACTAACCTACCTCAACTCCTCTGGCCTATGTCTCCCATAAAGTACGCCTGGCAGACATCCACCTCCAACATGATCATTTGGAAGCAGTGCTGGTTAATCCAGGACAATTACCTCTTCCATGGCTTCCCCTAGGAGTACACAATGCTGCACAACAACAGCCAACCATGCTGTGGTATTACCCAAGTTGATTGAACATTATTGATCGAATGGTACATCTGACTGAAATTGGACAGTACCATTCAATCAATTTGATCTGATCACATTGGGTAATAAATACTGAACATGGGGAGCGGGATTCCATGGGTGTCCCCTGCTTCCTGTGGGGTACAAAAAAAACAAACAAGAAAAGTGGACCCTGCAGCGATTCGACCCTCGTTAGAGGGATGGAACTGATGCTGCAGGGTCAGGAGAGGCAGCAGACATGTAAAAGGTAAGTGGGGGTTAAAGGGGGGATGTTTTGGGGGTGTGGGGGACATAGATTGGGTGAGTATGGCCATGGTAGAATTGTATTCATGGTGAAATTGACAAAAAATTCTGCCACGGCCAAACAACACAGATCCCATACTATCACTGCAGCTACACTTTGGCCCTTTGATGTTTAGGTGACATTGTCCTAATGTGAGGTGTGTATCCCAGTGAATCACAGTGAGACCATATCCCTTCTCACACCCCCAATGCCAATGAGCTATTCCAGTTTAGGAAGTGTGAGCACATCCACATGGACAAGCAAGCACCAAAGGGATACCTACACAGATGTGGTAGCATAAAGGAACATAATGTGCAAGAAAATTAAACCTTGAGATGTGAATGGTCAGAGGTGAATGAGCTGCCAACAGATTCCCCAAACCTCCCTGCTCTGTGGAACATCTGGGCACTGTGACAAATCAAGGGAATGTGTCCCTTCTCCCCAAAGGGCGTTCCCCTGTGAGGCTAGGGAGTAGAGCCCGCTCTGCAACACCCTCCCTAAGGATCATTGAAAGTGGGACCTCAGCGTGTGAGACTCCTACTTAGGGGACAAGCACTCCCGTTCCAGTGAGGAACTCCCTAACCGACTTCACATGATGGTATATAGTGGACTATCTAATACACAACATAATTGCAACTTCCGAGACTTGGCTGAAGAGAAAGTTAATTTTTGCCATTACCAGGAAGTAAGAGAAGTTGTCTCTTTAAATAGAAATCTCCAGTTAACTGCGATAAATAGGTTGAAGAGGGAGGGCATGCCAAACGAACCGGAGGGAGAGAAACAGAAACGCAGGCAGGGGAGGACCCATGGAATCAGAACCGCTAAAGGAGGCAGAGCTGAAGGGAGCTGCGCAACCCATGAGGTTCAGAACTGCTCTGAACAGGAGAAAGAGATGCTGGAGATCTGACATTTGCCAGAAGTGAGAAGCTGAGGCAGCAGAAGAGAAAAACCTGATGTTGGCGTGACAGGAAGCAATCGTGGTGGGCAGGCTGCCCATCCAACGATGCTGACACTACACCATGGAAGAAGCAGCAACCAGTCCTGGTATCCATAGCAGTATTGAGATGCTGCAAGAGAGAGAACCGCAAGAAGTGGACACCATGGAAAGCGAGCAGACAGGGAAACAGAAGGAAGCAGATGGTTCCTAGTACCTATGGGCCCCAGAGATAATTCCCTTACAATATTGAAAGTAACAGGGAGAATAGGAAGACTGGGAATCCGAAAGGGACTCGTTATGTCATCAGAGATACTCATCCCAGAAATAGTGTTGAAAACTTGAAATCAACATTGATGAACCTCAACTGTATTAATGTAAGAATGAGAATCCTAGAAACACGAAGAGGGAGAACAGTAGAAGTAGTGTATCACTACTCTGGAAAGAGGGGAAAGTAACCCAATACCCAGGAAGCCAAGAGTGGAACATAACAGAGGAAGAACACTCTGAACTGAATTCCAGAGAAGCCCATTGGATATTGTGATGAATCCTGCAGAGTCCTCACAAAGACCCTACCAAAAGTCTCCTCCCAGGTGGCCAGGGAAAGGCAGATACTTCCTGACCCTGGGGTGGTATTAGCCAGGTGGATAACCTGGGAGGAGAAGGGCCCCAGGGGAACAGGAGGATTCTGTTGGGTGAGACATAGTATTTGTCCTCCCCAAGGAAGGAAATATCATTATCAGAATATGCAATGGCTTGTTGTCAGAAGAGCTGTTATTTTCCCAAGCTGACTATCTGAATGTAGGTGAAAACCATTATAACCAGTAATGTATTTGCAGTAAGACAACTCCTTTTCAAGTCACTAATATTAATAGGGGTGACAGCTCCTATGACTCCCAGGGGAAGAAAATAGAGGATTCTTTAAATATTACCAATTAAGACCATGCACATCCTCATTCCTCTGTAAAGCCAAATCCTTTATTGAATCCTTATAATTCTCCTATAATGATTTGACATTGTGGACACCAAGTCCCACAGGGGCCAAAGTACTGTGATGAGGAAGAGAGCTACAAAGGCACGAGACCTCAGGTGGAGACAATAGAGAAGAGCAGTAGCAGAAGGTGAAGTAGTTGTGCCACCTTCACGTGGCAGCAGAAGCAGAAGGTAGAGCTGAGCAGAACTTCTGGAACCACTGTTGTGTACTGAAAGGATGCTGGTCCTTGGAGGGTCTCTGCTGTTTGAGTCCTTGATTGCAGAGATTGTGCAGCAGGAAGCATTGGAATTGATGGCTTTCCCCTTGAGGACTACAGAGGTTGTGCAGCGAGAAGCGTGGAATTTGAAGGCTTTGCCAATTGTCATTCAGGCTCCAGTGGTAGGCAAGCACCGGAGAGTTGTGGGAGCGAGAAGAGCTCCTTTGTTGACTGGCACATGCCACAGGCTGCCTAGAAGGAGGGGTTGCCAGGCTGCACAGGAAAGCAAAATCAGAGGACCTGAAGGCAGTGAGGGGAACTGACATGCACACCAGACCCTGCTGAGTTCCTGAGTAGATTGTGACACCGGAGTGCTCCGTAACTGCCTGCTGGCCAAGTCCGGGGGCCTTAAGCACAAAAAGAATATAGAAAGAGTGAAGTGGAAAAAGAAATATTGTTTTGAATACAGAACTGACATAACGCAGATTAACAAACAACTATTGCCAGAGCCAAAAGAGAATCATGCCAAGGCAAAATATAAACAAACAACATTGCCAAAGCCAAGAAAGGGCACAGAAGAATTCAAGTGTTTGTAATACATATTGCCTGTACATAAAGGAGGTCATAAGAGGAACTGGCTTAAACCCACATTGCTAAAGAAGTATAAGAGTGTGTGGGATATTTTGACCCATTCCAATGTGCCTCACTGCATCACTTTACAAATGGTGAAAGAAATAGCCTAAAATGGATGCGTGGACTCCTGTGCGCTCCAGAATCTTCAAAACTGCATTGGGTCACAACCAGAAAAAAAGCTGCACACCCTGCCACACACAGTCAGGGGCGGGGGGGGTGAAAAACAGAGGTCTCACCGCAGGAGCATGCCAGTGGGCTCTGCCACATTGAAAATGGAGCAAAGCAGCAGAATTGTGCTGAAAACCGAAAATGCCTTTTAAAATGTTAGCTTTGCAACCTTCAAAAGTGCTGTTTTTGGCGCTAGATCCATTCATTTCCATTGAAGTATTGAGATTAAAACAGTACTGCAATGCCCAGCATCATCCAGTGTGTCTCAGAAGAACCGGGCCTCATTGACTGACAGCTCTATAAAATGTATCTAATGAAAAAGCAGCCCAGGAACCTTTGTTTTCATTTCCACAGGAAAAACACAGCTAAAATTGCAACAAGTAACAGAATCAGCTCTGCAGAAAGAAACTCTAAACAAAGCCTGGATACATGTATCCAGATTGCAAACAATCCCAGAACTCAAGGAAAGAAATAATGCTGAATAAAATGTGTATGTGCTGCATAGGAAAATCAGATTTAAAGAGATCAGTCTGATGTGCTTTTTATGAATGAAGTTATAAATTGCATGTTTGGTTAAAGGCTTAATTCCTCAATAATGTCAAAGGATTGCTAAGGTTAAAAATCTACCTATAAACTGTGTTCAATTTATATGTTTAAATGAAAGATTTAGGCGAAACTTAAAGTTAAACCCAGTCTTGAGTTAATTAACTATTTAAAAACAAAAAAAACAATTCTGCTCTGACAGTCCATAGCCTGGGAAAGGTTGACACTTCACTGCTGGCAGGAAAGGCTAATTGCTGTTGGGAGGTCTCACATACTCATGACAATGCACTTCATTAGAAATTCGTCTGGACCCCAGGCAAAGACAGTAGAAGGATTGGACACTCATCCTTCCAGGGGAGGGGCAGGATGCTCCACTCTCCAGGAAGAGGCTTCTCATTGAACTTCAAAGGACTTGCCATTTGCTCAACTTGGGAAGGAAGAGAAACAGATAACTGACATGTGATTTTGGATTTAAAATGCGTATTTGCCACTGAACTTCAAGGTATTTAACTTGGCAGCAAGAATAAGTAAACGATGGAAAAGTACATACTTATAAATCTGAACTTATGCTAGCCATTTGAAGACTTGGTAGGATTTCTTACTGCATACTTCTTACTGAAGTTATGAAAAATGATTAATTGCACAGAAACTATTAAAGCTGCAAACCTAATATTGTGTACCCATGTTCTAGGGGTGATTGCACATGTATTTGCCGAATTCGGAATTGTTAGGCCAAACCTTTATGATTAAAATTGCCAAAATTCCACAGAAAGACAATACCAAGTCCCACCGACTTGGGAGTTGGATGTGAATATGACTCACAAAGTATGTAATTTATGTATCCGATTTTCTTAGAGGGCATAAGGGAAAGTTAAATTTTGGTCCCAATAACTATGGGAGGTTTCCAAGTCACATCATAAAACATGACAACCCTTTCTGTCATCCAACCAGCAAAAAGCAAGGTGGAAACTCTGCCTTTGACCAATCATAGCCTTGTGGGTGTGGGTTGCAAGTTTGCCCCTACCATAAACTGAGCGATGTCATTTGGCATGATAAATAAGGGAACCTCACAACACAGACACTGGTTCCTGACTCCATCCTGATTCCCGCTTGGCACCCTGTACCTGAATTCTCCATCTTTGTTCCTGATCCAGATTTCTTTGCAAAGCCAAGGCCTCAGCATTGCTGAACCCTTTTTCAGCTAGGCCCAAATCCTGAAACCATCCCAAACTGAAGGGAAGCAATTTTGATCCAGTTTGGCTTGCTACCATAGAGGCTTGCCTGCTGAAACTCACCATCCCACTGATCTATAATGTCGAGCAACCAGAGGGGCCAATCCAATCCAGTCCAGTCCAGTCTGAGGTGCCAGTCCAGTTGACCAGAAGTGCCCAGCTGACCTATGCCACCAGAAGTGCCCTACTGTCCGAAAACCCGATCCGTGATGACCAGAACCTTTGACGGTCCACAATCTTAATTTAAAGTGGATTGTAAATATCAATAGGAATCATAGTAAACCATAGCATATATTGCCTTACATTGTTCTATCCCAATCTATAACCAATCCTATCTTTAACTTAAGAATTTGTAATATTGTCCCCCCAGTCTTGAAACCTTGCCTTTGATTCCTTGTGCTAGTGATCATTTCTTTAAAATCCTTTTGTCTTTTGAAATCCCAAACCCTTAATCCTCCCTCGAGTAATCGGACTGAGTCCTCCAGGGCGGACACTGAGGTGTTGGGGTGGGTTCCGCGGATCAACTCTAGAGCTTACTGTGTTTCAAACTGGTAACCAGCCTGAATGCCCTAGTGTAGAGCATAGATGTCATTGTAAAAATTGATTTCTGTTTTCTTTTTCACGCCTTTATTTTCCTAAAAACAGCTCCCATTCAAACTTGTATAACTCCCTCAATGTAATGGCTAGAGACTTAATTTCAACTCTAACTTAAACCTAAGACCTTTAGCTATATCCCTACATAGTGTATTTGACCAGTTTTTCTTAAAAACCGTTTAGTGAAAATTAGGCGGGAATTCGCATTTCTGCAAAGATTTACACATGTGATTTTCAATTCAAAGTCTTTCCAAACTTCCATAAAGATTCAAAGTGTTTACTGTTGCTCATACTAAAGCTTATGATTGTTGGCATCTTTTCAGTGTTGCTCCCATAGAGATGTATATCAATTTAAGGATTTTTGCACACTTTTCATTGTTTTGCTCAGCCGTTTTCAAATGTCATTTTAAAAGTGTAAAATTTCCAAAACATTTTTCTCTCTTGTTTGTGGAGGGAAGATTGTATTCAAACCCTGTACACTGTTCTTTTTTCCTGAATACCTGCTGCTTCCTTACATCTGTGTAGAATTTCTTCTTTGTGAGATGAGAAATTTGCAGGGGGAAATCTTAACTTAAGTGCTATCCTTTCAACAAGCCAAAACTGTTCTTTCCCCTGTGTTTTATATTCTGTGTTGCTATAAGTGAATTCACCTGCATTACCTACTTTCTTATTTTTATTGTCACCACATTGGTGATTGCTGCCCCATATATTAAAACATGTGTTTGATTTGAATTTTAAATAAATAAATAAATATTACCATTACCAACAAGCCTGATTCCTGGTCCATTGTGACCTGGGGGTATTTTGAGAAGGGGTGTGATATGAGTGGTATATCACTCAGAATATTGAACCTATAGACACAATAAATAAGTATTTCATTTGTGTGTTGCATGCTAGGCTTGAGTGTATTGCCTGATTGAAATCCTTAACAAGTGAGAAAGAATTATTGTCAGCATTTGGTTAATGTAGAAGTGGGGAAACAAGAGTGGCAGGAGGACTGCCTTCTGATAGAAGGCATTCAGGAGGAGTGGAGATTAGCCTTCATTGCGTGTTCTGCAGCAAAAGACATTGCTAACCTGTTTGGGATCTGCCTGATTTTTCCGACGCAGAAAAGTCTGCGATGGAAAAGTTTGCAAGAGAAATGTGAGAAAATCAAAAGGTTTGTACATTTCCCATGCAAACACGCATTTAAAACCCCTACAAACCCACACCCCCACCCACACCCTGAACACAACCCCATCCACACCCCCAATATACCAACATCCTACTTACCTTTCCTTCACGCTGTGTCCCTGGGTGCCAGTTCCCTTTCACTTCCGTGATCAGGAACCTGCACCACGGGGTCCTTTTCTTTTTTCTTTTTTCTTTTTTTCAGAAGCTGCAGGGGTTTTCCCCACAACCCCCGCTCACTATACTGTAAAGTATAGTGAGCAGAGTGTTGTGGGGGACACCCTCGCAGCCCCCATTTTGTTTATTTTTTCTCGGGTATGCTGCGGGGTTATCCCCTGCAACACCCCGCTCACTATATTGTAAAGTATAGTGAGCGGGTATTGCGGGGACACCCCCACAGCCCTCGGTTTTTAAAAAAAAAAAATTTGCCAGGGTTGTCCCCCACAACACCCCGCTCACTACAGTGAGCAGGGGTTGCAGGGGACAATCCCCCAGCCTCAAGTCTGACTCCACCGAAAAAACCTAAATTCACACCACAAAAGGTTTGGACTTTTGGTAGTCCAAACCTTTTGTGGTGTTTGTTTTAGGTATTTTGGTTTGGTCGGACTTTTAAATTCGGTCAATTCTTCCTATACCACCTGTTTGAAGCTAACCTTTACCACATAAGTACTTGTAGTTAGTAGTTTTATTCTCTTCTGACAGGAGAGTACACCAGGGCAGATAGCTTTGTAGCAGTAGGCCTGTCAGGTGAGTGGACAAGGTGTAAGCTATTGAAGTACTGTGGTGTGGTTAAAGGTTTTAAAGAAGAAGTGGCAGAACCACTAAAATCTTCTTGTGAAATGTTAGAGAATCATACTGACAAATAAATATCGCTGAAGCAAGTGTTGTTTGAACTGTTGCAGAATCATCTAACACTGTTACAACAAGTGTCTGTGAACTGTTGCAGAACTATCCCTACAAAGACATTTTAGTTGATCCTAATGAACTATGGAAGTATTCTTGGTTTATAAGAAGAAGTTGTTTGGAGCTCTTTGTCACAAGTGGAAAGACCTTTCCGTTCCTGGTGGGTCCTTTCCTATGTCATTTCTCCCGTATCCATTCCTGTCCCGCGCGGCTTGCGGCTTGCAGCCCGCAGCCTGTGGTGCGCAGCACTTGGAGCTGTGTCTGCGAAGATTGTAGGCAGAGATTGCAGCGTGGTGCACAGCATCCCTGGTGTTGCCAGGGTGTGATGATGGCACGGTGCAGCATAGTGCTGTTTAACGGTCGGACTGGGCAACACACTAACACCAGCACCGGTCTAAATACAAAGGTACCCTCTATGCTTGAGTGCTTTTTTCTTATGTCAGGCCTCCTGCACCAGTGAGTTAGCTTTGTACTAATGCTGCAGGGGGAATTCTTAAATAAATGCTGCTTTTGATCTTTGGTTAACCATTGCACAGCTTTTCTTCCTATTATAACTTGTGAACTCCAGTTTGTATCAAGCCCACAAGAAGGAATTATGCTGCGCAAAGCCCTATCCCTAGGAAATATGATGTTACCAACTCCACCCCCAGAATAAGCATTATGTCTGAGTCGACATTGACTGAAGATAGTATAGCGGTCATGTCACCTACTCTTAACAGGGACCATGTATCTGAGGTCCTGGCTCTTAGCACTCGCAGGAACAGAGGCTGCAAGGTGGGTGCACAAATATACTCCCTGTCATGGATAAGACCGATGATGTGGATACTCCTCGCAAGTGTATAACTAAGGAACTGGACTGTCAGAATTCTAATTCTGGCCTTACAGGATCTGCTACCCCTGAATCTAAACAAGGAAGGGATAATAGAGCTACAAGTTCTATCCCCTCGGGTATCTCCCGTGAGGAGGAAAAGAGAAATATGCAGAACAAAAAAGATTGTCATCTTTAATTACACAATGGCGCACTGGGTCTAATAGCCTTTCAGGAGATCATATTGCCCATGCCCAGTTGTCTCACATAAAGGCCAGTATATTAAAAGTGCTGCATCTATGAAATAGTCTTTCCGACCTCTCCTCCTTGGTTGACTTGTTAGATAACTATGTTATTGATCTTTGCCCTCTCAGAATGAACAATGCGTCTCTGACTGATGTACAATCTGTCTCAGTCGCACATCGTCAGACTGTAACAATTGACAATGGGCCTCATTACAACCATGGAGGTGTAGCCATGGCGCTATTTGTGGCATGGCTAGCCCTATACCGGGTACCGGGTCTGGGTTCTCTGAATGGGGAAATACCAGGCCATTCCGAACTTGGAGGGCCCAGTATTTCCCCATTCAGGGAACCCAGAACCGGTACATCCCCATTCCCATTTGAGTCCCCATAGGGCTCAATGGGAATTGGGAGGATGCAAACAACGAGCCCGTTAATAACGGCCCGTTGTTTGCATCCTGGTCTGCTCACGGGACCCGCTAAGGAGACCTTGTAATAAGGTGGTAGGGGGTTAATGGGCCGGCAGCTCTACCGCCCACGTTAACCCACTACCGCCAGGTTCATAATGACCCCCAATGTCTGTCAAGTAGCTATACAATTGGAGAGGGTGGACCAAGCCTCACAAATCATACTGATTGGTTGTGACTCTCCGGCACCTGTTGATGCTATAATTTCCATTAATGAAAAACTTCTCTCTGCTAATGATATAAGCGGGCAAATACAGGAACTGACCTCTACACTCCTTATACCTGACCGTAAATTTAAATTAAAACCTGCTAATCAACCTTTAGTGGTGAGTGCTAAACTTAATCAAGTGACTTCTTGAAGGCTGCACGTAGGAAAGCCACAAATGCCAATAATTGAGGATAAAAGTATACAAGCCTTTGTTATGGATCAAAGGAACTTTGTCATTACAAACATTGAGAAACCAGAAGGAAAAGAGCCTAGAGAAGCCCTACAGAACAAGGTGCTGGCATGGCTTTGACAAAGAACAGGGCCGGGAGCTGTCAGATCGCCTGACTTGAAGATATTGCGTAGGATTGATTTGAGTGAATGGTGATCTCTATCAAACAGGGATTTTGTCCTCATGAGTTGTGGGTCTAGTAATCCACCTCAGTATTTAAGTATGTGCCAATATCTTCCTAGGGGGTCTTCGCACTGTAACCTGATACTCTGATGCTACCCTTTCAAACTCTAGAGTATTATGATTAATTGTTCTGTTCAGGAAAAGACTATAGCCACTTTGTGATTGCTAAGTGTTTTACTCGGTTATAGGTCAAAGGATCGAATACAAAGGATCTAAATGCAATAGGGTCGAGTCAAAAGGACCGAAAACAAAAAGGTCGAAATTAGTTTTTTTTGTTTTTTGGGGGTCTTTTTTGGGGGGGGGGAGGTCCCTCCCCAAACACCTGTTTTTGGTGTAAAAACACTTTTTTTCCCTATATGGAAACCCAAAAAAATATACATTTAAAAAAAGGCATTCAACCTTTTTTTTCGGTCCTTTTGACTCGACCCTATTGTATTCGATCCTTTTGTTTTAGGTCCTTTGACTGGACACCGTTTTACTCCTGGGGTGATGTTTTTTGTTGGAGGGGTATTTGTTGCTGCCTTCCTATTTATTGTTTTTTGTATTTGTTTGCTTGTCTGTTTTGCGCCCTTAAGCCTCCCGGTCAGTGGTGCGCGGTATAAATGTAGTAAAGTAAAGTAAAAGAGGGAAAAACCTTGTTGAGCATTTTTGAACTGTTGTGGAATTCAAGTTGGAACATTTGTTGTCAAGTTGGAACCAAAAGTACTAAATTGAAACTTTGTTACAAAACACGATTTCTTCATCCTTTTTGAACTGTTCAACAGAATCATGCTTGAATCTGGTGAAGGGGAATTCACCCAGATTATAAGGAGAAACAGTTGTCAGGTTGTGAACATAAGTGTTATATTTTTTACACTGGAACTGCCATATATTACCTTGTTGAGATGTTGTATGTATAAGGGACAGAAACCTTTTGTTAGAGTGTTTCCTTTAGTCTATTTTAGGCAGGGAAATGCTCATCATGGTATGGATAGTGAGGAGTTTATCCAACATTTTGAGTTAATAAAATGACATCTTTTGAAAAAACCCACAGAGCAAAAACCACACAGGAAAATATACTGTACAAGTACACTCAGAACCCTGTAATACAGATCTAAGGAGTCAACAAAGGTCAAGGTAAGCCACACTAAAGAGAAGAGAAAAGTTAACTGTCCAATTAGGGAGCTACATGAACTGATGCAAAGAATAATGAGACACTATCTAAGAATTGCATATTAGCAAGAACTCTGAAGAAAAGAAGATAAGTGAAAAATGCAATCATCCAGAGATGGGAGTCGTCATCCTGCTGTCCTTATTTGGTTAAAATAGTGGTAGGGTCAGTTAGGATTAGTTTTGGACAGCAGAGTTTTCCTTTGGACATTTACTGATGACTGTCGAGCACCTTAGTTATTAAAACAGGTATGGAGCAACAGGGAAAGTTAGGCCTTACTCTTATTCTTTAATTACAACGTATTGAAAATGTCCTCAGAGTGTGCACATCTTTCTTCTGACCCACCACACCTAAACAAATGAGTACACATCCTCACTAAGGCACACAAAACATCATCATGAAATATACCTTTCTTCCCCAAATGTCCCTCCACATCTCCACCATCATACACACAATTGAAAACATACTCAACCAACACTGATTCACCACCAGTGATGCCACAGCACAAGGAACGGCATCAAGTAACCATACCTTGCTACCCCCACCCTTGCGATGGTCTCTTCCCTATTTGTGAAACACATGCCCACATGGCCATATGGGCAAGTCAATAAAATAAATGCCACCATGCCTACATCAAACAACCCCCAACATGACTCAACACCCATCAATATATGTACATATGAAGTGCCATGCCAACCACAGCATACATAGTTGACACGCCCACACACACCATGTACATTAATGACCAACATGCGTGTACTGCAGGAACAGATGTGTATGACAAAGACGTGAAACAAGTGCAACTCCAAGCATGTCATCTCCCCACATCTAACATTTTCCACAACATACATTAGCCATGAAGGCGTCACACTAAACATCATACTCACATGAAGCATGCACACACACATGTACCACAGCAAATTGGCGAGTACCAATATTACCCACAGACTGTCGCCAAACACACATGACAGCCATATGTCATTCCTAGTTGGAGATCATGGTCAAACAAAATGTGCACATGGAGAAAGAAGCACTGAAGCATGCATACAGCAGCAAGAAAAGACATGCTGAACATATCACAAAGAGATGGCAAAAAGTGGTGTTGAACAATAAAATATAAATGTATTGATGCCAAACTGTGGACAATGATGGTAATAGAAAAACTGCATGTGAATAATAAATAAAACAAAAGGAAACCTAAAACTAGTGAAATATATACATGAGTCAGTGGGATAGTCTCAGACAATGCCTCAGTCAAGACCAATTCTCCCTCCACACCCATCTCTTGCAAGCAGCCCTCTGCTGCTTCCAGGAGAGCTTGCAGGGCCTCCCCCATTCGGACTCAATCTCCTCTGCTGCCCTGCAAGAATCGTCCAGGATGGCAGCCTGCGTCTGCACCAACCTCTCTTAAAACCTCTGCCCTGGCCCTTGCAATTGCCGCCTCGTGATGACATCAGTTCCTGCAAGTGCCGTTGTGCCTCCTTCCTCACTTACACCGTGTTTGCACCTCCTTGCCACCACCTGCTTGCAGTGCCTTCAACGATTTGCCTCCTCAGCGACAACATCTCCTGCTTCCTGGCAATGCATCTGCGGCACAGGTACTCCCTCTGACTGGATTGCACTGCCATCAATTGCCTGCTGTTTCTCCACAGCACTTTCCCTGTATGATCCTGGGCAGGTTCAGTGACCACCTCATCTGCCATGGAATGGACCTCCACCTCCACCAGGGACACAGGCACATCCAGACTAGCTAATGGCATGACAAGGGCACAGGAGGCCATTGTGGTAGCTCACATGTAGACATCAATTGAGGTTGACTGGTGCACAGATGAGGAGTAGGAGGGAGAGGCCATTGCAGTGGGCTGTCGAAAAGTGGAAAATGGAAAGCAGTGTTGCCGCCAGTTGGAACAAGAGGTGGCCCATCTGCCCATGCTACTCCACAAGCTGCTCATGAGTTGCTGCTTGCACAGCCTCATGCATTGACGCCTGTCACCTCAAGCTGCCCATCAGCAGTGGCAGTACGGCATCCCGGATGGCCACATTGACTGGAAGTGCAGGTTCTGTCTGGGTGGAGACATTGATGAAGGTGGGCAGTGTTGCAGAAGATGGCCGGTGAAAGTAGGTTGTGCTGACCCCTCCACAGTAACTGCACAGCCTCCTGTCTCAGGACAAGGTGTGCAGCCTGCACATTCCCCATTGAAGCTCAAACTGACACTGTGGGCAGGCCTGCAATGGCCTCCTTCTCCTCCTCCATCAACCCAGATACATCCAATTAGGTTTCCGTGGCTTGGGTCCCCTGTGTGGTAATGTCACCACCATCACACCTTCTCTCTGCTTTTGAGGTGCCCAACATGGCAGTGGAATTCTTGGCCTCCTCCTCATCAGCCTTGCCATCGAAATGGGATGCTCCCCCAGGCACACCGCCCTCAGAAGAGGCGCATACAACTGGGCATACCTGGGGTATGCTCCTGCATCTGGATGCCTTGCCCCTGGGATGCAGTTCCACAGCACAGCGTGTACCCTCTTCTCTAGCCACTGCAAATGTGGAAAAGAGAACAAAGGATGTAGGGATCAATCATAAGTGACAATGCATGTGCACTCTCCCAGGTGCATCAGTAGCATGCTGTCAGCATCAGTCAACAATCAACTATCTCACACACATAGGTCCATGCTCAGAAATGTGACAGATTCCAGTCTCACAACTGAAGGCAAAAGGACAAGTCACAATAATGAGGCATGCACATGTGAACATAGTACATTTATGCCTGACCACAAACACATGACCCAATACACATCAAAATCACAATGAAGCAGTGACCCAAGTGCCTCCTGCAAGCACAGTCATACAGAGAGTACCTGGCCACATGTGCCCTTAGCCATATACACATCTGCATCCAACTACATCTACCAACAAACAACCCTGACAGCCCAACATGAAAGCAAGTAAGACGTACATGCACCTGTTGCTGTGGATCAAGCAGCAATGCTCTTGCTTCCATCATGATCTCTGAAACCAGGTTGTGTATTTGCTCTGATCATTTCTTTGTTGAATTCCAAATCTACCTCCCACAACAAGTACAAAAAAATGACTAATCCATCTAAGAAGGATGTCCTAAGTAGGAATAAAAAATATTACAACCACTAACCTTCGCAAGTGAACCAATTCACTACTTGGGGATACAACGGATGATGACTGCCCTGACCCCCTAGTAGCATCATAAAAATTGCACATGACCGAAATGCTTGACAAGATAGAACCTATAAACGCTATTACTGTGAGAGAAAGGAGTTCTCGCAATAGTTGTTTCTCACGAACATTGGAAGAAAAAAGGAGGAATAGGAAAGCCTAACACATCTGGCTAAAAACGGACTCCGATTTCCAAAAATCTGCCTGGAAGGCCCATGAGAAATTTTTGAAAATAGCCATTCACGATGCTAAGAAGAACATTATTGATGAGCAAATAACTAAAGCCAAAAATAGCTCTAAACAACCTTTTAATATCCTAAGAATATTGGAGAAACCTAAAGTCCAAACACAGACCTTTGTGCCAACAAAAGAAGACTGCTCCAGAGTGCAGCAGGTTTTTTCTGACACGATTGTTGCTGCACGAGATAAGATAAAAGCAAATTCTCCTGCCAATTCTAACGTTTCACCAGCTCACCCTACGCCGAGCCTCTCTGAGCCAGAGGGACAGGAGCTGGTGAAGCAATACCAAGTTTACTCATTTAGGGTAATTCCAATTCCTGAGTTGTTGGAAGCATTAAAGTAAATACATCCTACCTCCTTCCCTGGAGATATTCTACCCTCAAAACTTATCTTGGATAAGAAAGCACTTTTCGCGCCATTCCTTACCCACTTTGTGAACACCTCCTTTCAGCATAGTACTTTCCCTGACAGTATTAAACAAGTCACTGTCACACCACTAATCAGTCCATACGGTACCGCCAACCTCAGACCAATTACCAATTAATTCTTCCTTTTGAGGATAGTGGATACAATTTCCACCAGACAGTTCTAGTGCCTCTTGGACCACATTTCCATCTTGTACCCCAGGCAGTCAGGTTTCAGGGCCCACCACAGCACTGAGAGTGCTCTACTGAACCTTCAAACTGACATGCCCGATTTCGTTGACGAAAGCTGGTGTGGATTGCCGGTGTTGCTGGATTTATCGGCAGCATTTGAACATGATATTATCTACTTACTCTGGATAGGTTTGGTAGATGCTCCCACAGAGCTATTGCATGGATCCACTCTTTTCTATCCTGTAGGGTTTCAGCAGTGTACTGGGGTGATTCCTGTTACGATACTGCTTCTATTGGCTGTGGAGTACCCCACATGGTTTGTCTATCTCTGGCCCTCTCTAACCTGTACGTTAAGCCTCTCTGTGATCTGCTATCTGAAACTGTTGTCCAAGTTTCAAATGATGCAGATGACACACAACTTTTTCTCAACCTGGGAAGGTGATCATTCTGACTCAACCAAACTTTAACACCAGCTTTTAAAATGTTAAGCAGTGGATGACCATGCACCAGATGTGCCTTAACAACTCATAAACTGAGCTCTTATTCTTTGGTCCACCCCATGCTAGATCTAAGTTAGACCCCCGTTATGCAAATTTTGTCATTGACAACTGCAAAATATTGACACAGAGAAAGGTCAAAACCTTAGGTACCTACCTGAACCTCTCCTTGAGCTCTGATATACAGGTCAATTATCTAGTAAATGTTACACAATACCACTTGAAGGTACTCAGGCAAGTTAAATCATTGGTTTCCGAGAAAAACTGTGAAACCTTGGTCAGAACAGCGATTTTTTATTTCCAGTATCGATTATTGCAATGCTCTCTTAGGGGGTGCGCCTAAGGAAAATCTCTGTAAACTTCAAAAAAGTTCAGAATTATGCCATCCCTTAATCATAAACGAGAGCCCATTTCAGACTACAGAAAAATCTTCTTTGGCTTTCGGTGAACTCCACAGTACAATTTAAGATTCTTACTCTGGCACACAAGTGCATCCATGGCAAAGCTTGAATATATCTGAAAGAAAAGCTAACAAATTACCAGCCACAAAGAGTACTGTGATCAAACAACAGTCAACTGCTTCTTTACCCAAAGCCAAACGGAATCAGGGGTATTGGAAGATCTTTCCCTGTCCTGGCAGCTTTTGCTTGGCATTCACGACTGGAAAATAATGTACCGCCCTTTCGTAAATAATTAAAAACTAGACTCTTTGAATAAAGTATCCTCACTTGTCTGCCCTTAGGGTGTCCTATACTTTATGTTTTTCCTTGTGTGTCTTTGTCGCGCCCTGATGACTGTCGGGTTTCGGCACGTAACATATGAATATATAAATCCATAAATAAATTAACAAATGTATTGCCCCTCATTCAGTGGCCTGATGTGTCCCAATGTAGATCCGGATAGTCAAATGCAAGAAATTGCCAGGACCACACATCGGTACACATGTTTCAGCCTTACTTGCTGAGTGGATATGATGATGCAATCATCGCACCCAATGGGACAGCCGATAGAGGAGTGTTGGGAGACAGATGAATGCATCATGCAAAGCTTCTTCCCCTCCACCGCACTAATACTGCAAAGGTGAGAGGCGTTACTCATTGAGACAGCCGTTCCACCCTTATTCCCCACAAGTACAGCAGGGATTGGAGACAATGTGAGCTGAAGATGGCCAAAGCATTCAATCTAACATTGTAACAGTAGAGAAGCATTGATTAGACACAAAGCAAACATGCACTCCACATGAAAAACACGTACCATAGGTAATATTTGCATTTAGAGATGAAGAAAATTAACATGGCATCCACATACATGAAGAACACTAACATGACCAATGTATAAGATGAATGCAACATGAACATAACACAAATATAACTCACAAATCCAGAAGCAAGAGAGTAGTAGTGATGCCATCTTATTTAAAATGGAGGCCACAGCACATCGCTGAATGAGCACAGGCCTCGAAGCCTTGGGAAATCTCAAAAAAGCTGAATCCACAGATATACTTATCCGTGCAGAGCTCAGACAGTGGCTGGCAACTAGTGCCAAGGTTAAATTAGGGAGGATTAGGGAGGATTGGAATGACGGAACTAAGGCACGAGATAGCAATTCCCAAGACACAAGCAGTATACTCCCAGATGAATTAACCCTTTAAGTGCCACTGACGAGCCGGCTCGTCGGTGGCAGGCGCTCCAGGTTGCCACTGACGAGCCGGCTCATCGGTTTAGGCACTCTGTTTTGCTCGAGAGCAAAACTGTAATCCAACCCCCAGGCTATGTGAGGGGGAGGTCCCCCCTCACTGCCAGGGGGCTGGATTACCTTCAGTTTCACGTTGGCATGCGTAACGCACGTCGGCGTGAAACTGAAAGTAAATTCCCTGCAGCAGCCATTTTCAGCTGCTGCGGGGAAGAGTGAAGGTAAGAGACTTCTTGTTCCACCTCAATCTCCGGCTGTGTTTCAAGCTGGAGATCGAGGTGGGTATCGTTGGAAAGTGGAGATCCTCCCCTTTCCAATGATACCCATTGTGTGACATTGCTGCCCGCGGATCGGGCGCAGGGCGCGCGATCTGCGGGCAGCAATGCCACCGGATCAGTACAGATCCGTTTGTGATGCGGGGTTGGAGGGGGGGCTGCTTACTAGGTAAGTGGCTCCCTTCCCCCCATGCCCCCAGAGACAGAGACCCCTGGGGGCAGATGATCACTGCCCCCAGGGGTGAAAACAAAAAAAAAATTGAGGGATGGGGGGAGGTGGGAGGGGTTTTGGGGCTCTGGGGCCTGCCAGACCACCAGGGAAATGACAAAAAGAGGACACCCGTGGGACTTGCGCGAAGTGGCCCAGAATTTATTACCCAGAAACCAAGACAAAGTGAACATTGTGTTTTTTCCCAACCAAATATCACACTTTGTCGGGGATTGTGGCAAATATAAACTGGAGGAATTTGCGCAAGGCAGACCTCTGTGGCTTCCCACGGATGTCCTCTTTTGGGAAATGCATGGGGTTCCCTGTTTCCCTTGCTGGCTTCGACACCCTAGGCCCAAATCTGTAGGTTGCCCACATGGACAAAATGGGCAGTGGCGAAAGGCTTGGGGTTACCAGTGGGTTACCCTTTTCCTTTTGCACCCCCGGTAGGTGGACCCACACATGTGAGGTAGCGTTTTCATTGGGACACCTGTGGAAACGCGGGACGGTAGGCCATGTGTTGTTGGGGGCGTGTTTCGATGTGTGAGCCGAGCGAAATGTGCGGAAAATGCGTTTTTTCCCCACATTCCGGACTTTGCGGGGGTGTCTGTGTAATAACTTCTGGGGCGATTTGGGCATATCATACCTCTGTGGATTCCCAGGGGTGTCCTCTTTTCGGAAATGCATGGGGTTCCCTATTTTCCCCGTTGGCTTGGACACCCGAGGCCCATATCTGTATGTTGCGCCGGTCGGCAGAGCGTCTCAAATTCCTGTCAGAAAACAGACTTGGGGTTACTTGTGTTTTAGGCTTTCCCCTTGGCGGGCAGGTAGGTGCACCCACACATGTGAGGTACCGTTTTCATCGGGACACCTGTGGGAAAGTGGTACGGTAGGCCATGTGCTGTTGGGGGCGTGTTTCGATGGGTGACCCGAGCGAAATGTGCGTAAAATGCGTTTTTTTCCCCACATTTCAGACTTTGCGGGGGTGTCTGGGTAATACATTCTGGGCCGATTTGGGCATATCATACCTCTGCAGATTCCCACTGGTTTCCACTTTTCAGAAATGCATGGGGTTCCCTGTTTTACTGGGTGGCTTGGATACCCGAGGCTTATAGCTGTATGTTGTGCCGGTCGGCAGAGCGTCTCAAATTCCGGTCAGAAAACAGACTTGGGGTTACTTGTGTTTTAGGCTTTCCCCTTGGCGCCAGGTAGCTGAACCCACACATGTGAGGTACCGTTTTCATCGGGACACGTTTGGGAACGCGGGACGGTAGGCCATGTGCTGATGGGCGCATGTTTTGATGGGTGAGCCGAGCGAAATGTGCGGAAAATGTGTTTTTTTTCCTACATTTCGGACTTTGCGAGGGTGTCTGGGTAATACATTCTGGGGCGATTTGGGCATATCATACCTCTGCGGATTCCCACGGGTGTCTTCTTTTCAGAAATGCATGGGGTTCCCTGTTTTCCCCGGTGGCTTGGACACCCGAGGCCCATATCTGTAGGTTGTGCCGGTCGGCAGAGCGTCTCAAATTCTGGTCAGAAAACAGACTTGGGGTTACTTGTGTTTTAGGCTTTCCCCTTGCCGGCCAGGTAGGTGCACCCACACATGTGAGGTACCGTTTTCATCGGGACACCTGTAAGAACGTGGGACAGTATGCCATGTGCTGATGGGGGTATGTTTCGATGGGTGAGCCGAGCGAAATGTGTGGAAAATGTGTTTTTTTTCCCACATTTCGGACTTTGCGAGGGTGTCTGGGTAATACATTCTGGGGCGATTTGGGCATATCATACCTCTGCAGATTCCCACGGGTGTCCTCTTTTTGGAAATGCATGGGATTTCCTGTTTTCCCCGGTGGCTTGGACACCCAAGGCCCATATCTGTATGTTGTGCCGATCGGCAGAGCGTCTTAAATTCCGGTCAGAAAACAGACTTGGGGTTACCTGTGTTTTAGGCTTTCCCCTTGGCGGCCATATAGGTGCACCCACACATGTGAGGTACCGTTTTCATCGGGACACCTGTGGGAACGCGGGACGGTAGGCCATGTGCTGTTGGGGGCGTTTCGATGGGTGAGCCGAGCGAAATGTGCGGAAAATGTGTTTTTTTTCCTACATTTCGGACTTTGCGAGGGTGTCTGGGTAATACATTCTGGGGAGATTTGGGCATATCATACCTCTGCGGATTCCCACGGGTGTCCTCTTTTCAGAAATGCATGGGGTTCCCTGTTTTCCCCGGTGGCTTGGACACCCGAGGCCCATATCTGTAGGTTGTGCCGGTCGGCAGAGCGTCTCAAATTCTGGTCAGAAAACAGACTTGGGGTTACTTGTGTTTTAGGCTTTCCCCTTGCCGGCCAGGTAGGTGCACCCACACATGTGAGGTACCGTTTTCATCGGGACACCTGTAAGAACGTGGGACAGTATGCCATGTGCTGATAGGGGTATGTTTCGATGGGTGAGCCGAGCGAAATGTGTGGAAAATGTGTTTTTTTTCCCACATTTCGGACTTTGCGAGGGTGTCTGGGTAATACATTCTGGGGCGATTTGGGCATATCATACCTCTGCAGATTCCCACGGGTGTCCTCTTTTTGGAAATGCATGGGGTTCCCTGTTTTCCCCGGTGGCTTGGACACCCAAGGCCCATATCTGTATGTTGTGCCAATCGGCAGAGCGTCTTAAATTCCGGTCAGAAAACAGACTTGGGGTTACTTGTGTTTTAGGCTTTCCCCTTGGCGGCCATATAGGTGCACCCACACATGTGAGGTACTGTTTTCATCGGGACACCTGTGGGAACGCGGGACGGTATGCCATGTGCTGTTGGGGGCGTTTCGATGGGTGAGCCGAGCGAAATGTGCGGAAAATGTGTTTTTTCCTCCACATTTCGGACTTTGCAGGGGGGTCTAGGTCCTAAATTCTGGGGCGATTTGGACATATCATACCTCTGCAGATTTCCACGGGTGTCCTCCTTTCGGAAATGCATGGGGTTCTCTGTTTTCCCCGGTGGCTTGGACACCCGAGGCCCATATCTGTATGTTGTGCCGGTCGGCAGAGCGTTTCAAATTCCAGTCAGAAAACAGACTTGGGTTTACTTGTGTTTTAGGCTTTCCCATTGGCGGCCAGGTAGGTGCATCCACACATATGAGGTACCGTTTTTATCGGGACACCTCTGGGAACGCCTGACAGTAGGCCATGTGTTGTTGGGGGAGTTTTTCGTTGGGTGAGCCGAGCGAAATGTGCGGAAAATGCATTTTTTTCCCCACATTTCAGATTTTGCGGGGGTGTCTGGGTAATAAATTCTGGGGCGATTTGGGCATATCATACCTCTGCGGATTCCCAAGGGTGTCCTATTTTCGGAAATGCATGGGGATCCCTGTTTTGCCCGGTGCCTTGGACACCCGAGGCCCATATCTGTATGTTGTGCCAGTCGGCAGAGCGTCTCAAATTCCGGTCAGAAAACAGACTTGGGGTTACTTGTGTTTTAGGCTTTCCCCTTGGCGGGCAGGTAGGTGCACCCACACATGTGAGGTACCATTTTCATCGGGACACTTGTGGAAAAGTGGGACGGTAGGCCATGTGCTGTTGGGGGCGTTTTTAAATGGGTGAGCCGAGCGAAATGTGCGGAAAATGTGTTTTCTTCCCACATTTCGGAATTTGCGGGGGTGCCTGGGTAATACATTCTGGGGCGATTTGGCATATCATACAGCTGCAGATTCCCACGGGTCTCCTCTTTTTGGAAATACATTGGGTTCCCTGTTTTCCCCAGTGGCTTGGACACCCGAGGCCCATATCTGTATGTTGTGCCGGTCGGCAGAGCGTCTCAAATTCCAGTCAGAAAACAGACTTGGGGTTACTTGTGTTTTAGGCTTTCCCCTTGGCGGCCAGGTAGGTGCACCCACACATGTGAGGTACTATTTTCATCGGGACACGTGTGGGAACAAGGGACGGTAGGCCATGTGCTGTTGGGGCGTGTTTCGGTGGGTGAGCTGAGCGAAATGTGTGGAAAATGCATTTTATTCCCCACATTTCAGACTTTGACGCGGTGTCCGGTTAATAAATTCTGGGCCGATTTGGGCATATCATACCTCAGCAGATTCCCATGGGTGTCCTATTTTTGGATATGCATGGGGTTCCCTGTTTTCCCCGGTGGCTTGGACACCCGAGGCCCATATCTGTATGTTGTGCCGGTCGGCAGAGCGTCTCAAATTCCGGTCAGAAAACAGATTTGGGGTTACTTGTGTTTTAGGCTTTCCCCTTGGCGGCCAGGTAGTTGCACCCACACATGTGAGGTACCATTTTCATCGGGACACCTGTGGGAACGCGGAACGGTAGGCCATGTTTTGTTGGGGGCGTGTTTCGATGGGTGAGCCAAGTGAGATGTGCGGAAAATGCGTTTTTTTCCCCACATTTCGGACTTTGTGGGGGTGTCGGGGTAATAAATTCTGGGCCGATTTGGGCATATCATACCTCTGCAGATTCCCACTGGTGTCCACTTTTCGGAAATGCATGGGGTTCCCTGTTTTACTGGGTGGCTTGGATACCCGAGGCTTATATCTATATGTTGTGCCGGTTGGCAGAGCGTCTCAAATTCCGGTCAGAAAACAGACTTGGGGTTACTTGTGTTTTAGGCTTTCCCCTTGGCGGCCAGGTAGGTGCACCCACACATGTGAGGTACCGTTTTCATCGGGACACCTGTGGGAACGTGGGACGGTAGGCCATGTGTTTTTGGGGGCGTGTTTCGATGGGTGAGCCGAGCGAAATGTGCGAAAAATAAGTTTTTTCCCCACATTTCGGACTTTGCAGGGGTGTCTGGGTAATAAATTCTGGGGCGATTTGGGCATATCATACCTCTGCGGATTCCCACGGGTGTCCTATTTTCGGAAATGCATGGGGATCCCTGTTTTGCCCGGTGCCTTGGACACCCGAGGCCCATATCTGTATGTTGTGCCAGTCGGCAGAGCGTCTCAAATTCCGGTCAGAAAACAGACTTGGGGTTACTTGTGTTTTAGGCTTTCCCCTTGGCGGGCAGGTAGGTGCACCCACACATGTGAGGTACCATTTTCATCGGGACACTTGTGGGAAAGTGGGACGGTAGGCCATGTGCTGTTGGGGGCGTGTTTAAATGGGTGAGCCGAGCAAAATGTGCGGAAAATGTGTTTTCTTCCCACATTTCGGACTTTGCGGGGGTGTCTGGGTAATAAATTCTGGGGTGATTTGGCATATCATACCCCTGCATATTCCCACGGGTGTCCTCTTTTTGGAAATGCATGGGGTTCCCTGTTTTACTGGGTGGCTTGGATACCCGAGGCTTATAGCTGTATGTTGTGCCGGTCGGCAGAGCGTCTCAAATTCCGGTCAGAAAACAGACTTGTGGTTACTTGTGTTTTAGGCTTTCCCCTTGGCGGCCAGGTAGGTGCACCCACACATGTGAGGTACCGTTTTCATCGGGACACCTGTGGGAACACGGGACGGTAGGCCATGTGCTGATCAGCGCATGTTTCGATGGGTGAGCCGAGAGAAATGTGCGGAAAATGTGTTTTTTTTCCTACATTTCGGACTTTGCGAGGGTGTCTGGGTAATACATTCTGGGGCGATTTGGGCATATCATACCTCTGCGGATTCCCACGGGTGTCCTCTTTTTGGATATGCATGGGGTTTCCTGTTTTCCCCGGTGGCTTGGACAGCCGAGGCCCATATGTGTATGTTGTGCCGGTCGGCAGAGCGTCTCAAATTCCGGTCAGAAAACAGACTTGGGGTTACTTGTGTTTTAGGCTTTCCCCTTGGCAGCCAGGTAGGTGCACCCACACATGTGAGGTCCTGTTTTAATCGGGACACCTGTGGGAATGCGGGACGGTATGCCATGTGCTGTTGGGGGCGTGTTTCGATGGGTGAGCCGAGCAAATTGTGCAGAAAATGCATTTTTTCCCACATTTCGGACTTTGCGGGGGTGTATGGGTAATACATTCTGGGGCGATTTGGCATATCATACAGCTGCAGATTCCCACGGGTCTCCTCTTTTTGGAAATACATTGGGTTCCCTGTTTTCCCCAGTGGCTTGGACACCCGAGGCCCATATCTGTATGTTGTGCCGGTCGGCAGAGCGTCTCAAATTCCAGTCAGAAAACAGACTTGGGGTTACTTGTGTTTTAGGCTTTCCCCTTGGCGGCCAGGTAGGTGCACCCACACATGTGAGGTACTGTTTTCATCGGGACACGTGTGGGAACGAGGGACGGTAGGCCATGTGCTGTTGGGGCGTGTTTCGGTGGGTGAGCTGAGCGAAATGTGTGGAAAATGCGTTTTATTCCCCACATTTCAGACTTTGCGGGGGTGTCTGGTTAATAAATTCTGGGCCGATTTGGGCATATCATACCTCAGCAGATTCCCACGGGTGTCCTCTTTTTGGATATGCATGGGGTTCCCTGTTTTCCCCGGTGGCTTGGACACCCGAGGCCCATATCTGTATGTTGTGCCGGTCGGCAGAGCGTCTCAAATTCCGGTCAGAAAACAGACTTGGGGTTACTTGTGTTTTAGGCTTTCCCCTTGGCGGCCAGGTAGTTGCACCCACACATGTGAGGTACCGTTTTCATCGGGACACCTGTGGGAACGCGGAACGGTAGGCCATGTTTTGTTGGGTGCGTGTTTCGATGGGTGAGCCAAGCGAGATGTGCGGAAAATGCGTTTTTTTCCCCACATTTCGGACTTTGTGGGGGTGTCGGGGTAATAAATTCTGGGCCGATTTGGGCATATCATACCTCTGCAGATTCCCACTGGTGTCCACTTTTCGGAAATGCATGGGGTTCCCTGTTTTACTAGGTGGCTTGGATACCCGAGGCTTATATCTATATGTTGTGCCGGTCGGCAGAGCGTCTCAAATTCCGGTCAGAAAACAGACTTGGGGTTACTTGTGT
Source organism: Ambystoma mexicanum (assembly GCF_040938575.1). NCBI lineage: Eukaryota > Metazoa > Chordata > Amphibia > Caudata > Ambystomatidae > Ambystoma > Ambystoma mexicanum. The sequence continues at coordinate 815,816,824 of NC_090941.1, read as the reverse complement.
TTTAGGCTTTCCCCTTGGCGGCCAGGTAGGTGCACCCACACATGTGAGGTACCGTTTTCATCGGGACACCTGTGGGAACGTGGGACGGTAGGCCATGTGTTTTTGGGGGCGTGTTTCGATGGGTGAGCCGAGCGAAATGTGCGAAAAATACGTTTTTTCCCCACATTTCGGACTTTGCAGGGGTGTCTGGGTAATAAATTCTGGGGCGATTTGGGCATATCATACCTCTGCGGATTCCCACGGGTGTCCTATTTTCGGAAATGCATGGGGATCCCTGTTTTGCCCGGTGCCTTGGACACCCGAGGCCCATATCTGTATGTTGTGCCAGTCGGCAGAGCGTCTCAAATTCCGGTCAGAAAACAGACTTGGGGTTACTTGTGTTTTAGGCTTTCCCCTTGGCGGGCAGGTAGGTGCACCCACACATGTGAGGTACCATTTTCATCGGGACACTTGTGGGAAAGTGGGACGGTAGGCCATGTGCTGTTGGGGGCGTGTTTAAATGGGTGAGCCGAGCGAAATGTGCGGAAAATGTGTTTTCTTCCCACATTTCGGACTTTGCGGGGGTGTCTGGGTAATAAATTCTGGGGTGATTTGGCATATCATACCCCTGCATATTCCCACGGGTGTCCTCTTTTTGGATATGCATGGGGTTTCCTGTTTTCCCCGGTGGCTTGGACAGCCGAGGCACATATGTGTATGTTGTGCCGGTCGGCAGAGCATCTCAAATTCCGGTCAGAAAACAGACTTGCAGACTTGGGGTTACTTGTGTTTTAGGCTTTCCCCTTGGCAGCCAGGTAGGTGCACCCACACATGTGAGGTCCTGTTTTAATCGGGACACCTGTGGGAATGCGGGACGGTATGCCATGTGCTGTTGGGGGCGTGTTTCGATGGGTGAGCCGAGCAAATTGTGCAGAAAATGCATTTTTTCCCACATTTCAGACTTTGCGGGGGTGTATGGGTAATAAATTCTGGGGCGATTTGGGCATATCATACCTCTGCGGATTCCCATGGGTGTCCTCTTTTCAGAAATGCATGGGGTTTCCTGTTTTCCCCGGTGGCTTGGACACCCGAGGCCCATATCTGTATGTTGTGCCGGTCGGCAGAGCGTCTCAAATTCCAGTCAGAAAACAGACTTGGCGTTACTTGTGTTTTAGGCTTTCCCCTTAGCGGCCAGGTAGTTGCACCCACACATGTGAGGTACCATTTTCATTGGGACACCTGTGGGAACGCGGGACGGTAGTCCATGTTTTGTTGGGGGCGTGTTTCGATGGGTGAGCCGAGCGAAATGTGCGGAAAATGCGTTTTTTTCCCCACATTTCAGACTTTGCGGGGGTGTCTGGGTAATAAATTCTGGGGCGATTTGGAAATATCATACCTCTGCAGATTCCCACTGGTGTCCACTTTTCGGAAATGCATGGGGTTCCCTGTTTTACTGGGTGGCTTGGATACCCGAGGCTTATATCTGTATGTTGTGCCGGTCGGCAGAGCGTCTCAAATTCCGGTCAGAAAACAGACTTGGGGTTACTTGTGTTTTAGGCTTTCCCCTTGGCAGCCAGGTAGGTGCACCCACACATGTGAGGTACCGTTTTCATCGGGACACCTGTGGGCACGTGGGACGGTAGGCCATGTGCAGTTGGTGGCGTGTTTCGATGGGTGAGCCGAGCTAAATGTGCGGAAAATACGTTTTTTTCCCCACATTTCGGACTTTGCAGGGGTGTCTGGGTAATAAATTCTGGGGCGATTTGGGCATATCATACCTCTGCGGATTCCCACGGGTGTCCTAATTTCGGAAATGCATGGGGATCCCTGTTTTGCCCTGTGCCTTGGACACCCGAGGCCCATATCTGTATGTTGTGCCAGTCGGCAGAGCGTCTCAAATTCCGGTCAGAAAACAGACTTGGGGTTACTTGTGTTTTAAGCTTTCCCCTTGGCGGTCAGGTAGGTGCACCCACACATGTGAGGTACCGTTTTCATCGGGACACCTGTGGGAAAGTGGGACGGTAGGCCATGTGCTGTTGGGGGCGTGTTTCGATGGGTGACCTGAGCGAAATGTGCGTAAAATGCGTTTTTTTCCCCACATTTCAGACTTTAGGGGGTGTCTGGGTAATACATTCTGGGCCGATTTGGGCATATCATACCTCTGCAGATTCCCACTGGTGTCCACTTTTCGGAAATGCATGGGGTTCCCTGTTTTACTGGGTGGCTTGGATACCCGAGGCCCATATCTGTATGTTGTGCCGGTCGGCAGAGCGTCTCAAATTGCGGTCAGAAAACAGACTTGGGGTTACTTGTGTTTTAGGCTTTCCCCTTGGCGGCCAGGTAGGTGCACCCACACATGTGAGGTACCGTTTTCATCGGGACACCTGTGGGAACGCGAGACAGTAGGCCATGTGTTGTGTTTGTTTGATTTTCATAACATTTTGACCCATTTGCTGGTGGCCTTTGTCACACAACCCTTTCATTTCCCAAATGTGACCTACATTTAGTCGCTGCTTTAGGCAGCATACACTTTTGTAACCTGCACAAGTCACCTACCCTTGAAAAGGTCTGCCTGTGCTCTTTCAAAAATGTATGCTTGCCATTCCTCACCACATTGGTTTTCCCGATTTACACATGCTAAGTGCGTCTGTTCAGGCCTTGAGCGTAAAACTCCTGTGTACCTTGGCTCAGTGTTTGGCTTGTGGTATTGCTTGTTTTGTAAAACACTACTAAAATGTGTGCTCTCCTAACTGCAAGAGTCGGGGGAATGTAGTGGAGCATTGCTTTTCTCAAAATTCATAGAAGCCATTGCCGTACCAAGCCAAACATGTCCAACACATACCTTTTTTCGGTCATTTTCCCGCTTTTCCCCCAATCTATGGCAGTTTCCCATACCTAGTTGTTGCCTGACCTACGCAAGTCAGCCCTTTCGAAACTTGGAATTTTGTCTACTTTTCAGAAATACTTGCCTTTCTGTCCTCCAATTCGGCTTTCCTACCCTTTTCTTCCATTCCGTCCATGCATGTCCAATTGGCAAAAATGGCCAAAATCGCATACCTCTCACAAAATTGTTGATAACCAGATCAAAATATTTTTTCTTCATTTCCACTCAACCTGTTCATGAAAGCCAGTAAATTGGGGAATTCAGCACAGCAAACCATTCGTTCCTAGCTCTTACAAGGAAAAAACCACAGGCTTCTTTGTACATCATTTTATTGGCATTTTTTGAAAAATCCCAAGATTTTCGCCCTTTTTGCTTATTTTCTCTCACCCCCCTACAGCAACCTAGGATTCCTGTGTGGCTTTACGACCGACTAAATGTGGGAAAAAAAGGAGCCAAATTTGGCTCAGATACCTCATGTAACAAAAAAGTTACAAGCCATTGAATGGCCACATACCGAAATCACCAAAAAAGGTCCTGGCACTGGGGAGAAATACCCATGGCACTTAAGGGGTTAAAGTTTTATAAGCGCACAACCAGCCTTTGTTAGACAGGTGCCACAAAACAGTAAGCTAAAAGACTCCATGAGGAATAACTCAAGAGTGTGCCTGGTGGCAAGGGAAAACATGACACACACATTAATATTAGCTGAAATCTAAATAAATAAGAGATTCAAAATACAGTACCATCGCACGTGACCCATATTTGGAGAACACTGCCCATTCATTTGAATTGAACACATATAGGACACCTGACATACTCCCTAAATGCACACCTAGATATGAGGTGCCACACAAGGCCAAGTACAAAGGGATTGCCTGATCTCATGGCCTGAGAATGAGGGAAGGTAACTGTCATGCCTGCAAGGGGTCTCCCCGGTCACGTCCCGTCACCCAATCACATGACCACCCCCGTCCATTTACCTTTCTCCCGGGGCTCACGCAGGCAACCCAGTTTGGCTCGCGCGCTGACAAGGCAATCACCACATGCCTGTCAGTCGCGCTTACGACCGTTTCTCCATTGGCAGTTGCCATGGAGATTAGGCAGCCGCTCGAGCGGTAGCACACGCTCTCGCACCGTTGTGGCCCGGTCACGTGACTTGATTACGCGATCACGTGACCCTGATTTACGGTCACGTGACTCCGTTCAGTGTCACGTGACCAGGAAGTAATGATATTTAAACGGTGCAGTGCCTATACACCACGCTTCACAGCTGTATTCCTCGGAGACTCTGTCTGGCTGATATACCCGTGCTACTCACCCGGCTTCCTCGAATCCTGCTCTTGTTTTTTGGACTCCTTGTGGATCACGTTTGGCTACGGCGACATTGGCTCTTCTATTCATCACGGCTCCTGACCTCGGACTGAATCACGGACTTCCTCTGCTCCTTGTTTTCCCATTGATACGGACAGCTCTCTCTGGCTACAGACCCAATTTTGTTCAACGGATACCTCTTGGCTTTCCCGGATTGCCTCTCTGCACTAACTGGTCACACTCCCCCTGGTGGCTATCATCGGACTAATTGAGGCCCTTCCTCCAACACTACTCTCTCCAGGTGGAGACGGATACTTTTGGGTCCAGAAGGGGTTCCTTGTCTGCGTGAGTCCCGGAACCATTCCCCTCTTAGGTCCAACATCCATTACATCAAAGACCCCGGTAAGGCTTGAACTCTTCTCTGTTAAATATACATGTAGTACCTGCCTGCTTGAATTATAACCATTGCCTTTTTTCACAGCTGCCTTGGGGTTCCTAGTACTTCGGTTCCGGCGTTGGATTCTTTCTCCACCTGTGGCCTCAAAGGTTGCACAGGGAGTGATAAGTGATTCTCCCTGTGCGGCAATTGGGGACGGAGGTCTCCTATATCTTCACGACTCTCAACACTTAACAGACTGTGAAGCCTGTCGTGTAAGATATGGAGGGTGCCGCTGAAGACCCCCTGGCCGCTGTCATTCAAGCACTTACGTTACTACGGGCTGACATGGTGGCTGCTAATACAGCAGTCCATCAACGCCTCGACCTGTTACAGAGCGCCCAGCATCCCTTACCCGCGGATCCAGAGCTTGGTGACGCCATACCTGCATCCGTATCCCTTGCACACCTGCTCCCGACTCCCCCGGCTCCCGTTCCGTTGGTCTTGCCCTCTCCTTTTCCTTTGGCTGCCCCCGAAAAGTTCCATGGGGACCCTAGGAAATTTAGGACATTCCTCAATCAATGCAAATTGCACTTTTTGTGTCGGCCCCTTGCCTTTCCTGACCCTACCACCAAGGCGGCATTCACTCTATCTCACCTCGCTGGCACGGCTGCTGCCTGGGCTAACCCATTGTTAGAGACTGATCATCCTGCCCTCTATGATTTTGACCAGTTGATATCAGAAATGTCCAGAGTATTCGACACCCGATATAAAGCCCAATCCCATGATTTAGAATTGCTAGACCTGTCCCAGGGTAAGAGTTCCCTCATTTTGTACATCACACGATTCAATCAACTAGCAGCTGAGACCTCATGGCCCGAGAGTAAAAAATCGGTTGTCTTCTATAGGGGGCTAAACAATCCCATGAAGGACGCTTTAGCTATGGTTCCATCCCTACCAGTCCAGTTCCCTGCGCTGGTGGATTTGGCTCTTCAAGTGGACGCACGACGCTCTGAACGCAGGGCTGAGGCTGGGTTTTCCCAGTCTACCAGTTCTGCCGCCTCATCGTCTTACTCTGAGTCCACCAATGAGCCTATGCAAATCGGGGGTGTTAGGAGTCCCATCACTTCAAGGGAAAGGGAGCGCAGAAGGGCCGAGAAAGCCTGTTTTTACTGCGGCTTGGGGGGCCATTTAGTAAAGGAATGTCCTCGAAAACCCAAATCTAGGAAACCGGATTTTCGTCCAGCTCGATCCTAGATACGGGGGTAGGATCGAGTTCTCCATGTTCTTCCCCGCATCTTGCTCCATCGTTTGGGCGAATCAGGCCGATTCAAGTAGAAGCCACCTTACAGCCTGCCCCTGGTATCGTTCATTCCGTACAGATCACTATTGATTCCGGGGCCTCCGGAAACTATATTGATATCACCCTGGCCCAAACACTGAACCTACCTCTGATCAACAAGCCCCGACCCGAACCGGTTCAAGCAGTCGATGGGACGGAGCTCGTGTCTGGTCCCATTAAGCAACAGACTGCTCCCCTTCTCCTAACCATCCATTCAGTCCATAAAGAAACCCTCCACTTTGACTTAATATCCATGCCCCAGTTTGGGATCATTGTAGGTATTCCCTGGTTACGGGAACACAACCCGCATATCGATTGGGGTACGGGACATGTACACTTCGAATCCGAACTATGTCAGAACTTCTGCCTACCTGTGGATAGGGAGATTAACACCCCAGCATTGGCTCTTGGTGCGGTTGCCCAACTATCAATATTGGGTGACGTAGTACCCCCTGCCTCACGCATAGTGGGTTTAGTCACCAATCGCATACCTGAGGTTTATCAAGATTACAGCATGTTATTTGATCAGGGCTCCTCCGAGGTACTCCCTCCTCACCGCCCATATGATTGCCCGATTGACTTGGTTCCCGGGGCCGTGGTACCGTTGGGCCGCATCTATTCTTTATCCCTGTCGGAGGAACAGACTCTTAAAGAGTACATTGATAAAGCGCTGCGCCTGGGTCACATACGACCGTCTAAATCATCTGCAGCTAGTCCCATATTTTTTGTGCCTAAAAAAGAGGGCGATCTTCGACCCTGTGTTGATTATCGTCGGCTCAATGCAGTCACTGTTAAGAATCGTTACCCTATTCCACTCATTTCTCCTCTCCTAGACCGCTTGATCCATGCCTCTATATACACCAAATTGGATTTACGGGGAGCCTATAACCTTGTTCGCATCCGAGAAGGAGATGAGTGGAAAACCGCCTTCTGTACGCGGTATGGTCTTTATGAGTATACGGTCATGCCCTTCGGTCTATGTAATGCCCCGGCTACTTTTCAACATTTCATGAATGACATCTTCTCGGGCATCCTAGACGTGTTTGTGGTGGTATACCTTGACGATATACTCATTTTTTCTCTCTCTTTGAAAGAACATATCCTACATGTACGAGAAGTGTTGTCTCGGTTGCAAAACCACTCGCTATTTGTGAAGCCCGAGAAATGCCTATTCCATGTATCTAACGTGGAGTTTTTGGGGTTTAACATTACACCTGGTGGTCTGGCCATGAACCATACCAAAGTACGGGCAATCCTCGAATGGCCAACACCAAATAACCTAAAAGCCTTACAATCCTTCTTGGGTTTTGCCAACTTTTACCGGCGTTTTATCTCTGGGTTCTCTTCTCTTGTGGCTCCTCTCACATCCCTCACCAGTCCCCTTGTGCCGTTCAAGTGGAAGGAGATACATCAGCAGGCTTTCGACGCATTAAAAACCGCCTTTACCACTGCCCCTGTGCTCCAGCATCCCGACCCTGACCAGCCATACGTTGTTGAGGCTGACGCCTCTTCCTTCGCGTTGGGGGCAATCCTGTCACAAGCCTGTCCCACTACAGGACGTCTTCATCCTGTAGCCTTTCATTCACGCAAGTTCAACCCTGCCGAGACCCATTACACCGTAACCGAAAAAGAGCTACTGGCGGTAATGGACGCCTTTCGAACCTGGCGTCATCACCTGTTGGGGGCTAAACATAAGGTCACGGTATACACCGATCACAGAAATTTGCAAGACCTGGCGGCCCTAAAATGCATAAACAGTAGACAGGTTAGATGGCACCTATTCTTCGCTGCTTTTGATTTTCAGATCAAACATCGCTCTGGCTCTGAGCATAGCAAGGCCGACGCCTTGTCTCGCTCTCCTGGGGGGGTTTCATTACCGGTATTTCCCGATACACTCTTACCCCTAGGTCAAGTTGTTTGCATTTGCACACCTCCTTTGACGCTACTAGAGGAGATTCGCTCTTGGCTCAAAGAACACCCCGATCAACTGTCAGAATGGGATCCCACCTTTCACGACGGTCTCCCATACGTACAGGACCGCTTAGTTCTCCCTACCTCTGACACCAGAAATCTGGCCCTGGAGTGGTCTCATGACGCCCCGATTAATGGTCACCCAGGTCAGGCCCGTACTTTGGACCTCCTAAAACGCTGGTGTTGGTGGCCTTCCATGAGACGTGATGTGGGCTGTTACGTAGACTCATGCTCGGTCTGCGCTCAGGGAAAACATCGTAGGGGTCGTCCGTTGGGTCTTTTACGCCCCTTGCCCATGCCGCCAAGGCCCTGGCACACCCTGAGCATGGACTTCGTGACCGAATTACCCAGAATCCAGGGTTTTAACACCGTATGGGTAGTGGTCGATGTCTTCACCAAGATGGCCCGTTTCGTCCCTTGTCGTGGTATCCCTTCTGCCCCTGCCTTGGCCAAGCTCTTCTTTGATTCCGTGTTTTGTTTATACGGCCTTCCTTCTGTCCTGGTCTCCGACCGTGGCTCTCAGTTCACTTCCCGTTTCTGGCGTGCCTTGACCGCTCTGCTGGGTATCGATGCACGGTTTTCATCCGCCTACCATCCAGAGACCGATGGGCAAACGGAGAGGACGAATCAGTCCATGGAGCAGTATCTGCGTTGTTTGATACTCCAGCAGCAAACTACCTGGCTACAGAACATCCGATATGCTGAGTTTGCCTATAACAACGCTACACACTCTTCCACTGGTTTCTCTCCGTTCTATGCCATGTATGGTCAGCATCCCCGCTTCCTCCCTGTCCCCGACATGTCACCCTCCGAGAATCCTGCCGCAGCTACCTGCGTTCGGGATGTGTCTGCCCTCCATGCTCAGGTCCTTGTTCATCTCCAGGAGGCACAGGCTTCCATGAAGGCCTCCTCGGACGCTAGGCGCACTGTGGCTCCTTTATATTCCGTTGGTTCCCGGGTTTGGTTGTCCTCCCGTCATCTCCGCCTGAAGGGGTGTCGCAAGCTCTTGCCCCGTTTTGTGGGTCCGTATGTTGTTTCCCGGGTCATCAATCCGGTGGCCTATCGCCTCGTCCTCCCTTCCTCTTGGCGGGTCCATCCTGTGTTTCATACCTCCCTCCTCAAGCCATGTCCCTCCTCTACCCGTCACCGCCACTCTCCTGCCCCTGTTTCCCTGGAGTCGCCTGATGTTTTCGAGGTCTCGAACATTCTGGGGTCCCGTTTCCTTAGGGGTCGCCTGCAATACCTGGTCGATTGGTTGGGTTATGGTCCGGAGGAGCGTCCCTGGGTCTCTGCCTCGGATGTCCATGCCCCCCGGTTGGTTGCTCGGTTTCATCGGGCGCATCCTTCGTGCCCACGGGCTCGTGGGCCTTTGGGGGGGGCGCTCTGTCATGCCTGCAAGGGGTCTCCCCGGTCACGTCCCGTCACCCAATCACATGACCACCCCCGTCCATTTACCTTTCTCCCGGGGCTCACGCAGGCAACCCAGTTTGGCTCGCGCGCTGACAAGGCAATCACCACATGCCTGTCAGTCGCGCTTACGACCGTTTCTCCATTGGCAGTTGCCATGGAGATTAGGCAGCCGCTCGAGCGGTAGCACACGCTCTCGCACCGTTGTGGCCCGGTCACGTGACTTGATTACGCGATCACGTGACCCTGATTTACGGTCACGTGACTCCGTTCAGTGTCACGTGACCAGGAAGTAATGATATTTAAACGGTGCAGTGCCTATACACCACGCTTCACAGCTGTATTCCTCTGAGACTCTGTCTGGCTGATTTACCCGTGCTACTCACCCGGCTTCCTCGAATCCTGCTCTTGTTTTTTGGACTCCTTGTGGATCACGTTTGGCTACGGCGACATTGGCTCTTCTATTCATCACGGCTCCTGACCTCGGACTGAATCACGGACTTCCTCTGCTCCTTGTTTTCCCATTGATACGGACAGCTCTCTCTGGCTACAGACCCAATTTTGTTCAACGGATACCTCTTGGCTTTCCCGGATTGCCTCTCTGCACTAACTGGTCACACTCCCCCTGGTGGCTATCATCGGACTAATTGAGGCCCTTCCTCCAATACTACTCTCTCCAGGTGGAGACGGATACTTTTGGGTCCAGAAGGGGTTCCTTGTCTGCGTGAGTCCCGGAACCATTCCCCTCTTAGGTCCAACATCCATTACATCAAAGACCCCGGTAAGGCTTGAACTCTTCTCTGTTAAATATACATGTAGTACCTGCCTGCTTGAATTATAACCATTGCCTTTTTTCACAGCTGCCTTGGGGTTCCTAGTACTTCGGTTCCGGCGTTGGATTCTTTCTCCACCTGTGGCCTCAAAGGTTGCACAGGGAGTGATAAGTGATTCTCCCTGTGCGGCACTTGGGGACGGAGGTCTCCTATATCTTCACGACTCTCAACACTTAACAGTAACTTTTCATTGTAGGAAGAATGTTCCATGGGACTCTCTCCTCCTACTCTATGACTGTCTCATATCCTGATGACCTGTCAAGTGTCCAAGGTTTACAAGCAATGTTACAACTACAACTACAATTTTAAAAACCCTTAGAGACATGTCACCCATCATGTATTCTGTCAACCAATACCTTGCCATGGAGATGATGTAGTTTAACCTTTATCAATATAGGGTGGGTTCCAGGTGGAGCCATCAGATATGGTCAGTTATGGAAACTATATGTAGCCAAACCCACTAACATATCCCCATTCCCCATAGCTTTTGTAAATTGATATCATGTCATTGATGACAGGTTTATAGTGCTTAAGCAATTGTTTTTGATTAATATGTGGAGTGCAGTGAGACTTGAATGCTTGTATGCTGTCCTGGGTTTGTTTGGATGTGAATAAAGTTGTTTTTTGCCATGCACTTTGTCTACTCTGTCATTGAGTCTGGGTTGGATTGAGTATGATTCCTCTTGGCTATCTGGGATTTTGGGGCCACCCTAACAGGGGTGTGCATGAATCTACCACCATTGGTGTCAGATGGCTCACAGAAGCTTTTTGTACGTTTGGATAGTGTGAAGGCATCATGAAGTAGACACAGACAACAGGTTCATACTGGTTATACATATTTTTATTAACTTGAAAGGGAGTATGGAGTAAGGCCAAACTTGCTCTATGCTAAGGTGGGATTTCCCTACCTAAAGAAAACTAATTGTAATTGGTTATTTATAATGTGCTTAATACCCAGAGGTTTCTAAGCTTGGACCCGGTGATGACCCTGGACTCTACTTGCTGCTCCCTATGTAACTTAAACTATACAATCCTCTTGTTGCCTTTGCGCCCTGCTACCTCCGGGTTAGGTGCGCATTAAAAATAATAAAACAAACAAACAAACAAATAAAATGGCATATTTTTCACTGATATGGTTCCTGAGTAAATAAAGAAAAACTGTTTCTCTGCACAGGAAGAATGTGGAGACTCCATACTAGCCCCATCTGATTCGCTTCAAAATATAGTTCTTGAAAAGGTGTTCATGCATGTAACGATTTGAACATTAAGGGTACTTGCCATGTGGAGATTTGTATGTTGTAATGTAGACCGAGCCCACCTGTCCAAGTGAGATGATGAAGCTCTCTCCTCCCACAGCCATTCCAAAGCACTCCCCATCCACTTGTCCTATCAGCACACAGGTGGGAAGTGGGTAGTGAGCCTCAGCCAATCTCTTTCGCGAGAATCATAACAAATGTGTGATGTAATTTGCCCTATAAGCCATTTTGCATCAGAGCTGGACTTCTCCAATAATTCCGAGAGGCAACCTGATGCTAAAATCTGGTAAACAACATCCCAGCAGAGGGGCCTAAGTTTCATTGGGAGACAAGAGCCAGGAGACATAGAAGCTGATTGGGACCCCTTGGAGGACTCAGAGATCTCAGAGAACCACACCAAAGCCATAGATTGTGTAGGCCCTATATTTTTCCAACATTGTTTTAGTAATTTACTCATTGAAAAATATCCTGTTTGTCTGGGTAGATCCCTAGTATATTTGTCAAAGTAAATCAATTAATTCCCCTATTGAATTCACAGGATCTGTATTGTTGGCATTCAAAACCAACACACTTTTCTCAGTGTGTTTTGAGCCAGTATAGTCATAAAGATTTGCCAACAGAATTAACCCCAATGCCCTATTGCAGGTGTGTGTTCAGGGTGTACAAAGGAAAATTCCCCATTGATCCCCTTCTTTTTATATCAGACGTGGGAAGCCTAGTAGTGCCTGTGCATATGCAAGGGGCAAAACAAAATTGCCCCCTGTGTACCTATTGTGCTCTGCAAAACACATTTCCCATTGCTTTTCATTATTTCTCACATTGCATCTGTGATGACATCCCAAAACCGATTTTCCCATTGTGTGATGACTAAAACCCCAAAGCCCTGCCTGTTCTTTTTAGGTGTGGCAAAAACAAAATTCCATTGCTTTTCTTCCTTTCATATTGTTTCTGGGAGTAAAACCCAAATCCGATTGTCCCATTGTGTTCCCACTCCCTGCCACTGGCCTTCCATTCAGAGAGGTCAAATAAATTGATGTTTGGAGGGTGAGGGTTGCTGGGAGAAAAGCATAACCCTGTTTGAAATCACTGTGTGTGTTGAATTGTTCTATTCTTGTGTTGGTGCGTGTTTTAAAAGGAATTAATTGTGACAGCACATCTCTATGTGGGTGCCCTTACAGAAGTTATTTTGTTCTTGTGTTGCCACAACATTGGTGGATGATGTACTCTATTTGTGATATTTGGCTAAATAAATTAATTCATATATTCTTAATACACGCCAGCCTGGTTCCAAGTCCATTGCGGCATCAGGTATTTGTTGGGGCTGTGTGCGAGACTGATTGGAGACCTTACCAAAAAGAACCTGGAATAAATCAAAGCGCTTTATTGTGCGCCACATGTATTGTGGGGAAGGAGCTCCCTGACTTGGGTGTGACCGTGTAATAAAACGCAACAGGCTCCATTACCGCTACCTACTCCATGTATTGGATTTCAAGACTCTAATTTGACCACCCTACAATTCCTGTACTCCTTGTCTACTGGTGCAATGAATTGTTTTTTTCACACTTCCATCCTTAAACAGATTCCACTTGTTACTGTATGCATGGCAATGTACTTTTCGAATGTACTTTATTCTGAAGCCTATATGCATCCGGTTTTAGAACTCATCCTATAAATACAAGGACAGATATAAATGCCTGGTCCCTGTCTCCACTAATGGCTAAACCTGCATGTTCACTCTGTCTCAAATGCCTGATCACTCTGCCTCTTGCTGATTCGCCTCTACAACATAAGGGCACTGAAATGCAGTAGAGTATCCGGACAACAAATATGAGACACATGTAATGCTTTGCTGCTCCACATCACACACCAGGCGAGTGTGCTTTATAATTCACATACCTCATGTTACATACTGGTCATGATTACATATGATAGGGGTTACCCTGTTTCATATTGTTACATGCCTCTAAAGTCAGGGATATATCAGAGATCTCCATCATTTATATGTGTATGCCACTCCATACACTTATTAATTATGACCACAAAATACATGTATAATTAACATGTTGGGAGTAAAATTTAGCAGACATCTTGTATATTGGTATGTTTTGCAGAATGCAGTATGTTATACGAATGTTTCATTTGAATGGGCTAATATCTAGCTATTACGATTTCGGCACTCACATGCAGAGATTGTTGGCAGGCTACATGAGGCTATGTTGATAATTGCAGGTTTTGTTTGACAAGCATTGGCTGCTTTGGGAACTGTTGCTATTTACTGGGACTGTTTCCGTGATATATATTGGATACACTCACCCCTTATGAGCACTGATTAAACCAGTTATTTTGTTGATAATTTTTAAGGCACAGCGTGTGTGGAATCTGGGGCTTTGTTTTGAGCTTGATTCATACATTATTTGCTGGTTTGTTATGTGGCTGATTATTGAATATAACCTCTGAGCGTTATATATTAATAGACTATAAGATCATTTATAACTTCTGTTTTTCCACAAAACCAATTCTAGCAATTCAGTTCTTTGATTGAACATTTTTTGGGGTGTTGCGATATTTATTTATGTATTGATCATTTGTAAGATCATTGATACTGATATACTTGATTATTTTTCTTCCTTAGGTTGGCAAACAATATGACCTCCGGTAAAACACAAACTGAAAAATATAATCGTAGACCTAAATTTCCTTAATGCACTATAATGAATGTGTTTGACTACTACCATGCAAGTCCGTGTTGAAATTGCATAAGAATGCAGCACAATTCTAACATTTGTGATTTACTTAGGCATGGCATTTTTTTTTAGTCTTCTTTTCAGATGCGGTGAAAAACAAATCTAGTTTATTTCTGAGCAGCTTAGAAGGGGAGGACTAGGATGACATTTCCAGAAAGGGTCCATTAGGATTAGTTGCATGAAATGCTAATTTCTAGCCCTTTAAAATCTCTCTAACCTCCAGCTACAACTCTTATTCTGTCTCTCGGGCTCTGCCTCCTATTTCAACTGCATTTTAGGAGCAATGTCTATTCCCCTGTGTGATCAAGGAAGGCTTTAAATTGGTAGAGGCCAGTTCATAAAACCTTTCCCAGACTAAGTGAGAGTTGCACATGGGAAAAAGTAGTCAATTGCTCATGCATATGTTATGCAAAATGAACAGACGTGGAATCGCATGATGTGGATAACTGTAACGTATGAGCATGTGTTGTTGTTCATACGTGTGTGGACGCTATGCACACCTACCTCATTTCCAGATCTGCATAAGAGGAAAACGGAAATGTAGGTAAATGCTCACACAGTTACAGTTAGCATAAGGAGTCTTAAACATTTACAAATACATTTCCACTTTTATCTGCACAATTCTCTTACCCCCTGGATAATCTGAGAATGATTTATGCAAAAAGTGTGGCAAAGTGCTTAAAGTGGTGTAACATTGGTAGCGTGTTTGTAGGAAGTGCGAACACTCATAGGAAAAATAGCAGTAGAAAGAAGAAACCAGAAATCAAAAGTTTATAATTATGCAATAATCACTGGCTTTCGGATTGTACAGGTGGTAATGGTCTGGGCCCAAGTTAATAGGCCCGAGCATAGCCAGGATCTTTAACGAGGGTATCAGGACATTGCCACCCAGAAGAGCCAGGGGAGCAAGTGATTATTGCTATTTGCATCCCAGGTTTACTTCCCGGGGTGTTAATAGGAATGCATTTGTTTGAAACAACAGGTTCCTGCAAGTGTGCAATCTGTTACTTCAAACAATTACTCCTCCAACTTGGCTGCATGGAAATAGACTAGAGGGTCCAAGCAGAACCCCTCTTCCATTTTCATGGCGGCCCAGGGCATGAGAGGAGCTGCACAACAGTGCTGTAACACTCAGAGTTAAGTGGGAGGCAGGGAATGGAGGGTACGAAGCAGGGATGAAGCCTGGGAGAGAGAGGTAAAATGGTGAGCCGCTGTGAGCAATGTTAAGTTTGATAGGATATTGGCCTTCCATCATGAGATTCAACTGCCTTTTCCGGGCTAACCTGATTGGTTGCCACACCTAGCATGGGTGCTGATTTAACATGCTTTATTTGCAGTCATAAAAATGTAAACAGTTCACGTCCTTCATACACAACGAAAGGCAGAAAGGGTCACACCTAATTTCTTACCACTTACAAGCATGGTTTTCGAAATGCCAAACTAACAAGTATGTTTAACTTGGTTTTGCTGAAAACTCCCTTCGGTCGCAAATTACAGCTATATCTAATTGTTACATACACAAGTGTACATCACATCAACCCATGTTCAATTGCCCACATTCATGAGCTAACCCCTTCGGACGCTGTTTGCCTTAATTCTGGAGAACCTCTACGATGTCCTCATTATGTGGTATCTCACTAGACAGACAGAGACAGAGAGAAAGAGAAGTGTGAATAGTCTAATTAACCCAATCGACCTATCCAGCTCCCCAGTCAACAAAGTGATTTAATACCTTCAAAATGTCTTAAGTAACAATAACAGGTGTACATTTTTTACACTGGGGACTGGCACCACTTTGAGCAAGAGATCCAGCAATGACTGTTTCATTCCTGCAGCTGTAAGGCGTTGGAGTCCAATGAGTATGTTTAGTTTTATGTTGCTCAGTTTGAGGTTTTGTTCCAGTAGCAAGAAATAAAGCAATTCATACCCTTCTAAAGTACTCCTGTGCACACACTGAAAGAGAAAATGTACAATGATTTTGCTTTTAGGCACTCATTGTTTCTCTATCATTTGGTTATATCATTTGGTTACTTTATTGTGCACCTCTAACTATGGTGACACGTTTCGTGCTGCTTCACACTTTTTCAAGGTGATACATGAACATTTCAGGTTAATTATGCACACAAAGAAAACATATGTTTTGCCTTTCTTTGTAAGTTCAGTACTGTGTGGATCATTTCATAAAAAGAGGAAAGAGGTGGGTGCTTACTATGGTAATTTGATTGAAAGAGATGTGCTCTTGAATTCTGGTTGATGTCTCTGCTGGGTTTCAGAACGTTGCCAGTTACAGGCGTGCGCAACAAGTGAATCAAACACAAAAATCAAAGAGGCTATGCCACTCTAATGCACCAAATACTTTCATGAATGTATATATGCTCACATTGTTTGAAGTGCATCTGATTAAGTCATGACTTAACCGTGAAAGAAGTATTGATAGTAACTCATAATAACTCGTTAGTCATATCTGTATGAGTAAGTGAAGAATAAGTCTCAAATATTATTCATGATTATTTTGTGTCATTGAGATTTGGCACAAAGTTGTGCACCAACGGGCACATCAGAATGACAAATGTGGGCACGACAAATAGGTAACTCTGCAAAGGAGTAAACATGCATTGCATGTGTGTATGCAAAAAAAAAGAAACAATTAGATGCCCGATATCCAATATTTTTGGAAATATTTTAAAGATATACTGTATAAACAACTGCAATAATAAAAAATACCAGTATTGCCCCTATATACATATGTTGATTATGGGTTTACCCAACATGCCAGCATTCACTCATGTAAAAACACAAACACCCCTGTGATGGCTTCACTGAAACATACCAGCATTTGGCCCTATGAGAACACACCTATCACAGCTTTCCCCTTTGCCCAAACAAGGCCAGTATCTGCCCCATAATAACACACCTGTGATGGCTTTGACCCAGCATTCACGAATTTCCCCTATAAAAAAATAACACCCCTTATGGCTTTCACAAAGCGTGCCAATATGTGACCAATTTGAATACATCAGTGCAAGCTTTTCCTCGATATGCCAGTATTTGTCCTAAAATACGCACACATGTGATGGCTTTGCTCCAACAATGCTAGTATTTGTCCCTGTAGCAATACACCTGTGATGACTTTGCCCCACCATGCCAGTATTTGCCCCTCTCAAGCCACATCTCTGTTGGCTCTGCCCGACCAATGATAATATTTGCCCCTGTCAGAACACACCTTTCATGGCTTTGCACCATCAGTGTTAGTATCCCCCCTGTAAGAATACAGCTTTGACAGCTTTTCCCAAACAATGCCAGTATGTACCTCTGTAAGAGCACATATTTGATGACATTGCCTCAGGATGCCATTAATTGTCCCTGTAAGGACACACCTGTAATGGCTTTGCCCCAGCATGGCAGCATTAACTCATGTAAGACCACAGATCTGTAGGTTTTTCTCCAAAATGATAGTATGTGCACATGTAAGATCACACCTCTTATGGCTTTGCTCCACAATGCCAGTATTGGCCCCATTGAGCGAACACTCATGATTGCATCACCCAATACTGAAGTGTTTACACTCTGCAACTTTACACAATCACTTCAACCCCCCCCACACACACACATGCACGCACATACACAAATACTGGACACTTCACCCCACTGCCCATCCAACATGAATACCATATGCAAACACACTCACATTTACCCAACACCCACACACCCAAACTATATATAATTAAGGTGATAGAGTTGGGGTTGAGTCATAGGAAATCCGAAAACATTATTGCTAATAACTTTTGATTTGCAGGATGGATATGGCTGATATTTTCCAAACACTAATGTAGTCACGGGTCACGGGCCCATACAGACTGCACATTCAGGAAGAGTAATTAAGAAAGCAAAAAAAAATTGTTTTCGGCCTACTCCCATTCATTTTCCTATAGACAGAAAGTCCAAATTTGGTAAAGCCAAAGCGCCAAAACTGCTGGGTGGATTTCGAACAAATATGAAACAACTTGTGCACAAAGCGTTGGGTTAATTTCCGGGACAGGTTTGGGGTTATTCCGTACAGGAGTTTTTTAAAATATTTGATGGGGAAGAGCATGCTTCCTGCTCCTAAAAATGCAACTATATCTTATTTAAAGAGAAAGTTAAGATGATCAGATTTAATTCAATTAAAACCTTGAAATTCAGCTCTCGCATTTGAAGCAAGTCCACCTCAATGTTGCGCCCCCTGTCGTGCAGTGTATTACCATAATGATGGCACAGAGGGCCCAAAGGAGAGGTGGAACATGTGCAGTGGCCACGGCCAGAGGCTATGGAGAGTGGCCCAGTAGTGTTTTAAAAATAGAGTGGGCATGGCTTAAGGCATAGCCACCTAGTGATTGTAAATTAAACATATTGAGGAAACACATGCAGTGGACACAACCAAAGGCCAGTGGCACATCAACGAACTATGGTATAACAAAACCCTTGAATTTCACTGAAATAAATGTGTTAATGTTTAGTTAAGATGACCAGATTTATCACAACAAAACGCTTGAAATTCAGTGGATGTGGGAAGTCATTTCTGGCTTAACTTGGCACGTTCCCGTTGCAAAGCCCATGATCACATACATATTATAAGAGAAGGAATTCACGATGACATAGCAAATTACATTATGGGGGACATAGAATTTT
This sequence comes from Ambystoma mexicanum, assembly GCF_040938575.1. Lineage (NCBI taxonomy): Eukaryota > Metazoa > Chordata > Amphibia > Caudata > Ambystomatidae > Ambystoma > Ambystoma mexicanum. The sequence goes on along the minus strand of NC_090941.1, from coordinate 815,798,053 downwards.
GCAGAACATCAACGGGAGCGTGCTGAGTTAAGCTAGTCAAGACTTCCCACATACACTGAATTGCAAAGGTTTTAAGTCGTAAATTAAAATTCATTTGGATTTAAATTTGGCTTTACTGTCCCCGAACTGTCCAGCCTTTCTGTACTCACAAATTAAACCAATGATGCAATATTTTGCAGAGCGGACTGTTGTCTCCCTGCTCATTCCAATTCCTCCATGGAAGCAGGATGTCTGCTTTGGCTGCCTTTATTTCATTTCCTTTTCTGGTGGTTGTTGGTTCTAATCCACACCCCCACAGCACACAGGGCACATCCACATGATACTTTTTTCCTCATGCTGGATTTTGAGGAGTACAATTCTCCCTTTCATGCCTCCTGCACTCCACAGATCACTGCATGAATACATCCTGCTTGACTGTGATACATTGATCTGCTCCTGATGAAAGTCTCTACTGGAATTAATTGTAAACTGTGTCTCTGGCTTGTACTCACAGGTAGCCATATACATATTAAAGAGAAGGAGTGAGATGATAGTCCTGGGTTTAGTGGTTTGGGTGTAGGACACTGAGTGCTAAGAATGTGTCCAGGGTCATATTTCAAAGAAAAGATTGGATTTAGTGTGGTACTGCTCATGATAAGCTCAGCTTAGTTTTAAGTACTTGGAGTTGTTGTTGAGAAATATAGTGTTAGAGATGATTGATGGATCTCAAAAGAAGATTTCAGAATAATAGTCTATGTCCTTGACTCTGAGTAACTAATTTAGTGCTAATGTGGGTACATTAAACACAGTCCTACGCCGATGAGTTTGTGAAACCAGCAAGCTCAATTGTATAGCAGTTGTGTAGAAGAGTGTTTCACTGAAGTTGTTACTTTGGTTGTCTTGAGTCGCTGCAATCTTAATGACTCTGTTGAGGAAAACTCACGTTAGATGCATGATGGAAGTTCTTCATAGAGATGGATTCCATGAACAGGTTCTTGAGGTCAGGTGTCAAGATTTCTTGTTCCCACCGCATGTCAATGTTGTAAAGTGGGTCACCATGAAAATTCCCACAGACCAAACACCCTTCAAGACTCCATGGTCATTACCTTTCCTGGTAAGGATTTTGAGGTGAGGGGCTTGTTAATCTCCCGGTAAATCCAGTTGAACCCAATACTACTCTTCTCCTACAACTCGAGGTAAAATATGCCAAATAAGACAATTCTTGGTGCAATGGCCAATGTGCCACACAAAATGTGACAGACATAATGATGAATAGAAAGATTAATTGATTTCTGCAACAGAGACAGAATGAATGGATTTAATATATTGCAGTCTTATGAATGAAGGAAATAATCACTCAAACTATATATATTGAGATATATTGTAGTGGCTGTGTAGTTATGGTTAAGTTGGTAAACCCATAGGAAGAGAACATTTTGGGTGGCTTATAACTTCCCTCCCCCTGGACAAATCCTCACCAAACTTTGCAAAAATATTGTATGGCCCATTCTGAATTTCTGCAAAGTTTGGTGAAGGGGGGGCAAAGTTATAGGGGGTCCCAACATTTCTCTTTTTTCCCATAGACATAATGGGAAAACATTTCTATTGCACCTACAGCCCAAACTGCTGGACGGATTTTCACCAAATCTGCGGCAGGAGCGGTAGCTTGGTCCTGAAAGCGTGCTTTTGTGAATTTGGTGTAAATCCGTCCAGTAGTTTTTATTTGAACAACCAAAGCGTAAGGCAAATAAATAAGTGGTGTAGTTGTGGACGCTGAAGGTGTGCCTTGAGCTGCGAACGTTCTGATAAGAAAAGGCTTTGTTATCTGTGGCCAGCAGCATTGCGAGCAGGAGCTCTTGCTGCTCCCTGCTTCCTGGAGGAGGCGGGGCTCATACCGCTCACGTGACTGATCACGTGACCACAGCCGGGTACTAATTGCCGGCCCAACCGCCCGAGTGGCGTGTAGTTGTGGACGCTGAAGGTGTGCCTTGAGCTGCGAACGTTCTGATAAGAAAAGGCTTTGTTATCTGTGGCCAGCAGCATTGCGAGCAGGAGCTCTTGCTGCTCCCTGCTTCCTGGAGGAGGCGGGGCTCATACCGCTCACGTGACTGATCACGTGACCACAGCCGGGTACTAATTGCCGGCCCAACCACCCTCGCGGCGTAAGCCCTGGTGGCAGAAGGGCTGGTGCTGTTAGGCTGTTCGGCGTGTGCGGCTGCCGGATGCCAGTAAGTTCCACTACCTTCGTGCGACTAGAGATATCTTGAGAGGAGAAAAGGCTTGAACTTGCCGGCTGCGGTAAGAAGTTACATCGTGCCACGTCTGACTCGGACAACACGGCCACCCACCTCTATATATACGCTGGTAAGTGGAAGCGGGAGCTGGTGTGTATGCCCTTGCTGTGGACGTGTCCTAATCTTCTACTGACAATACAGAAACCGTTTTTCTGTAAAGGCTAACATTCGCTCTTAAATAGCATTGCAGTAAACTTCAAACAGGCTCCCACAATGCGAGAAACACGTGCCCAGCGCAAATTAGAATCTACGTCGACCATGGAGCCGCCGCAGTTCATAAATGATCAGCAGAAAGACGCTAGTGCAGCAGGATCAAATATGGAGCGGCCTGCTGAGCTAATAAACACTGTCATCCACCCAGCTGAGGTACTACCACTAAATATTACAGTACCATCGCCCACACCATCTAGAGGTTCACCTCATATGGAACAAATAAGTGGTAATTTGCACTGTGCAATACTGAAACCACCTAATTGCCTTGCCCGAGTCATGGATCGGGAGATCTGCCCTCAGACACTGCCCTCTACTGTGTTATCAGTGGACGTACAGGAGCAGGAAACTTGGCTGCCTGAGGAGCTGCATGCAATAAATGACATGAGCGACAGTGGTGGGGCTCCCCTTGCTGAAGAGATAAATAAAGAAGGATCCTACCTTAGATACCATGTTGCCGGGGCAGGGGGGCCTACCGCTGTGGACGCGGTAGGTGGAGGGTCCCATCCAAGGATTATGGAGCAGACAAGCTCCCCTGCTGAAGCAACTACGGAAACAACTTTAGTGGTTTTGACAGACGATGTTCACAAATTGCCATGTAAACACAGTGTACTTGCTGGTGACTGGGCCAAGCATCAGATATCCATGGATGGTGCGACTTTATATCTGAACTTGTCCACTAATCAATCGCCCAATCCCACTGGAAATCCAATGTCCCCACAGCCTAGGTTCTATAGTGCTGTAGATACAGCACCCTTCATTGGCAATACCAACCATCCGGCAGAGGATACCAGTGATGACGTTTTCAAGGGTAAAAATGTCTCAGAGTCAAGTGGGGAAGATGTTGTGTTAATAAAGAGTGTGACACCAGCACGAGTGGGAAGGGTGGTTAGCCAAGATCAAAATCAAGAGTCAACTAATCAAGATCGCCCTACCCCCTTCATTGACCTGAAACCCGGATCGGAAAGAAGAAATTCTTTGGAAGTAGTTAACAAACTTTTAAACGCCCTCACACGCCTTAATGCGGAAAGAGCTTCTAAAAAATTAGCAAATTGTGGAGTGTCCATGTCGGAGTGTGAAAACATTGGTCCGGGTGTTGATGAAGTACCAACGATACCACAGCCCATACTACAATCACGAGAAGAAAGCTCAGGATTGAAACGTAGGAGGCTAATCGAGAGCATATCACCTAGCGTCAGCTGCTCACAGAACAAAAAACTGAAAATGGTAACTATTCCACTAAACCTCTCTTCACCACTCTTAAAAACTAACACAACACAGCCAGAACCAATTAAACCCTTAGCCGCTACTGTTTCCTCAACAGACGATGACTCCACTGACTCATCGATAATGGAACGCCCATACCCAAAGATTAGAAGACCTGTGAATCGTGATAGGATACATCCACGATCTATTAATAACGTGTTAGAAGAGAGGGACACTGCTTATCATGCCAAAGATTTACAAGCAACTATAATTTCATCCATGACATTATCAATGGCTCCATTTATCAAAATGTATGAAAATCTTAACGAGAATATAAAAGAGCTTTCATCAGTGGTTGCTACAATAAATAACAAGTTGCTTAGCATGGAAAACAAAAATTTCCACTGTAAAGAAGTGCTTCATGAAATCCATCGAAAAACCGACTGGGCCATAGAAACCCTTGTTGAACATGCCAAAAATGCAAGTTTAGATAAAAGATTGCTGGCCGAAGTCGCAAAAGAGGCATTGGGGATTTTTCAACAACAGAAAAAAAAAAACGACCAGCAAACGGACGGGACTGGTTGTCCAGCTAATGGCCGGTTACCTAAAACAGCTAATCCAACAAATGTAGAACGCCTCACTGAACAAGCCTGTGTTAATGCTACACGGAACACTCAAAAACACCTTACCGGCCCAGCACAAGACGCTACCTTAAGCTCACCGTCACAAATGGAAAATGCACTGAACCGTTTGAGCCCTGTTGACAGCGAGGTACGCTTATTACAAACACTGAAGAATCCTGGTGGTGTACCAGCATCGGTGGCTGCTGCAAATAGCACACTTGCAGTTGACTGCCACCCTGTGAACGTGCCTTTAAAAGAACTAAACAAGGTCAGCAGTGGTTTCGCAAACGCTATTAAGGAGTCCCAAGCGGCCTCGAATTTGGCTCATTTAAATCCGCAAGTGCCATCGACCTCAACACTACCAGCCATTAGGGAAGCAACAAGCACCCAAATGCCAGCTACGCCCCTCAATGGGGAGGCTATTGCCATGCCCGAATTATATAGCATTTTCAAAGGCCCATTGGACACCCAAAAGACCACTGCAAGCAGTGCACAGCCTAAGAGCGGCTTGACTAAAAAAAGTAAAAATCAGCCTCAAAGGAAAGCCAAACGCAATGCTGACTCAAGAAAATTCCTGCGTCATCTTAAAACAGTTAACGTAACGGTTAACGGACCCTTCCATGGGGCCGAAAATGCTGGAACAAAGGAAGGAGTACACGTAGTACCAGCTGGCCCAATCCTCTTAGAAGAATCTATAAGTAACAGCAGTGATGGCACCGATCCCCTAATAAACCTTTCAACATATAATGATGAAGAATTGGTAGAGAAGGAATCTGCCGCGCCACACCCCTCGAGTGTGCTCGATGCACCTATCATGATGCAATCTGTGATTGCTCCAGAGGGATCTATTGCGCCGGCGATCCAGGATGACACAAAAGCATGTGATACGGTGACACTGGCCGTAACAAAGGATCAAATTACAGCGAGCTCCTTGACTCTTCCACACAGAAAGTGCAAACTTCTCCAACCTCTATCCTCGCTACAAAATGCGAAGAATCACTTGGAACCTATATTTACGACACTAGAGGCCAAACGAAGATTAATTGTTGCCAAGTCGCAAATCAAAGGCCGGGTGCCAAATCCACAAGAGGACTGGGAGGTGTTGCATGACACTGTTAACGCGCAAGATCAAAACAGAGAAATCTTCTCTGTGAATAATGGTCATCCGATACCGCACAGAAATAGACAAACTTCATGCCTTAAGACAGGAATCGATCTAAAGACGCAAACAATGAGGCAGAGTTACAAAAATGTGTACACGCCAAAAGCCGACAACAAGGAAAGGAACTCACAAGCACACACAACTCAAATGCCACACTGACTCCTCTTGGAACGAATTGAAACATCTGACGATTTAATTTTAAATCGACATAATGTGTTGTGGCTGTGCCATTTAATTCCAAGTTTAAGAGCAATCAAATCCACGGATCTAAAAATCGTTGAATTTTTCGACGAGAAAAAAAATGATGCTGTGATTTTACACCTAGAGTCTAAACTCATAGTGGAAGCCCTGTTGGACGCCGGCCCCGTATTAATATCACTGGGGTTTGACATAGCGAAAATCAAAGAAGACAGACAGTCTGGTTCATCCGAAGACAAGACAGATTTGCAAACAGTTGCGGCGACAAACCATCCTCTGACTGAAGAAATAGAAATAAACCGGGTTGAAACCAAAGCTGGCAAGGCGCCGTTGGGTTCGCATCAGGTATCTTACATAAAGGATCCGATAAGAATAACGATTAACGGAATGACAAGCCCTCAGCGCACAGGGGTTGATACAAAGAACCAGGAATGTTCAAGCAACAGTGATGACGACTGGACATGGTTGGCTGCAACCATAAATAATCAATCGGAGAAGTAACGCCAGGAACCAGAGAACCCTGAAGGATGCACTCTGGGCTCATGGAATACCCGCGGCTTCTTGCACCTCTTTGAAACATTGTGGGCCAGTGGATTGGACATAACATGCTTACAAGAAACTTGGTTATCGCAAACTCCGCTGCTGGAAGGCTTTGAGGTGGCATTTAATCCAGCCATAAAACAGGCAAAAGGCAGACCGATGGCTGGCCTGCTTGTGGCCACAAAAAAAGCATCCGGCCTTCAGATTGTGAACTCTTTTAATCCATCCCCTTTTATCCAGGTTGTTACCATCACTACACACCAAAATGGATGTAAGGCACCTTGTCTGTTTATCATTAATATATATTGGAATCATCTGGCCAAGGACGACTCACTTTTTATTGATCAAATTACAACACTGATCGATGATCTCCTAACAAAGGAGCTGCCACTGGACCTAATTGTATGTGGAGATCTAAATATTATTTGCGCCCAAAACGGAGATAGAACCGAGCTAAAAGATAAGAAGGCGCACAAACATGAAAGAACAGCAGCGCAGTGGTGCTTAGAAATGGAGTTTCGTGGTCTATCAATGCTCAACGGCCACACTATTGGGGACATTCCTGCATGCCCTACTTGGAGAAGACTTGATCAGGCATCAGTACTTGACTATATATTCGTTTCTGAAAACATCCACAAACGGACAAAAAAAATGGAAGTCATCAAAATGAAGCATAGTGACCACGATATGGTTCAATTCATATTTGAACTGCCTATTCCGTGTAACAAGGAAAATTGGGGCTTTGCGGTTACTGCTGGTTCCAATAGGATTCGTTTAAATTTGTTGGATACAGAAGTTATTGCCATTACACACAATTTCCAACATGGCTCAAAAGCTCTTGAATACCGAGACCTCCTGTGCGACTACGAAGAACAGAAACGTAACACACATCGCAAGGGGTTTCGAGCAAAACACAAATTTGATATGGCTGTTATGCAACGAAAAAGAGCCATGCGACAAGAACTAAGGGCCATAAAAAACACAAGCAGTTTAACTAAAATGGAGTGTAAACGAATGATTAAACAAAGATATCGGAATTGGCACAAATCACATGCCGCAATTCTGGTGCAAAATGACTCCGAAATTATGTTACAGAAAATGTCTGGTAAAAAATCGGCTGAGTACTGGAGATTGATAAACAACAGCTTGGCGCCTCAACATGCACTACAAGCCAACGCAGTCTTGGAAGAAAAGTGGATCGAATTCTACTCGAATCTATATGCTAAAGATCCATCTTCCACAGTCTGGGTATACACAGCGCTAAAGAAATGGGATTTGGTGTTTGAGCGTCTTGACATACTTAATGTAATTAAAAATGTGCATGACTCTAGAGCACCCGGGCCAGATGGCTTAACCAACTTCACACTCAAGAAAAACCCAGAACTATGGACAGACTTCTGTGTAACACTGTTCGAAAGGGTTATTAAGAACTGTTCAACCCCGAAGTCATGGAAAAATGCGGTGGTGGTACCTATCTTTAAAAAAGGGGACCGAACTAATCCTCGAAACTATAGGCCTATAGCGCTACTTGATGTTTTGGGGAAAGTCTATGCAAGCCTTCTACAACAAAAACTCCTTAAATGGGCCATATCCTCAAAACACGTAGATCCCAGACAAGCGGGCTTTGTAAAAGGAGTAGGATGTGGGTTAAATTTGCTACTGCTAAATCTGCTAAAAATGGATGCATTGAAGTCAAACACAAAAATATACACGGCACTAATAGACCTGTCACAGGCGTTTGACAGCATAGACAGGGAACTGCTGTGGGAAAAACTTAAGAGGTGGAACTGTCCTTCGAGTCTAGTGGATGCAATCCGTGAGTTACACACAGGCACTTCTATTAAGATTCGGTTGGATGAGAAAGGCACGTTGTCTGCTGATATTGCTACATATAAGGGCGTGAAGCAAGGCTGCCCATTAGCAGCAATTATTTTCAATCTCTTTATTTCAGATATAAAGCAAGCGTTCAACGGTGTAGTTACCTTTCCTCCAAAACTTTATGGAACCCCAATAGAATATTTGGCCTATGCTGATGATCTCATTTTGGTGGACTTAACGCCGATTGGGCTCCAGCGAAAACTCAATTGTCTTGAGCATTATACAACAGAAAACGGCCTTAAAATCAACAAAGAAAAAAGTGAAATTCTGATTTTGGAAAAGCTACAGGGAAACAAAGGTAAAAAAGGAAAATTTTGCTGGCGAATTGCAAATGAGGACCTACAAATCGTAAAGAGCTCGACCTACCTGGGCATGAAAATTAGCGCCAGCAGAAGAGACGAACCGTGGTCCATTGCTGCAAAAAGCAAGTGTCGGCAGCTGGCGTGCCAGGCGCAATTAATTAATAAGAAATTTGGCAAATTTTCGTTAAAACCAGTCATCTTATTTTATGAGCAAAAAGCGGTACCTATACTTATATACGGCGGAGAAAACGCATTTGGTTGCGCAGAGGACTTGTGGAAATCCCTAGAAAACATTTTTTGGTCCCGTGTCTTGCAGCTTCCAAAGGGTACATCAACAACATGCCTACGGTATGAGCTAGGGCTCATATCAATCAAAGCAAGAGTTACATGGAACCTCCTAAGTATATATAGAAAAACGATGGTCAAAACTCCGGTGCCGCAATTTGAATTACTACATAAGTCTGACAAAGACAGAATCACTTCCACCTTGTTTGATTGGAATGTCCTCTGCAAGGCTCTACTAGAGGAGTATGGCATTAATCTCTCATTGTTAATAGAGAATCCAGTCATGGCTAAAACGACAATCTGGAGAACTGACTGGATATCAACCTGTGATTTAAGAGCGAACTCAACTCTAATGTGTGAGGTACCGGGGGAAGCAAAAGCCTACGGTCAGCGACACACATATCTAACCTGCTTACCGGATCAATACTCAAGAGCTTTGTATATGAAATTCAGAATGAATTTGTTCTTAACGAAAGAAAGTTTGGCTACATGGACAAAGTATGCTAACATTGATCCAGTATGCAGATTCTGTAAAAAGAGCAAAGAATCCATCAAACATTTAGTCATGAGTTGTCTTGCTTTTGAACACCAAAGAGAAAGACAATTTGGAAAACTGATCAACGAGCATCAATTCATGAATACAGAGTATTGGTGGAAGGCACTGTTTGAGGGGAACAACAGAGCAGTTCTATTTGCTCTAATAAATTTCCTTCGATTGTTGAAAAATATTTTAGATATAGAGAATGAGAAACTGGGTTTACAAAAGTAAGAAAATTGTTACGGAGTAGGAACCTGGCTTATGTGTGTGAAATTAAGAGGTTTCAAATTGATGAAGGGAACTAGTAATTGAAAGGAGAGACTGGAAGATTGTAATGTGTGTGTTTTTTTTAAAGGTTTGAATAAACCAAATAAAAATAAAAAAAAAAAAAAAAAAAATAAGTGATATCTATGTCCACTCTGCGGACACGCTTCCCTGTTCGCTCCGCGGACAGGACACTGATTGGATGAGCGGCTTGCGTCATGTCCACGGACACTCAACGTGTTATCTGATTGGCTGGGATGAGGCGTGAGGTGCATCAAATTGTTTTGATGCGCCCGCCTTATTGGATGCGTGTACATGCGCTGGAAGTGAGCATCAATCCAATTTTGGGGAGTGTGTTGGTGTGTATGAGTGCTTGGAGAAGGTGGGGGAGTATGAAATGGGTCAAATGTTGTATTTGTTTAGGTGGGAGAAGGGCGTGATGTGTTTGCGGTGTCCGCAGTCACCGCGTTTATCAGGGGACATACTAAACACTGGGCGCACTACTTAGAATGTTAATTGAAGTGCATAGTTTTTAGGTGGATGTATTATGTTTTTGGGTTGTGGTCATTTGGTAGGTGTTTGTTTCTATGGGTGTGTTATGCTGCAGTGGTTGTGTCCAGGGCCTAGAGTCTTGGGTGCATGGCTGAGGGCACCCAAGACTCTAGGCCCTGGCTACAACTACTGCAGCATAACTCTACAATGCTACCAAACATTTTGCTTGTGGTATGTGGGCTGCTTATGGGAAACAAATGTGAAGGATTTGATGGGGTCACCAGCTTATTACCCAGTAGGTGATTACTAACTACTGGCTTATTCTGTGGTGCTTGGAGATGCGAAGAGTCTGAAATAAAGTAAGAGTTGCAAGGAAGGATCTGGTGCTTGTGTTGAATACTGAAGGGAAGGGTGGAGATGTTGTATGTTTTGCTTTACAACACTGTACATAGTTGTAGATGATGTGATAGATATGACTGCACCTGTGCATAGTTGAATGCTGTTTGGAAATCTAGAACGAAATGGGCAACCAGCTGGAATGAGAGATCTGTGTGGATTGGAAGAACCGTTGTAGAGGCAGTGGTGTTGTTTTAGCTGGGAGCCTTTCAAATGATATTGGCTACCTGTGTGCATAAATAAAGATGCATGTACTCATCTTGGCTGGGTGTCATTTTATAACACACTAGAAAGCCTTTTTCCATAATTATACTGTTATTTCTCCCATCTTTTAACATGAAATGACACTTTGTTATATAACTGTGTGTGTTGTGTCTGATTACTATTATAATCATTCCTAAAAGAAGTTCAAATGATAGATTGTATGTAAACTATCCAGAATGTATAGAAAGGAAATTGCATGTACATCCAATTGACCATAATGCATTAAATGCTATTATGGTTCAGATGTGGATAAATAGGTGGCAGTGGTTACACAAAAGACAGAATGAATGAAGAAAATACAATTTTCCACATTACAGTTAGTAATATGGGTAAACTAAAAGTTGGAGAACTGGCAGTTTTGCAAGTGACACTTGATCATAGCAGATGGAAGGAATGACAATAAGTTTGTTATAGTTCATACAGGATGAGTGGAAGTTATACATGTACTGTGCTGAAAATATTCATAACTGTAGTTTGTGTTCATGCATGTGGATGTGCATGAATCTGCAAGCAGAAGTATTGGAGAGTTTTATAGTAGTTGCTGCTGTAGGTGCTTTGCAATAACAGCACAATTGTACTCAGAGTGATCAACAGTACATCTAAAGTGCTGAACTGTGATGATGGAGTTAGATGTAGAGTTCCTGGATGTGATTGGTGGATGGTAGTGTGACTGCTTAACAATAGCCAATGAGGGGATGGTGCAGAGTGTGAAGTGGAAAGGGTAGAAGAGCTGCCCCAGTGTTAACCACTCCGCGGACAGCGTGGCTGTTCGCAAACAGGGCATGCCACATCTGGGGTTCCTCTGCATATCTGGCATGGAAATAGGACTAAGGGAATTAGCCAATTAGGTGCTGAGGGTGTCATTCATAGGGAGCAAGGGTATTCCATTTTTTCATTTCTGTATATTGTGAAGATTGATGTGGTTGCTGAGATGGAGAGAGTTAGAGTGTGGATAGTTGGAGATCCTTGTATTACCAATCTGCAGTGGTATGCAAACATGTGTGGCATTTCAGACAATGTTGGAATGCAGGGAGTGGAGGCTACCTGGTGAGATGTACCATGGAAAAATTTGCAAGGTGTTTATGCACTTTGTAGAAATATGGCTGCTTTTAACACTCCTGATATTCTGGTGGTACATTGTGGAGCAATGTATTTGGAATATCTGAGTGCAAAAGGTTTGCTGGGTGCACTGAAGCAGTTGCTAAAGGAACTGATGCACCTGTTTCCATCTGCTAAGATAATTTTTTCACAAATACCACCTAGGACAGCACGGATGCCTTGTCATGTATATAATCCTCACCAAGACATACCAAGATGTCTTGTTAATGAAGGAATATCTTGTTTTATGTATTCCGTGGGAATGCCATCATTCCTAAATGAGAACCTTTTGGAAGATGGTGCAATTTTTCCTTGTAATGCAATGACTTTCACAGATTTTTGACATGCAATATTTCTTGCTATTATGCGGACCTCAATCAGGAAATTGTTGTGAAGTCACGTAACAGATAAAATCTGAACAAAGCCTAAAAAGAAGCCTGAAAAAAGGCTCTTTTCAGAGCCAACCTCAAAGGGCAAGTGGGGCACACTATTTAAATGTTCATTCCATACCCTCAGATTTTTCAATGTGTCTGCGGGCAGCGTGGTAGTCCGCGGCCAGCCCGTATTACATACAGGGTTTTTGAGGTTAAGAGGTTGTAAATGAGACGTAGCACAGGAAGGGATTGGTCAATAGGGTTTACTAGGTGTAGTGTGTGAGCTGCGAGTTTGGCAGAAAGTCTTTCTTCCTGCAAAGAGAGGAGATAGCAATGGCTGCGTGTTTCAGAAAGCAGATTGTCTGGATGATGGGAGATTCATGGATAGATTGGTTGGAGGTGCATGCAGATTGCTGTGGAGTAGCTTTACATCTTGGATTCCCTCATGTGGAAGTGCGCTGGCATGGTGTGCGTTGAATGAAGTGGCTGGATTTGGTACCTCTCTGTGCTACTTTGGTGAAACAGTGTCATCCAGACATTATTATTAATCATGTGGAGGGAACAGTTTAGGACATGTGTCTGGAATCTCTTTGCAATTTGCAATGAAAGAAGGACTTGGGAAAGTCATGTATCCAAACTCCAGAGTAATTCTTTCCCGTATTGCGCAAATGTGGCTGCGTTCTTCTTCATTTGGTCCACAAATGTAGAAAGCAAGACGCAATGTTAACAAGGTTGTCTGTGCCCTTTTGCGAGATGTTGGTATGTTCTCTTTTCACAATGAAAACATTATGTTTCGTAGTACACACATTTTCCGCAGAGATGGCGTACATCTTATGCCGGCAATCAGATTTTTCTGCAAAATATACAAAATGCATTGCGACATTTTTTGGAATTAGAGCAATCCATTTTGCAGTAGGTGTTGACCATTTGAAGTTATCGAAACACACACAAAAAAAGGCTCTTTTCAGAGCCACAACTTCCTCCCAGAGAAAAGTGCAATGGTTGTGACAAGGCAGCACTGCACAGATTTTAGATGTCGGTGGACTGTCCATGGACTTCTAAAAATGCACAGGGCCCAGCGCATTTCATTGATGCTTCTCTTTTGGTACTGTGAACGACGGCTCTGAAAAGAGCCTTTTTTTTTGGTTTTTGTTGTTTTATATATTTTTTGGTTTCTTAAAACATGACACACAAGGAAAAGAAGGGAAAGGAGGGTGAGGAAGGGACACCAACCACAGGGATAAGAAAGGGCAGGTGGAGAGAGGAAGATGTAGGGTGGGCCTTATTCACGTAGGTAGCAGTTCTTTTCATGCTCCTTGACCACAGTCTCGAAAGCACTTCGAAGTGTCTCCCCCTACAGAATACTGCATCATAGTGCATGCACAATACTGTGACCTTCGAAAGGTAATGATCATCAGCATCATGTATGGCCTGTGCGGCAGCTGAAGGGATGCGCTGCCCACAGGAGTGTCTCTTGTGGTGACAGGAGGGGAAATGGATGCTGCTGCAGAGGAACTCAACATACTACATTTATTGCAAGGTACAACCTCACGAATAGTGTTGGTTCATTGAGGTAGTACCATAGATGTACAAACCCGGTTTCCCACAACTCAGCACCATCTTGCACTGATTGCAGGTCACCTTGTGTGCACGTGCTTTTGGTACTCCATCAACAGTAGAAAATAACCTCCACACCCAAGATTCATGGTGAGAAGTAGTAGTAGGGACTTCCACTACCTCATCCTCTTCATCCTCTTCATTACTCTCCTCTGTATCCTGACGCCTATTCCCCTCTGCAGGACCTCAGGGAGGGGTTGTTTGTGGAGGGGATGGGGGTGCTGCTGAGACAGCAGTAGCACCAGCAGCAGACATGGATGCCATCAGGACAGCTGTTTCAAAGAGCAAGAGCAATCCAATGCAAGAAGCAGCAGTCTCTGTCCTGGAAGCCCAAAAACAAAATAAGGAGCAGCTCTGGGGTGTGGCATTTTATAGGGGTACTGGGGCATGCTTTGGGGACCCCGGTGCTGTCACAGGGCACTGCGAACACCACGAAGGGGCTCCAAAAATTCCAAAAAGTATGTAGATCGCCAGGGACATAGTGTGGGAGATGTGAAAGGGTGAACTTTCCTAGGAAAATACTTTGGATTGCTGAAAAGACACTTTTTAGGTGTCCGAGGGTCTGGACAGTGTTCGTTATGCTTAGCATAGGTGCGCTCACATGATGCCATCGAGGACACGTTGGCGAATGGGATGGCTGTGCGTAGGACAGCCAATGCGCGGAGTCCAGTCTACGCATGCGTGCGGGTGTTCTACGGACAGTGTTCCAGTCCCAGAAGTAATTAAAAGTGCAACACACGTCCAGAGGACAGTTGCGGACAGGCACAATGTTCCTAGGGGCAAGGGTGTGTTATGCATGTGTGCGGGTGTTCTACGGACAGTGTTCAGGTCCCCGACCAAAATAAATGTGGGTCCCAACTTTGCGGACAGGCGAAATAAATGTGCGTCCCAACTTTGCGGACAGGCGGACGGGCTATGTGTTCTACGGACATATTAATTCTGGTTACTGACAATGTGAACAGAGGGAATGCTCTTAGGACACTTTATTTTGCATAGCTACGAACATACGGACGTCTTGAGTGTCCTGTGGACACCCCCCATTTTGACTACAGCCTATTATAACAGGTATAGTGTCCTTAGGACACCCCATTTTGGTTAATTACGGACAGGCGGACATCTTGTGTGTCCTAAGGACACTTCCATTTTGATTGCCAACAATACAAACAACACACTTAATATTTTATTATTGTATAAAAGTATAAAAATTACAAAAGTGAGGGGGAACCAGAAACTAAAACACATACAGGGGAATTAGGGGTTTTGACATCATGAATGGTAGGGAGGAAGGGACAGAAGTCTCATCGTAACGTTTTTCTTGCTGGGGAGGTTTTGGGGATAATTGGCTGGGACATGGAGAGGGGGAACACGCACATGTGGGACAGTGATATTTACTGTTTTCTTTTATGTGGTCCTCCACAAAGTGATTACATTTTTCATGAACAGATCCATGTTTAGCTCCATTTGCTGCAGAGGATTTTCTAATGTCTCTCTTGGTATATTATTTTGAATGCATGTACGGTCTGTTAAAAAAAAAAAAGAAAATGTGTTAAGTACACGTAAAGTAATGGTTATTAATTGGCTTATTTAGAGAACTGTAGTGTCTACCATTAGTATCACTGTCTTCACTCATTTAATCCAGAGGAAAATTTTCTTCTAGCATTTCCAAAGTACTGGACATTTCTGTGTAAAAAATATATATAATTATATATATATATTAGTTTTAATGTACCTAATACAGAAAGTCTATTAATATATACAATACATGTAGTCTACTCACTAGTTTCTTGCTAAGTTTTGCTGTTACTGCTGTGTAGGTGTCCTGTCGATTTCTTTTGTGCAGTTTCTGTGAGGTAATTCTGTTGGAGTCATATTTATTGTGCTTCGGCATATTCCACTATGTTGCATATGTTATTTAATTGGACTGTTAGTGTCTTACATACACAGTTTCAGTTCTTATTTATTATTGAATGTAATTTATTTATGTGCTGCTTTTTCAACATGTTTAGTGTTTTCTTTGGATGATATAACAATGTAAGATACCCCCTGAGTTTTTGGATAGTGTTAATGTTGTCCGAGTCTGTCCGCGAACAGGCACATGGTCCCCGGACATCAGACCCACTAAATATACATTATCTATATATCTATTTTCAGTGAAAAAACTTTGTTACAGGAATGTTATGGTTAAGTTGTGCTACTAAAAACCTATGAAATTCAGTGAAAAAACTTTGTTAAAGGGACATTATGTTTAAGTTGCGCTGCTAAAAAACTATGAAATTCCCTGAAAAAAACTTTGCTAAAGGGACGTGATGGTTCCAAGTAAAACCGAAAACCCCCTGAAATTCGCCAGTTATGGTAAGCTAAGCAACCATAACTCACGGCACCACAGTGCACTGCTAAGACTAACACCCAGGACATCAAGGATGCCATCACAAATCTCATTGATGACATCACTGATGTATATGTGAAATGCTTAGGTATGTTTCCATACTCAGCTGATGCAATTTATCAGTGTTAGGTTGCACTCTGCTTTCCAAAGTGCACCTCTACATTTTGAATCATTTCAAGTTGCTTCTTTCTACCCCCACTTTTAATCACACAGGGCACGTGGTTCCAGTGTCATTGAGCAGTTAATTACTGGCTTAACGTTCCAGTCTCTAAAGAGCTAAACGCTGTACCACTATCCCAAACATTCAAAATAATTTCAAGCTACTTCTTCCACCCCCACCACTCTTCACACAGGGCACAGGGGTTCCAGTGTCAATGAGCAGTTAATTAGCGGCTCAACATTTCAATATAGAAAGAGTGAAACACTGTAGGACAAATGTCTCCTCACAAGCTAAAACTAAAAGTAGGTGCTGTAATTATGTTACTACGCAATTGTATGCCATCACAGGGACTCTGTAATGGACAAGGTTGACAATTACGCGTGTACAAAGACAAATCATAGAGGCCCATGTAGCTGGATTAAACTTAGATACTGTTCTTATACCGTGTATACCTCTCATTCCATCTGATACAAATATGCCTTTCAAATACAAAAAAGACAGTTTCCTATTTGTTTAGCCTTTTCAATGACCATTAATAAGTCACAGGGACCAACGCTACCTTCCTATAATCGATTGGTGGTCATTCTGATATTTAAGAAGTGGGACAGAAGTGACTCTATGCATAATCAACCAATATTGACCTTTAAGATATGCTAGAACGGTGTATGTTATGTCGGTAACAGCTAATATAGACATAGAAATACAAAACTAAACATAGATATTGACAGTATTCCAAATTTCAGAACATACCAATAGCTGTACCACTGACATTTTGGCATTCAGGGCTGCAGTTTAGGGGCTGGCAAAATGACTGCCGTTGACATGCAATTGGCAACACTTCCCACTAATTCCATTTTGCCGGCAAAGTGATTTTTTCCCAGTTCCGCCACATTTTTTGGCAGATAGTTTTTGCTTAGAAATTGCTTTTTATTTCGAAATTGCATTTGTTTTGTGGCCCAAAAGACTTTAAAAAATGAAATTTCAGTGACATTTCAGGAGTGAAAACTCCAACCATTTAATTTTCTTCATGAAAATAAATGAAATTGTGCAAAAACAACAGTTAAGGAAGGCAAAATTGGCAGATAGGGCAAATTGTGTCTGGAATTCGCCAATTTTCCAGTAGAAGAAATTCAGGCATTTCACCCACTCCTGCTCAAGATAGGATTTTGAAGTGGAATTACTTTACTCCTACTTTTTTTTTTTAAGTTGGGAGTAAAATAATTTTTAGGGAGTGAAAGCATAGTAACCATTCCCAATGAGAGTATATTTTATGTATTTAAACAGACAGCTTTATGTAATCCATGATTTGCACTAGTAATTATAGCAAAATAAAATGATGTATTTTACCTCGAAAGCTCCTCCTCAAATCAACAGTAATAATATTAAAGCTCTTTCTTTGGGCACGGCTTTGCTGATAACACTGATCCAAACATATCCTGGTGATCTGCATGGCTGTAAATTAGGCCGGCTTCTATGTATCATTGTTTCCTATTCTTGTGCAGTATATTTACTTAGGAAGTAAAAAAAGGTTAGTTTGCTGCTAATCTTTAGAGCTGATGAGATTGATATAGGGGGGCTTACAGAGCACATAATGGCCTGCCAGCCTGAGCATGGGTAGGTCCAAACAAAGCTAGGGCCTTGCGGAGGGCTCAGGGAGGTAACAAGTAGTGGATCCCCACAATCAAGATGGCGGCACTCTGGGAAGAGACTCCGGGGCTGGAAAATGCCAGAGGTACACAGTGTGTACTTATCCGTGTTTTCAGCCACCTGATTGACTGAGCACCTTTCCTTTGGTGGCTATGCATACATTTAATTGACCATTATGCCACTGATATGAAGCGGTTTAGCTGCAATCTGACACATTAAATAAAATCAAAATTAATAAATTGTTAAGTAAAGAAAATTAATCTACAAATGCTCTCCCCACCCATAGCGTGCAACGACATTGAACCCACCTTCAGTAATTGGACAAACTGCAATGTTGATTAATGGAAACGTCTTCCAATCCAGAACCTAGTCAGACTGATGAAAGGGCTTGACTGAGTGAGAAAATAGGGGATCTGGCACCAAGACATTCGGATTGCTAGGCTAACAGGGCATTAAAATGCTTATGTACACATCTCAACCACTTTGCATGCCATCTTCCCGTGCCTTCACAATTAAATCACTTCCAACCCACCCTGAGTTAGCAAGAAGAGCAAGCGATTCAGTGCTGCCCTCTGAGTGGTTTGAAGATCATGACATTAGTCTGCCACTACTTGTCCAATCACCCCATTATTGCACACAATGCCTTCTGGGAAGGCATCACAAACGATAAACGGACACATGGCCTGCCTCAGCTTGAATATAAAGCTAATCTTCCAAATCTAGACTCTCCCTCAAATGCTGGTGGGGGAAATTCTTCGAGCCATCGGACCTAATGAGCATGTAAATTACAATGCCTAGCACTTTACACTCAATTAAACTTAGTAGTAGCCTTCCGAAAAAAGGCCTCCCCTGATTCCACAACACCCCAATATATTAAATCCTGGGTGCACTTTCTTACCCCAGTGGGGGTTCAGATATGTATTTATAAATCTCACTAGCATAACTCAATAATATAGTGACAAGCTTGGTTTGAAAGGTTCCACGTTCAGTGTTCCCTCCACAAGCTCTAATCCAAGCATGGCTGGCTCTGACCTTCATTGTTCAGACTTTGATACACTGAGAATCAATAACTGGTGTAATAACATTTATCACAACAGCGCTTAGAATTGTGATGAATACAAAAAATATTATTATAATCACTAATATTATTATAAGTACTAGTATTAACAACCCTGCACTTCAAAACATATGTAATATATTAGTATGCTCTGTGTGTGACATTTTGAGATTTTGCTGATGTTTCCGTTTTTAAACGGAGAGGCCATTGCAAGGTTGGTGGTAGGCTACTTTTTTTAAAATAAAAATTAATATTCGTTTAGTGACAGACGGAAATGTAACAAAAAACGAATTAAATTTGATACCTACTTTCAAATTAAAGGAATCATTGATGCCTCCAGGAAGAGCAAGTTAATCCTGTTTTTGCTCTTAAATCATCATGGGAAATGAATTCATCAGCCTCTGGGGTTACAGGGGAAGTTGTGCACCTTACTGATGCCTTGACGTTGCTTATTTAAAAGCAATTGTGAAACGTAGTAGCATGTGCAAGCCCACTCAAAAGAGTTACGTTTATGCTTCACTGGACATAAGCAGGCAGGTGACCTCTCTCTTCTCCTGCCGTGGCAACTGTAAAGGGCAACAATGCTTCGTGCGCATACGGGAGCATTCCATTTGATTTCTGGGGCATGAAAAACGACTAATTGGGAGCTTGCCAGCACTCGTGATATCTTCCCACACTATGATGCCGGTTGCACAAATGCTGCTTGATGTCAACAATTGCAAGCGGCGGCAAACTGGTGCTCACAGTTAATATCCGTGAACCCGGAGGATGCAAATACTTTCTACTTATCCTGATATATGCAGAGCAGGAGGGGTGGGGGCATAGCAGGAGGGGTGGGGGCAGGGCGGCAGCGTACATCGGCTAGGCACAGATATTGCAATGAACCTCCAAGAAATACATATTTATTAAGCAATTTCAAAATAATAGGTGGTCAGGGGTGGACTGGCCTAAAGGGAACATTGGAGATTTCACGGTAATATGGGGCATCTTTGAACATTATTTCCTGTTGTGTCTTGATCCCGGAGTATAGCAAAATTGGCCGCTTCGACCTTTCCTTGATCTATAAAAACTCTTCTTTTCAATCTGGCTAACTAATGCCTCTTTCCGGTCTGACCTTGCTTGCTGCGCTCTGAGGCCTCTGGGCATTTAGCGCCTTACTTGAAAACTAAAATAAATAATTAAATAATTCTCCACTGCCTCAAAATACAGTTTGAGGTTACTGGCAGGTGTTCCTACCACATCAAAAGCGTACAGTGGCACAAGCTGTCCATGTTGCCGATACACCCCTTGGGTCATCATCCTCCTCATCCCCCAGGGTGGGTGCCTGATGTTGCACTGTGTTTTGTAACAAGGGCGCACAAGCACTCACTGCGAGACACTACCCTGTGATGTCCACTTGCCCGAGAAAGAGTATGACCTCACTCGCCACCGCCTTCTGGATTCCTGGGCTCCTCACATGTAACCACTTCAGCTGGATGTCCCTAAATTCCTATGTTGCTTGAGCCGGTAGATCGCAGTGATCTACAGTTACCATGCAACAAGATCATGCCTGCACGTGTTCTTATGACTGCACCCCCACCAGAAAGGAATATTACACAACACCCTCAGATCTGGGGCTGCATGGGCTGGGGATGTTCTCCCCTTCAGGGTTTCCCTGACACAGAGCACAGTGGAACTCACCGCTGGGCGGTCCAGGTGTGTGGCTGCATGGGGTGCCCTTGCTCCTGTTTTTCTGCTCTGAACTGGAGCGCAGTCACAGTCACTGTTGGGTGGTCTGGGAACAGCGGATGAGCGACATGGGCAACCACGTGTCTCTTGCCTTCCCCTTTTCTCTGGGGACAGCTGGCAACACGAAGCACAGGCACAACTTCCCGCCGGATGGCCTGGGCATGGTGAGGGAGGGGCTCAGCAAACATGCAACTCCTCCTCACCTGGCTGCGCAGGGAGATGCCAGCAGCCACCGGTCCCACCACAGAGCTCCTCCTACCATCACCGCTGGTGGGCCCGGGAGCCTCCAGACCATGCTGGTTATGCCGTTCTTCTTTTGCGGCTGATGCCGCTTCCCCACCTCCTCTGCGGAGGTTAGGGAGCCCACAGGCTGCAAAATACACACAGATCGGGCATGTGGCCCAGACTCCCTTGTCGCCAATGTTGTGTCCTGCTCCGGGGACACCCGGGCAGGGCACACAGCAGCCGTGGATCACCCGGCTGGACAGGAGTACTGCGATCATGCAATATAGCATACCGCTGTACAAGTGAGCGGAGCAACCTCTGACGGGCCCATGGGATCAGAGCTCACCCTCGAGTACCTTTAGACAAGATAGCTCCACCTTGAGGTCGATGGGGTGCAGGATTCTCTTACTCCAAAACCAATCAATAAGTACAACTCAAATGGTTTGGCAAAGGTTAGTCCGTTTAATGACAAGTACAAAAATGGGGAAACATTAGGAAATCATCAGTGATGCGATCGCCCGTCTCACTTCAACTTCCACAATGTTCATTCAGACAGCAATTCTTATAGGCAAAAGTCATCATCATTGACGTGTAACACTCGAAAGTTTGTCATGCAAGTCTATTGGTTGGAAAAGGTAACTTAAGTATAGGTACTATATCAGTATATGGTAATGAGGTGTGGGGATTGGATAACTATTATCGGGTGGATGTCTACGCCCATCCCTCTACATCACTCGTGCTAAACATCACTACAAGTACAACGCCTCATTGGTTCTATTAACTATAGGACCCTAGATTACTTGGTCCATTGTGATTGGGTCCATTACACCCCAAGCATAATCTTCACTTTAATTAGCAGCATGCAGAATGTTCACCCAGATGCGGCATGCCCCAAGATTCACCCTGCCTCCCTTCCATCAATCAGTACTTTAGGGCTATGTGTCAGTTAGTTGGCTGAGGATGGCCTCGAAACTGTAGCTTTTTATCAGGGAAAGTTATGGCATCCTCTGGTTTTGGGTGACATCAGACGTTGGTACCTCTTCGTGCTTGGCTGGTCATGTGTCTGTACACCATGAAGCTGCTTCATTTTCCATCTATGTGCGTATTTGATTCTATCTTCGGCCTTGCCAACTGCCTGGGCCTCCTTATCTCGACCTTCACAGGCAGGCTGCTATGCTCTTAAGTTTCGATTCTTCGGAGTTGCCGTTCTCCTCCCTTCCTTGGATTGACCTCGAATTCCTAGGCATCAGCTGCTTCTTGCTATGTTTCGATTCCGCTCTTTCGTATGGCTTTGTGCTGGTATATGAATCCCGGCCCGTTTGGCCCCTACCATCCTGGGCTTAATTCTGCTTTCATGTAAAGTGGACTGCACTTATATAATGTGCTTCATTGAGGTAGATATATATAGTTGGTGCTTGCCGCTCTATTCTTCTACTTAAGCATAGCAAGCCGCACTGTTTTCTTAGCTTCTTGCGTTACAAGCCTATGTACAGGTGTTAGCAGGTTGCATACTTTCATCCTGCTTTATGGTTACGTTTCTTTATGTTTCAACATTGTCTCTTCTTCTATGTCTGTGATATCTTTATCCATGGTGTTTCGTCTTAGTGTGTCATCTTTTGGTTGTTGTTCGTTCATCTGTATATCTGTCCGGGCCCTCGTGTCATCAGCATTCACCTTCGATTAAGACCCTTTGGGTCTCTTCTGGGACAGTTTGAAAATAGTCTTCATGTCATGTCAGGTGTTGGTACGGTTGTCTCAATGGGTACCGTGCTGCCCATGGTTGTCTAGTAATTGGCACTTCAACAGGTTTTGCTCTTCCGATGGGCACTGGACAAAGCCCTAGAGCGGCTCTCGGCTGGTTTATTTGCTCGTCACACGTCACATATCTTGGTGAGTATGTTCCTGGTATTTCAAAATGGGTGGCTGGAGTGCAGGCCATATCTGGGACCTCCTCTACACTGCTATTTTACGCTCCTGTCGTACCATTCAGCTCTTCGCACAGCCTTAGATCTTATTTGCCTAGCAGTTTGAGTAACAAAAGGAAATATTCCTTTAACAGCATTCTCAATGGAATTTAAAACCTTGCTCGCAATAGTCTTGTGTGAACATACCTTCTGTAAAAGCTGTAAGATAGTAGCATATAAGTATGGATTGAAATCACTTTGACTCAAATTAGTCCCTTTGACACAATGACGACTGTGACCTTGTATTGTCACAGGTTAGTTTAATACCTTCCCTTTGTGTAGGTATACCAGAGGACTAGGGTCATGCTATGCAATCACCATTCAGCAGAGCACCCAGGGCCCAACAAACGCTCCCCCCGGTAAAAGATAGACTGACTGGTCTGTGCATGTCAGCTGACTTTGCCTGAGCCTTCCCAAAAAAAACAATCTATTACATTGTTACTAGGTAACATAATTCCCATTGGCCCTTGCCCTTTGCCACCCACCCCCCTTATTGGCTGGAGTGGGACTCCCCAGGTCTGGGACCCCGCTCTGTTCTCAGTGCTTTGTGTTCCTTCTCAAGGTGATGAGAAACACTATGTGTCTGCATTGTTGCCACTGGTATAACCACCTCAACTTAAGAATTTGCCTGCATGTTGCAACATTGCAAAACAAAACATGTATCAGTTATTGTCTGCTTCGCTGGGAACTGCTGCTCTTACCACCGTTTGTAAATGGCTATTGTTCGGCTCAGCCGGATCACGTAGGTGAAGACCGCAAAATTGAGCTTTTCTGTCTGCAAGTAGTGAGGATTTATTCTGCTATTTTGCAGGTGCCTCCTTGTCCCTGGAGACAGAAAAGTTCTGCTCATCCCAGACCTTGACTGCGAGCACCAGTGCTGGACAGTATGCTCCAAAATCTGTTTTCCTTCATTTCTTAGTATGAGGCCTGATGCTTCCTTGGAATTCTACTATAGTTATGCTATGATTTCTATATGTCTATATTGTATTATATTCCTTATGGGTTAGTGGTACTTGGTTCTTCCAGGTTCCTTATACGACCGTGTAGTTCCATGTTGTTAGATGCAATAAGCAGCTGCAAGCTTGCTCTGTATCTCTTGCTTTCTTGAGTTTCTGCATTTCTGCGTTTTGCTAATGAAAAGGAAAGGCTTTTGACAGTATGTATATGTATCTTTCCTACAGAACTGTGTAAGCATGTTTTACGTGTGTGCACATGTGTGTCCGGATAATTTTGTGCAGGGATGTGTTTTTGCTTTGTGGCTAATGTTACTATGTTATGGTGTCTCTAACGACATCAGCACAGCTGGATAGTTATCATTAGTGAACCAGTTCCAGTGGTGAGGCACCTGTATCCATGCAAATGTCAGTTGCATAGGGTTTTAATGGTTGTCTGAGAGAATATATGTTCCCATATGTTGAAGTCACTGGCCCTCCTTGGGGCTGGCCAAATAGTGACTGGCATCTTGCATTTCTGGCTCTTTGAGCTATCATGCTTATAGGGGCCCACAGGGGCATTCCAGGGACCCTCTCTTCAATCCCCCCTATGGTTGACTTGTTGACCACACCAGCAAACCTAGTCACTGTTGCTTTCTGGAGCCATATCTTTATTATTACTCCAAGATGTCCATAGTAATTTGCATGGTCATCCATACTCCGGGTCATGTAACTGCATTCTCCTTCCGCGTTGCACCATACCCATTTCACCCAGTATTTTCTGTTGCTCGTGGTATCATCAAATGTTATCATCTCGGTCGGGAACAGTGGGCCCTCCTTTATCTATGTCCTTATTTTATTTATTTCCTCTACTATCTTGTCTTCTTCACCATTTATATCCACTAACACTTTCATTCATAACGTCTTCTCTGTCATCTTGCGGCATTGCATGATACAGATCTCAATCACACATAGTTCTACTCGTACCAATATTAGTGCCCCTAGTAATACTTTTAGTCCATCTTCCATCCATGTTGGCATCCATGAAAATATATACGACATCCAGCTTTGATCTTTCCTGTACCTTTTGCTTCCTCCTCCAACTTGGTATGCATTTTCAACAATCTGGTAACTGCTTCTGTGAATGTGCCACTTGCTTCATCGTTTGCGGGCATGAATGTACAGCAAGAGGACCCGATCTTGGTGCAAACTCGTCCTACCATTGCTTTGAGAAGGTCTAGAACATATCGGTTCTGGAGGCCCATCAACCTTACCTGCTCAGAGCTCTTCTTGTATCGCACTGAAGCCATTTACAGTATTGTCTGCATCAGCTCTCATCTCGTAATCGGGAGCCATTTTGCATTTTTGTATTTTTGTACAGCTGGAACTACTGCCGCAAAGAACATCTATGTCGTACTGAACAATCAGCTTTCAGGTGGTACGTCATCCAGAGATGCTTCTGATGCTGACGAGAAATAGTTCTCTCTTTTCACTGTTCTCACTTCTACTGACCTCTTCTTTCTTCTTGCATTGTCCATCTTAGGGAAGTCTTCTGTTTTGATGTCCTTTTGTGGCACTATTAGCGCTGGCATATGGATGTGCACCAATGAACATACTCCTCCCCAGTTGGGTGGCAGCTTCTCATACGCCTTAGATCTGCACGCCCCTTAGTGATCCATTAATACTGCCATCCCAACCTTCATGCTTGGATGCTTTTCTGTGTGCTTGCAATCTTTGTTTTCTCCAGCCTTTACTGCACCATCATTCTGGAAACATAATGTTGCTTTCTCCAGTAGTATTATGGGCATTGGTCCAGCTTCATTCTCCACCCAGGTCAGTAAATTTGCACTTACTTCAGGCATTTATCATGTTCTTCTTTTACTGTGTTTACTGGCACTTGTAGGAGCATATGTGCTTTGCTGCCTACTACTCTATAGAGGAGGAGCCAAGTACTCCCCCTCCAACTGCCCCACCCATATTACCTATAGAATGGGAACCAAAGTATGTAACATATGCAGAACAATTCAATCAGCAAAGAGCAGAGCGTGGACTCTCTGCATTACCCATAAAAGTTCTAGTACCTAAGAGAATCTGGGAGACAAGGTACCCATTGAGAAAACCGTACCTGCATGCAAGACAATATGATGGTCGTCTAAATGAGATTCCTGAAGAAGCAGGGCAGATGAAAGGCAAGAATGAATGGTGACGTCACATAGAAAGAGATGACACACACAGAAGCGATGCAGACATCAGAGAATGCAGATATTCTATAAGGCATCAAGAAAGCAACAAGGATAAATGGCATCTTGGGCTCAGGGTGAAGAAGCTTATGCCATAGAAACAGATGAAGATATCAAGTCAGTTTACACATGTACAGATGCAATTGAAACGCAAGCAGCAAAATGATTGTGAAGCTAGCTCTAAGCTTATAATAGATAGACTGCGGCAAGCACCAATATATATATATATATATATATATCTATAAATATATATATATATATATATATACATATATATATATGTATATATATATATATATATATATATATATATATATATATATATATATATATATATATATATATATACACACCTCTATAGATACATATGGACAAATAAAAGATGGATGATTCCATTGTACATTATACAGCAGCACTAAACATGAATAAGAAGGCCTCACTCCAGTGTGTTACAGTTAAAAGCAAGTTTTAATTGCAAAAATGAATCTCAGCAGACAGAGATAGGATGAGCCAGGAAGCCAAAAGTCTTATTAACCAGGACTTGGCTGATATTGGATACAAATTGTGTGAAGGAACAATGGGCTCCTGTTCAGGAAGCTTGAGCAAAACAAAATACGTCAGAGGACTATTAAAAAAATATGTTAAAAACACGAAAGCTCGGTTTCATGGTTTCCAGTCCTGTGAAAAGAAGAAATTAGAAGGACGAAGTGGTCACATCTATGCACGAGGGACGGCTCCTTAAAATTCTCAAGAGTGCAGTACAAACTCGAGGCCATACTTCAAAGCACTGGACCATTAAGGTGATGATGGATTGATATAATAATTGGTGGGAAATTAGTTTCTAGATGAGCCCACTAACACCTGGATGTTCAGTCTGCGTGCTGCTAAACATAGGTGGAAAAGTAGGGGGTTAGAAGTTAAACTATTATGGAGGACCGTGTAATCAAGAGTCCTATAGTTTGTGTAGCCAATGGAACTTCATGTATTTAGTGATGTTCATAGTGGCCATGTTTTAGGGAGGGCTTAGTTGCCCCATCTGATGTTAAACACCCTATCACGTTTCTTCACAGTTCTATACTGATATGGAACATATGCTTAGACCTTCACTTAGAACCAATCACTCCCTCCAATAGGTTTTTTTAGTTTGCCACATAGGTAGGGACGCAGGTCAACGTCAATGATGACACTTTTATGCAATATAAAATCAGTTTCTACTAAAATGCATTGAGCAAGAGGATCGAAAGACTGCTGATGTTCGTTGTACTCCCTGTTTTATATTCTTGTTATTAAAACGGGCTCCCCTTTTACCAAACTACCTTTGTCGTTTTAATTTTTGATGTATGAATAAAAATCTACATCCTCATCCATCTACAGGGTATTGCTACTCATCTTAAAGAGCTGGAAGAACCCAGTTCACTTGGTAGCAGAGGATGGTTCTTTAAAAATCCATCGACCATTGATATAAGTAAACTTTAGAGTCTTGGTAATATCGCACAACCTTTGCCATTCGGCTGACAGGACATGAAGCTCCCCGTAGATAGTGGTTAATGTAAAAGACAGAGAAATCCTTGCAAGGACGGTGTGACGGGTCACTTTAGTTTGTATAAGAATCCCCTCCCACTTCTACGATGAGCGGAATGGATCACGGTTTGAAGAGGCGGTAATGGAGGTGGCAATCACGAGGGTCCGAAGAAGAAAACTATGCGAATGGTGAGTAGAAACTGAGGAGTGTGGCAAATTGATGTATGCGTAATAAAATATAGGAGAGCAACGGAGGGAGGCAGGATAAACGTAATTAAATGGTAAGGGTGTAAACATAAATATATATATATATATCTGTGTGGGGAATAAGATATTGACTTGAGTGTGACGGAGCAATATAATAAGTAAAATTGTTTGAGAGGCCACGATAAAGAGGATACGTCCTATACCTAAGTTTTAAAGAACTTTAGAAGAAATCTTATATAAAATCCCGTTTGTTGATGACGTAGAATACAGGTCTGATTAAAGGCAATCCTGAGGAGATAGATTTAAGTTCCGTGAGAAGCATTTTTTAGAGGGTAAAATGACTCTTAAGAAAGAAGATCGTAGAAAACTTTATTTGACCAGTCAAGTTTGTCTGTTTGTTTTATGTAGTTTTGAAAGCACGATGACATCATAGTCAAAGGAAAAATGATAAATGAGAGAAGTGTGAATTTGAGGAAAAGAAAGTGACTGTTTTTATTGTATTAGATGGTTTATTTTTAGTAAGATTAAAGTAAAATTGTGGACAAACGGATTGGAGCTTGCGACGTTTGGTCCTCGCTCATATGGTATTGCTCTTTTTGAAACGTGCTTTAAACCTATGATCAGCAGCAAACAAGTGGTAAATAAGTTAAGAATAGAGAAGTTAAGAATGGAGGATGTTACTCCATTAGTGCATCTCTGCAAACAGTTGCCAAAACATGCACCTAAACCTAGAAAGTACAGTGCAGACCACAGACAAAATGTGTATGCCGTGGCCACAAGGCGGATCACTGTCGAAAGCAGTCTTACAGCATATGACGGCATATCTGCATGCTGCGTATACTGGGGAGAAGCTAGAAAAGCGTCTAGCAAGCTTAGAGCTTTGGAAAATGTATCAACAAGAGAAAGATGAGGAGCCTACTTTAGATTGGATACTTAATGCATGCAGAGAGGGGGTGAAGAGCCCTTTGTTCCACCCGCCCCATCTGAAATAAAAGACGAGAATAAGAAAGACAATGTGTTATATATGAGTCACCTATGCAAAGTAGTGACGAGGGACCAGAGAAAAACAGTGAGAAAGATGTAAGCTCCAAGATCCTGAGGGACAAGGAGAGACGCGATAAAGAGAGAAGTGATTGAGCAAGCACATCTCTAGAAATAGGAAGAGAAAAAAATAGAAGGGATAAAACCTGATGAGGTAGTGCTCTTACAGAATGAATGGATGGGAGGTCAGATGTTGCTTAAACTCGATGGAAAAGGCATTGAGGATGTAAGACAAAGGGGAGATCAAGACGAGCAAGATAAAAGAGACAAGGAAAGAGAAGACTAATTAAAGGATGAAGGAGCGAAAAGGAAAGATAGACAGAGACGAGAGCAGTTCTATCAAGACGTGCAGGCTAAAAAACAAGAGAGAGCAGAAGAGCAAAGAAAACATGACAATAAACAAAGAACAGTTGATGAACAGGAGAAATTAAAAAGAAAAACAATAGAAGAAGAGGGACAAAAGTTGAGGGATATAAGGATGCAAAGACGAAGGGATGAGGAGACATGAATGGCAAATGAAAGAAGGGACATGAAAAGAAAGAGGAAGACAAAGTGAGAGAGGCAGCTCGAAAGCGAAGAGAAGTTGACGATGATATGTAGCGTAGAAGAAGGCAGAGAGCACGCAATCTCGAGTACTTGGAGAAGGAAGTAAGAGATCCTAATCCAAAAGTAGCATGGGAGGATATAGAGGAATTCTTCCCAGAATACGAGTCATTACCAGGCACGTCTAGAGCAAATCTAGAAGACGAGTTTGTCTCAAGGAGCATTAGGGAAGCGATCGATAAAGTATACCATGAGATGAAGGCTCAGAAAGAGCCAAAGGGGAAGGGAAGAAATGACCGTCTCGAGAGCACTCAGCTGTATGACACGGGGGAAGCCTCATGTAGTGCAAGACATAAGGAGCTGTCTTTAGACAGATTGACTCTAAATAGAAATGAAGACGACAGAAGTTGCACGAGTTGGGCACAGGAAATGTCAGACGAAGAAAGGGAAGCCTTCCATGGGGAAGAGAGAGATGACGTATGTGGGCCTGAGAGATGCTTTTCTATGGATAAGGAAGTAAGATGTTCAATTTAAAGGTGCCTGTGTCTAAGGCAACAGAGCTATTGACACAGTCTGACTGACCTAGGGGGCAACTCCACGGTCAGAGGAGGGAGTCGTCGCCTTATGTAAGCAGGTTAAGATCATTGCCAGGTAGACGGCGATGTGGCAATATTGTCCCTGCAGTGGACAGACAAATGTGGAGAGATTAGAATGAGTTTTGGGCATCACAGTTTTCTTTGTTATAAAAAGGAGGGGCCAGACCACAGTATATACCGTGGCCCCAGATGGATAAGGATAATTTAAGGTGTAAACTCCCAATTTTAACTTATGGTGCTGCGAAATGGATACATTAATTAGAGAAAATGATGGGAGGAAACACGTTGGCTATAGGGGACATAAAAGGTATTTTAATCGCCATACTTGGTGAATGAGCTGTTGATGTGTGGACAAGTGCAGGGTACCCTGGTGTGACTACAGTCAACACGGCTCATGATGGAGCACTGTTCAATAACTGTAGAGCGGCAGTCTGGAAAGCGCTTTGAGTATTATATCTAGACATGTTTGACATGGGAGCTATAATGACAAAAAAGATGAAAGAAGGAGATGATCCGTTGGTTTACATTCAACATTTTCAGGAATCTTGGGTGTTGGAAACGCGTGAATCTTGGGGGAAATCTATACCAGTGCTCTACCATATATTATGTCAGGGGCTGCCAGAGCCAGTACAGAAGCAGCGCAAAAAGTAGGTGGAGATAAAGGCGAAACCAGATTCGGAAATTCAGCTGACCATTGCATATTACTGCAGAATACTGCAACAAAAGAATCACAAAAAAGAATCACAAAAAAGAAGATGCTCGCAAAGGTGAGGAGGCAAAATAAGTGCAGAAAAAACAAGTATGCCATTGAAGGGGTAATGCTGACCAGTGTAGACGGGTCGAACTCACAGCAGGCAGTAAACATGCCGCAGGAGAATAATCAAAGACAGTTTGATCAAAACAATAGTGGTTATACTCCACAAGGAAGGGGTTTCCGAGGATGAGGGTGGCAAGGTTATCAAGGGAATTGGCAGAGTAATCAGGGAAACTTTCAGAATAACCAAGGTGGGTTCCAAAACATGCAGAATGGTAATCCGAATATGCAAAATGGGCAGGTTGGGAGACCACTGCCTATATGTTGGACGTGTGGAATGACAGGGCACTTGTTTCGCACATGTAGAAGTCAAGGGTTCATGCAAAGTGGCCACTTTTCAATAAGGGGGATGTCAAATCCACCTGCATATTCACAGCAGAATGGAGATGGATCTGCGCAGAATGAAAACAACACAGCAGCAAGCGCCGAGAATGCAGCAAGGCTTGCAACCACAGCAGGTAGCAGTTAATCTGCCACAAGGACAGTCACAGCAATCACCTATGCTGCTTCACCAAATCTTGTTTACTGATGAAGGTACAGTGTGTTCAACACCAGGAATGCATTATGTAAACGTGTGCGAAATGATCATGGCATTTGCAGGACAAATAGCTATGAGAGTGATTCCATTAGAACCAGAGGTTTTTCAGTATGGGGTTCACATTCTAATGTCAGGGTTGCCAGGACTGGCACGTAGAACGATGAGAACTCCCGATGAATTTTTGTTTAGGCCAAGGATACCTATGCTTGAGGAAAAGGGACAAGTCTTTCCTTTAGAGATACAAGCAGCCATAGTAAGTGGAGAAATCGCTTTGCTTGATGGCAATGATGATGAGGGCAGACAATGGCGCACAGTAATCGCCATTGGAGAAGGTTACAGAATGACTGACGTCACTGATGAAGATCTGTTTGGGGATTATCCATCTGACGATGAGATGATTTTTGAGATGAGCATTACTTATTGGGTGAGAGCGATTAAAAGAGAAGTTCCTCAAAAACGATGTTAGCACAAAAGCGTCCTGAATATTTTGATGAAGATATGGCAAAGGGGTCAGTTTCATTATGAACCACAGTCCCCTATGACGTAGGTTTACTTAAGGGGGTTGGAGAAGTGAAGATTAAATTGAAACCACGAGCGATTTTACCTCGAGCCCGACAATGTCCCATGTCTCGAGAGGCAGATGAAGG
This sequence comes from Ambystoma mexicanum, assembly GCF_040938575.1. Taxonomy (NCBI): domain Eukaryota; kingdom Metazoa; phylum Chordata; class Amphibia; order Caudata; family Ambystomatidae; genus Ambystoma; species Ambystoma mexicanum. The sequence continues at coordinate 815,766,087 of NC_090941.1, read as the reverse complement.
TATTTTTAAGAAGATTTCTGCCGTGATGGGACAGGCCATCCTGGTGACGTCAGAGTCACCCTATAATACTGTTGTTTAGCCTATCAAAACATCTAAGGGGGGCATGGTGTTTAATACAGGACCTTAGGCCAATAAACCAAATTGTAAAGTCTGAGTTCCCTCTAGTCCCAAACCCATCTACAATTCTATGTAATATACCTGTTGATGCACAATATTTCACGGTGATTGACTTGAAAAATGCATTTTTCTCAATCCCATTGCATAAAGACTGGCAGGATCTGATGTCATTTACGTTCAGACAAAGTCGCATAAAAAGCACTAGTTTACCGCAGGGGTACTGTGAGTCCCCATCGATTTTCAATAGAGTTCTTCAGATGGACTTAAGCAATAAAGTGTTGTGTTGCAATACGTAGACGACATTCTAGTTTGCAGCACGTCAGAAGAAGAGTGCAGACGGGATTCTGTCCAACTGATGATTATAAAAAGGATATAAGGTTGACAAGGAAAAGTTACAATATTGTCAACAGGAAGTGTTGTACATATGCCAATTGATTTTGCATGAAGGGAAAAGGTTACTCCCAAAAGAGCTGTCATGCTTACCTCTGATGCCCTGCAGGAGTGCCTGGTCCGGACTGTACTGCAGAGTGGCCCCCGCACTGGTCCCCTTCGCCAGGTCGTATATCCCAGCCACACCTTCCCCCGCAGGCCGGATGGAGCAAAACCCTCCAAGAGACTGTGAGGTTGGGAGGGGCCTGGGTGTGTCCGGGACTTATGGTAGTGATGTTCTGGGGGAATTTCGGGTTCACCTAAGGATGAATGCAGGGTAAATCTACTGTAGAATAATAACTGGGGTTCCCCCCTCTCTTCTATCCCCTTAAGGAATGAGGCTGGCTGGAGCACGTTGACACGGCTCACCTGTGATTCTGTAATAATGACTCCGGCTTCTGAGCTGGACGTACCTCAGGTTATTCATCGAAGAGATGCAAGCAGGGAATGCAAAACAGGTAAGTGTCTCTGTGATCGCCACAGCGTGTTGGGCGTGGTGCCAAACAGTTAAGTCTCTTTGCCGATCAAAGGGGGCTGGCACTGATGTGAGATGGTTCTCCAGATGTGGATCCACCATTAACGATATTGTGTTTTTCTCCCAAACCAGAAGCAGAGTAAAGAGCATTGCATCAGTGGAGACGCACTGAGAGAGGAGGACTGAGTCTCAAAACACAGGTGAGTTCTCGAGTTCTTAAGAGGAGGTTTAAGGTGCTAGGAGAAGGAGGCTCGATTCAGATGCTCACCCTGTTGCTTGCTTTCTTACAGGGCATCGGGTCCAAGAAGCGGCACTGGCCTTGGCGACGAAAGACAGGATCAGAGTCTGAACCGAGGTGCAAGGAAGAACCAGAGACCGCAGTGGAACTGTGGCAGCCAGGATGCCGAAGGCCACGGGGAAGGATGAAAACCAGGATACTGAAGATTGCTGAGAATGCAGGAGAACCGAATGGTCCCAACTGGATACTGAATAATGCTGCAGACCAAGAGGTTCAACGTAGAAGATGCTGAACACAGGAGCGGTAAGCGGAACACTACTCTTGCTAGGAGCAGACGAAACGCTAAGCACAGGGTTCAGTCCGGGACACGGCTTTATAGCCCTGAGCCACACCCTGTCAGAGCTAGATGCGCAGGGGCATTGGCTTCTTTTGGCTTCTTGCACGTGCCAGGTAATTCACTACACGCGCTGGGCTCGCACGTGCTTAATGTTACTTGGCTCATGCTGGGTGGTGCCCTCCCTGCATTCAGCCCTTCTTCATGGGCTGCTACAGGGTCGCGCCCACCCGTACGTTCACACCAGCCAGCCAGCATCCCTGTTACTGTCTTCCTAGTGTACTAGAGGGGAATCTCCCCTTCCTATTGACCTGCCACCCCCTGGCCCTCAAGGGGATTGTGAAAAGAGCTGAGGCTATTTTGAAAATGGCCAAGCCACACATGATAAAACACATGCAAAGATTTTTGGGATTATGTAACTACGTCAGAGCATGGGTCTTTGACTACAGCACGTATATAAGGCCCCTATTACAGGTCTTAAAGAAAGCACAGGCAATGTAGGAAGAAATCGTATGGACTGAGGAGATGGAAAACTGGTTTGACGAACTGAAAAAAGCAATCTGCATGGCTCCAGTTTTAGGGATTCCCCATTATGCTGAGGAATTATTCTTCTTTTCATATACAGATGGTACTGTTATAACAGCAGTCCTTACGCAGAGAACCACATTTGTCTACAAGCCCCTTGCATATTACAGTGGAATCTTAGACCCAGTGATGAGGGGTCATTTTCCATGTGAAAAAAGTTTAGCAGACGCCGCGTTCTCCATAGAGAAACCTTCAAGCATAGTAATGGGATGGTCCATGACGTTATTTGGTGAGCACGCACTATTTGCCATTTTAGAAAAAAACAAAAGGCACGTTGACTTCTCAAAAGGCTTCTGCCTATGAGGTAGTCATATGAAATCCAGCGATTAAAATAGTTCAATGTAAAAAAGGGAATCTTGCCATGTTTATAGCAAAGCCAATGACAGAGGGAGAGCCTGTACACGATTGCGCAAACTATAAAGAGTTCTGTGATGAGCTCCCCAGAATAAACGAGAATGCATTAGCAGAAGGAGAGATTGTTGTCATTGACGGTTCTCCAAGGATTGATCAAGATGATGGACAGAGGTATACAGGTGCCGCTGTGGTAAACCACACGGTTAATGGGGAATTTTGCGTGCTTATTAGTACTCGATTGCCGTCTCATTATTCCGCACAAGCTGCAGAATTATTGGCATTGATACTCGCAATCCAGAGTCATGCAGACCAGGAAGTAACAGTGTACAGCGACTCCGCCTATGTGACGTCAACGGTGCACGCAGGGCTAGCATGTTGGAAGAGGAGGGGCTACCTCCGAGCAGATGGCACGCCAGTGCAACCTGCCGCCTTATTGGATAGGCCCATAAAGGCACTACAACTCCCAGTAGGCATTTGAGTCGTTAAATGCGCAGCCCATACTTAATGGGCACATTTTATCTCACGTGGAAATCAACCAGCGGAAGCTGAGGCTACGTGCATAGCAACTACAGATATATGGATGATGACTTTTGAAACTTGTGATGTAAATGATAGAATGACTGCAATGATGATTTTATTTGAAGGGTATAACCATTTGTCTAAAACACAGTTGGTGGAAATCCAGGGGGAAGCATCCCAAGAGGAAAAGAATGTGTGGACATGAAACGGGTGTTCTTTAAACCTCTCTAAGCATTGTGGCGACAGGACAGCACTGGTAAACCGGTGATGCCTATAGCCTTACTAAGGGTGGCGTTAGAACAGCTACACTACCCCGCACATACAACTAGGGAGAGTCTTGCTGCAACTATTGCTGAGGACTGGTTTGTACCGAATTTGATGTAGCATGTTGTATTTTATATAGTGAACTGTATGGTGTGTCAAGAATTCATGGCTGGGCATACACTGCGGACAGTTAGGGTAGTCATTCCAAACCTAATGGCCCTTTCAAGAACTTGCATATTGAATATGTAGATATGATACAAGCATGTAATGGATATAGATACCTGATCATAGTGGGTTGTCCGTTCTCAAGGTGGATAGAAGCAGGTCCCTGTACACACCGTGATTCTACCTGTGCAGCGACATTTTTAGTGCAGGAAGAATTTCCTAAATGGGGAGTATGTGAAGTTATGAGGTCAGACAATGGTCATCATTTTGTTAATACAATTTTTGAACAGATTAGCTTGCTGCTTGGTATAACACACAGGTTTTCTTCGGCTTATTATCCGCAAGGAAATGGGATTTGTGAGAGGCTCAATGGCTTGCTTAAAGCAAGAATTGCCAAGTTGAAGCTTACCTTGAAAAAGGGTGCATTGTCTACCACTGGCATTATAGGCATTGAGGAACCGACAAGGTTCTGACCACCATCTCACACCCCTAATGCTTCCATCCAGAGTTAGAAGTGATGCTCAACCAACGTCAGAACTGTTAGGATTGGAATTACGTGAGTATTTGAACTTACGACTTCCAGTATCTCAGTCATTTCAGAACAGCTGCAGAGACAAGGGTGTAGAGCAGTTCAGAACACAGAAGGAGATGCTTCAACAGACCAATCTAAAGAACTTTCTATTCCCAAACTATTCACAGGAGCTGCAGTTTTAATCCGCAATCACGTGAGAAAAAAGTGGGACGAGCCCCGCTTTTGTGGCCCTTTCATTGTGCAGGACATCATGCCGTCTGTCAAAGTGCAGGGTGGGTGTGCCTGGATTTTCCTGGGAGACGTGAAAATATTTGCTGGAAAGACTCCTCTGCCTGTACCCCTACACGACGAGGCAAGTACAAGCATTGGGGAAGAACCACAGCACATGCAGAGAAGATCGATGATGAGGAAGAAGGATGCAGAAGCTGACAAGTAGAAAGACAAAGAACCTAGTGGACTGTGGATTGGTTTGGGACACTCCTTTTAAGTCATTTATAAAAGGGTCAAGGAAAACTAGTTTGAACACTCTGTGCTGTCATTTCAGAGTGAAAGACCTTTTTGTTCTTAAAGCCACAGTAGTTTATTGACTTTGGACTGAGGCATGCTCAAGCCTTGATGAGAAGCAGGTTATGCCATATTTGGATCGTGGACACAGCAATTGTAAAAGGGTACAATAACCAGATTAGTATAACACAGAGTTCCTGTTTGGATTTACTTATGGTGTTACCCAGTGATGACCTTACTAGAAACTTTCTCACCTATTCCGAGTTAGTACTGTGCAATTATCCTTCGCTGGTGGGGAGAACCACCCACATTTCAGCCTTGTTACAAAATCCTAAGAATGAAGAAATTATAAAAAGATTGCTAATAGTCATCACTGAACAGTTCTTGCAATTACCTGAATACAGTCAGGAGAGTACAAATGCCCCTATCAAAAGAAGTAGCTCATAGACTAGTCAGTGTGGTGTTCTTTTGTCTAATTGAAGAATATTGCACCTTGTTGGGAGGCACACTGATGTGCGTACCTTTCTCAGAGATACGAGAAACACTGCCAATCTGAATGTGATCCTGGAAGGTATTATTACCGAAGTGAGCATCTAGTCAGAAAGATATCACAGATCAGTGTAGAAACTTTTCTTCGAAGGATAGGTCGAGAGGTTGCTGATGAAGAAAGACTTTTGGTTCCTGCTGAAAGAAATTCAACGTGTCTTCTGGGATGAGGCCGATTTGAGGCATAGATTGGGAGATAATCTATGTAGTACAGATTGTGTAGACTTAATGTGGTTGTTTTTCTACGTACTAAAGAGGCGTCTGCAATTCGACTAGTGAAAGACTGATTCCAGAGACACAGGGACAGTGTTTTCATCATTCAGTTAGCAGACAATTGATCAAGGACGACTTGCTGAATCAAGACGGCAGTTTCCAGAAGCAATTAACCATGCTGAAACATTAAAAATTACGTTTTTCTTCCATAGGTGGTCAAGATGGGTGATCTAAATAGCAACATCATTCTACCGCATGAAGAAAGGTGCTCAGGTTGTCCAAGAAGTAGATGTTGCAGGTTAACTTATCACTGTGTAATCTACACCTGTATTGTGTTCATAATTGAACTGCTTTCCTTGACGTTGAAAACAGCATTTTACATTGGTGCACATGGAGCTAACACTCCTGTGTACATTTCTGAACAGAAGGAAATTGTACGTGTGGCAACTACTAGGCGGCCTTGACAATATATAATTATACCGGTCCCAAAGAAATATGGCAAATTGCCTCAGCTTGAGATGGATGTTGTTAGTAATAATTCACATACAAAACGTGTCTTAGAGACCATTGCTAGATGCCAGAGACAGGCTGGGAAAACCAGGCAAGGCAAGGGGTTGATAAATGATGAGCCTACACAAGTAACACATGCAAATACACCTGGTCCAGTGACAATTGTTCCAAAAGCAGTTTCAAAAGGAAGATCCCAGATGGAAATTATAAGAGACATTATCATGCCTAAATGGGCTTCTGAGCAGATGAGACGTTCTGAACTTTCTCCTACACAGGGAACCCAGATGGATGTTCCTGTGATTAATTTAGTGAGAAGAAGCTACATGGGTACACTTCATGATATGATTATGGAAGATCATATGAAAAGAATGAGATCTAAAAGAAGCACACAGAGAAATATTTATGAATTAAATGATTATCTGGATAGCACAGCACACTTGGGAAATAACATATTGTCCAGCACATAAAGGAAGTCGGGAGAAGAACTTCAAAGGAGGAATGCTTTGTATGTGCACTCCTGCCATACAGCATGGGGAAGTCAAAGATCTTCATAACTGTTGAAATAGATGTCCAAACAGCACATTGTCTTTCACACGTTGCATTTTGCAAAACAAGAGGCCAGTTCATGGGCCAAGATGCCTCTCTCAAATGGGCAACTGAAAAGACAGATCCAGATGACGATGACTACATACAAGATATAAAGACAAGAAACAATGCAAAAACAAGAAGGCTTGTGATCAGAAACGAGAAACCTGGAGTAAAAGGAGCAGAAATAAGAAGAGAAGTAAACAAAAAACTGGAAATCGCAGGAAATACTGCAGATGAAATTCGAATTTGGAAGAACAGAGGTCAGATGCAGATATGGGTATCAGTGTTAACACCAGATGGATGGGAAAAGGGAGTGGTGATCTGCAGAGCCTGGGTAGTCATTGGTTGTTACAAACCTGCCATTGACATAGTGCAGAATGGCTGCAAGCCATTATGGCCAAGACTTGGCTAAGCTACTGACCTGGGTGGAAGACAGAGGGGGACCCTTGCAGATAGTGCCATTGCAAAGTTCAAAGCTATGTTTCAGGAATAATGGCACAAGAGAAATGGGAGAGAATCAAAATTGTGGTGAATATTTGATGTTCCAGGAATGATGCATGGAACAGCAGTGATCATGGATCATTATTGGGCATGTGGATCCAAAGCCTACATAAGGTAGTGAATGTGCATGTTCCAGCATTAGTGATTTCAAAGAGTGATCTGAATCTTGACAGTTTCCCAAAAGCAGATGCTTACCTGAGGAAGAAGAGATCTGTGGAGCTGATAAAAAGAGAGAGAACTACCTTTCAGCCAAATCAATAGAAGCTTTTGATTCTATCCCATATGAACACCCACTATTCAGCCAAACTTCTTCTGTGTTTACACTGATCTTCATGCCAATAATCCAAGTTGGAGCAAATACCAAGTGGCTGCAGATAACCAGATGGGAATTGCCGCAGACAATTAACACTACCATAAAGGGATTCAATGCAATCAGAGAAGAGATGAGAGCCATACGACTGATGACTCTCCAGAATAGGTACGTCTTGGATATGATCACAGCTATGGATGGAGGAGTTTGTGCAAAAATTGGAGAATCCTGTTGCACATTCATACCTCCTCATGATGATGAGAATGAAACTTGACAGAGGCAATCGACATGCTGATGAAACTCCATGGCCAGATAATAGATGAAGTAGAAGACATTGCTGATGACAGCTGGGTTGGATCACTTTTCTCTTGGGTTTCACAATGGATTGCAGATATGTTCACATTTCTTGGCACCATGATCATGTTGATCTTGCTTGGATTTTGTGTAATCAAGATAATAATCTCACAGTGCAGGAAAACAGCAAAGAAAGCCATAGGGATGAAGATTATGATTGAGGTTGAGCCAGGATGGAAGCCCAAGGAACTAACAGATGAAGAGATCAGAGATTTTGTGAAAGCCAGTATTCATGCACCTGAGGGAACAAAGTTCCTTTACCCAAAGAACCACAAGAAATATGTGGGAAGAAGGATCTTATGCAGTCCAAGTGGACAGTGCATGCTCATGACATGGAACAAGGATTGGCAGGTGAAATCAGCAGGATGTCTGAAAGGAGTTATAAAAATATGGATCCCTAAGAAGCAGTTCTTCAGGCAAGGATGTCTATATATGAAGAATGATGAGAGAGTGGTCGATAAATCGCCCAGAGAGGGGAGTGTAGAGGAGGAGCCAAGAACTCCCCCTCCAACTTCCCCGCCAATATTACCTATAGAATGTGAACCAAAGTATGTAACATATGCGGAACAATTGAATCAGCAAAAAGCAGAACCTGCATGCAAGACAATAAGATGGTCATCTGAATGAGATTCCTGAAGAAGCAGAGCAGATGAAAGGCAAGAATGAATGGTGATGTCACACAGAAAGAGACAGCGCACACCGAAGCGATGCAGAGATCAGAGAATGCATATATTATATAAGGCATCAAGAAAGCAACAAGGATAAATGACATCTTGGGCTCAGACTGAAGAAGCTAATGCCGCAGAAACAGATGAAAATATCAAGTCAGTTTACACGTGTACAGATGCAATTGAAACTGTTGGACAACTCCCTGACTTACACGTCCAAAATACAAGGAATAAGGCACACCCCAGCAGGGAATGAGACTAGGAGAACAGGGTGCAAGAGTTTAGTCGTTTATGTGAAATTGGCATCCAGAGAACTCTGCTGCCCGAGATCGCTCTGGCAAACATTACAAATGTGGCAGCTTAAGAAGGTAGAAATTGTCACAACTGACATCATCATATAGGGGGCTACATATATCCTTGATGACGTTGCTCCCACTGATTGGTTGTTCGGTTGGCAGGAGGGCGTGTGCCACAAGGTCCAGTTGCCTGTGTCCGGGTGGGGTGAGCGTCAGGTCACGATGAAGCAGAGCAGGCACTAACTAATCTAACATAACATATTGTTTCAAGCATGCACTAAATAACATCACTAAGGCTCCTTTGAACAAATCATTATACTCTATAAATTCTAGGTTTATGATAACACCATTATTCACTTATTCACTGGGGCTTGTAGGGTTTATCAGGACTCGGGGGTCTTGATCTGGGTGGGATCATCGATCATGGGGCAGGTCTGAGCACATCAGAAGAACCAGGGGGCATGCTGACATTTGTTAGTTCTAAGGTGCAATATACTGTGACCGAGGTTGACTTTTGTTGGTTGGGACACACTGGGGAGGGCATCACACCACGGTTAAACGCCTGGCACATCAAGAGAATACCTAGCGGGGCAATGGGGTAATATTGGCAGTAATTTTCCAATAGCGGGGGTACGAGGTCACAGGCAGGTTTGTGGAGATGGATGGGCTGCAGGGCCTGGTTTGAGCCGGTTCACGCACAGGACAGTGATCTCAGATGAAGGGTGAGGTGTTACATTTATATTGCTGCAATTGCCTCCTGCTCAGGCGTGAGAATGGAGCTGCAAAGCTTTCAGGCTCAGGGAAAAAAGGTGGGGGCCTTTGAGTGTGCTGTGCGCGGCTCTGCAGAGGGGAGAGAAGCCTTTTTGTATTATCGCAGTGAGGCCTAGTCCAAAGATGGAGTCGGGGGGTGCCTAAAAATGGATGCCAAGTGCCTCTGCAACAGCCCCACCTATGTCATCGTCAGCACGAGGGCTGGTTATGCACACAGGGGCGAAGGAAGCGTCCCCCACTGTTGGTCAAGCAAGTGATGCATTTTAAGCTGAATGGGTGAGGGGGGGCCCGAGTGGCCCACCACTCCCACACAGAACACAAGCATCAAAATGTTCATGAAGCTAGCTCTAAGCTTCTAATAGATAGAATGATGCAAGCGTCAATATACATATACCTCTATAGATGGATATGGACAAATAAAAGATGAATGTTTCCATTGTACGTTATAAAGCAGTACTGAACATGAACAAGAAGGCCTCACTCCAGTGTGTTACAGTTAAAAGCAAGTTTTAATTGCAAAATTGAATCTCAGCAGACGGAGATAGGATGAGTGCAGTCATTTGAAAAGAAGAAATTGGAAGGACGAGGTGGTCACACCTACGCACGAGGACCGGCTGTGCCTACACTCCTTAAAATTCTCAAGAGCGCAGTACAAAGTTGAGGCCAAACTTCAAAGCACTAATTGTCACTGGACCATTAAGGTGATGATGGATTGATAGAATAATTGGTGGGAAGTTAGTTTCTAGATAAGCCCACTAACACCTGGATGTTCAGACTGTATGCTGCTAAACATAGGTGGAAAAGTACTGATGGGGGTTAGAAGCCATGCAATTATAGAGGACTGTGTAATCAAGAGTCCTATAGTGTGTGTAGCCAATGGAACGTTGTGTATTTAGTGACGTTCATAGTGGCCATGTTTTAGGGAGGGCTTAGTTGCCCAAACCTGAAGTTAAACACCTTATCAATTCTCTTCACAGTTCTATACTGATATGGAACGTATGCTTAGACCTTCACTTAGAACCAATCACTCACTCCGGTTTTTGTAGTTTGTCACGTAGGTAGTGACGCAGGTCAATGTCAGTGATGATGATTTTATGCATTATAACCTCAGTTTCTACTAAAATGCATTGAGTTCTCATCGGCACACCTTCACCATCCTTTCCCCTCACTCTCTGGCTGGCTTCCATTGGCCCTCCTCCTACCCCACCTGCGAGGCTATGAACATTGGGGTAATCTTCAACTCCACCCTTTCCTTCTCTGCCCACATCTCTGAGGTCTCTTAAATGTGAAACTTCCTACTGTACCTCCTCAGATGTACTCTGCCTTTCCTCTCCTTCCCCCAGAAACTCATGGTACCCCAAGCTCTGGTTCTCTCTAGGTTGGACTATTGTAACAGCCTCTTTCTAAATCTACCTGCCTCTACTCTCCGCCCTCTGCAACTAATCCAGAAAAGGACTGCAAGACTTGTCCTTGGCCTCAAGCCCTGGGATTATATCTCTCCAGCTCTGAAATCTCTCAGTTGGCTCCCAGTAGATGCAAGGATTAAATTCAAAACCCTCTGCATTGTCTACAAGATTTTCTGGGGCCTGGGTCAAAAATATCTTCAGCTATCCCTCTGCAAATTCCTCCCCTCTCGAGCTCTTCGCTCCTCTACCTCCAACTCCCTCAGGGTCAGTCGAAATGAGCTGGGGGCAGATCCTTGTCTTCAGCTGGCACGTCCATCCATAACAGCGTCCCTGCCACTCTAAAACTTGAGGAGAACCATCTTTGGTTCCGGAAGCAGCTCAAGACCTTCCGCTTTTCTTCTGACTTTGCTCCCCCTCTCCCCTGCTGATCTGTTCTCTCTTGGCATTGTGCACCTGGCCACTATCTGTCTTCCGGGCCCAGGTACCTGCTCACCCTGCCACCCTCCCACACTGCCTCCTGGCCACCCCTTGCACTGGTGTCTGTATCTGTACCCATACAGCCCCCCCTTTTTCTTCCTGCACTTATCAGACCTACCCTGTCTGCTGCCTTAAACCTAGCACTTGCAAATTGCTGGCTACACTACCACTGTTTATTGCCTTTATTATTTATTTATTAATTATTATTTATCTGTTTCTCATCTGCTTCGCACTTTCCACTTCTCCCCCCTTCCATGCACTTTCCCCTTCCCCTCTCCCATGCACTTGCGCGTTCTCAATGTCACTGGGCCTAGTAAGATCGCTGTTTTGTTCTCCCCTGTTCCCCTCCCTTGACTTGATGCTCTCTGAAACACTTGTATACGAGTGCAATAGAAATAAAATATCAATATCAATTTCAAAGTAAGAGGATTGAATGACTGCTGATGTTCATTGTACTCCCTGTTTTGTATACTTGTTATTAAAACTGACTCCCCTTTTGCCAAACTACCTGAGTCGTTTTGATTATTGATGTACTAATAAGAATCTACATCCCCATCCATCTCCACGGTATTGCTACTCATCTTATTGAGCTGGGAAAGCCCAGTTCAACTCCCTCTTTCCATCCTTCAGCTGAGTACACCTGGCCATACACAAGCATCAGTGGTTGCTCCAAACATCCTGGTTCTCCTCCTATTTCCGTGGGTCCCTTCTCATGACATGGCCATTCCTTCAGTGCTGTGGCTTTTGTCTCTCTTTTCTGTGGGCTGTCAGTTATGTATTGTATAGCCTGGTCTTGTTTCCAGTAATTTTCCATCATGTGAAGTGTTTTTATGTAGTGATCTTCACAGGGGAATGTTGCCTTGGGCATCCATCGTAATGTTGGCATTCCCCCTTGGAATTTTCCTTAGGTTGTAATCATCAACAGGTACATAAGGCATTGCGATCTTGCTGTTGGTATTTCTGTTGCTACAAATGGTCTGGAGGCACTCATGGCATAGGGGATTAGTGAGCATACACAGCAGCTCTCCCCTGTGGTTTGATTGCCTACTCTAGTCATGTGCTTGTACCACATGTTATCAGAAACTCGAGCAGTATCAGATAGAGATCTACCCCTCCCATGTCTGCATCAGCACTGTGTCTACCTCTCCTATTGTACTTACAGTGCCTACCTTTCCACCTGACATGGTCGTTCCACCTGCTGGAGTTGGGGTTGTGTTAGTAGAGGTTACAGCGGTATCACTTGGAACATATGACATTCATCAAAAGATGAGGGCAAACATACCACATGAAAATCTGACACAGGACACAATAAGCATTCTTTTAATAACTACTCCCATAACTTACTCTTCTTTGCACTTGTGTGCAGTCTTGGAGATGTGTGTTGCCCTCCTGCAATGCGTTAAAATGGCGTCATTGTATTAGTATTGTATTAATTCAAGCTCTGCAAAGGTGGTGCTGGGTCATTGCAAGAAGGAATAATTGTTCCCAAACTGTGCATATTCTAGGATCATGAAGTACAGTAAGTACAGAAGGGTTTCCTATCTCTAGGTGTGGGTATGTTTGGGAAATATAAGCTATAAAATCACAGAAAAACACATTGTGATGGTGCCTTCTTGCTCTATTCGATCTACTTACAAACTGGACAAATTGGCCATGGAAGGTTTCGGAATTAGGATCAAGGGAAAGCATGGGACAATGCAATAATAACAGTAGCTAGCACTTTCATGATGAATGCTGTCAGTGTGCGGGAAGAAAAAGAATAAACAGATATTGTGCCCTCACTCTGAAGTCATTTCCCTATCTCTCTTGCTCTGGAGCTAGGCTGCCATCACTGGGTTGTGTTGCATTGAGGCAATTGTTCTTCTGCTTGTGGGCAGTTGGCCCTTTCATTGTTGGTGCTAGGAGAGGCCACCGCTTTGCAGAGCTTGATGTCCCCCAGGTAATTCCAGGCTTTCCTTTCTATCAATTTAACTGCACACTCAGTGACCTGCTCCACTGTATATGGCCCTATAAAATGTGGTTTATTCCACCGTCTGGTAAAGACTCTGAACAAAACTTGATCTCTAGGATAAAGTTAAAGTTGCTTCAAATGTTCCTTGTTTGCTTCTGGGTCTTTGATGTATTCTTTTGCTTCTTTTGCTTCAGGCCTCTTCCTATGTCCCTGCAGTTGATGAGAAATAACAGAGGCACTAGCCATCAAGAAAGCGGTGTACTCGTACATTTCCTGACCCAATAAATCAGAAATTCTTTCTGCATTTTTCAGAGCCCTAGTGAGAGGAGCCAGGCGAAGGCTCACTTGCTGTCCTGTCACCACCTCATGTGGGGTTAAATGATGGTCGGACAATGGTTTATTATGCAATGTGAATAATACTAATGGAAGACAGTGTAGCTAGCTGTTGTTAAGGATCTTTTTAATTTTGGCAAGGCCTTCTTTGAGTAGCCTGTTGAGGTGCTCACACATCCCGTTTGCTTGCAGGTGATAGGCACAAGAGATTGTGATGTGGTGAAACATTTCATTGTTGAAGTGAGGACCATTTTCAGACCGCAGGATCTAACACACGCCCCTTCATGGGAAGATTTCTCAAACCAGGAATTTTGCCGCTCTAATGGCATCAGGATGGGAACAGGGACCGGCTTTGATCCATCGGGAGAATGGGCATACAACCACAATCATGTAACTGTAGCCCTAGCATACTTGGAGCATGTCGACATAGTCAACATGCAGGTCTCGGAATGGACCCATTGGGCAAGGTATGGCTCCTCTCACTACCCTTAGTGTATGACCTGCTGTAAATTGTTAACAAACTAGAAAATTAGTCAAATTTGGCAATGTGTTCCACCAAATTAGGACAGAACCAATCTTCTCCAATATGAGCAGCAAGCACCTCCTTCTCCATATGGGTAGGATGGTGTAACTGTGTCTCTGCAGTGTCCAATAATGAGAAGGGCATAACCACTTTTCCTGGGTTGTTTTACCACCATAAGGTGTCTGTCAGAGACACTATACATCTCCTCTTTATCCATATCTCCTTTTCCTCCCTGGGTACAGATCCCTGAAATTCCACAGTCTTTGCCAGTGGTAAGGTTTTATATCCTTCTTTTAATATCATCGTTCGCACATTGTTGCGCACTGGGGACGAAGCAGCCATTTCTTTTTATTTTTTTTATTTAGCTGAACTAATTGAACTTTACAGTATAGATTTAAAAGGAAAAGGAAAATCACATTAATGCAAAGCACTTCATCTTAAACAATCAATTAATTAAAAACAATCAGTCGATTCATTTAAAACAAACTGCAGAACAAAGACAAATAAAGAAATGAATAAAAGCAGGAAAAGAAAAAGTAAAAGTCCTAAATAGATCATAAGTAATACAGCAGATAATAATCTTAATAGATGTCATCTATTCCACTCTCATATCCTATTTCCACGTGTGGTTAATATCCTTTACTGTACAGTACTTATTAATTCAACATCATTTATTTTTAGTTCTTTCAGAAAGTGGGTGGCACTGATGCGTACATGGGTTAAATAACCTGCATGAACCACAAATGATCCGGAGTTACCTCACGATAGTCATTCAAAGGTTTCTTGAAATATTTGGTTCTTAAAGTGACTAAAGCTAAGCACTCAACCATAAGGTGGCGTACTGTCTCTTTTTTACCCACTTGGTTACAAAAACGACATACATTTTCAGCTTTATTGATCTTTAGACGCCTAGCTTGAACTTCTCCCATGTTCCAAAGATTAAAACATAGGCGGATAAAATCACACCTGTGGAGCACTGATGTATATCGAACCAAATATTGTTCAGGATTACCATATCGCAGCCTAGTGAGTATATTTTCAGCAAAGTCACTATATTTTTCACAATTTGTTCTCGTCTTAATCCAATCCATCTGGAAACGTTTCGCCTTTACACACATTGGATTCTGAATAAGAGTTATCAATGTGACATCGGCAATTGCCAAAGCATTTACAACCAATTTACACCATTGTAAAATAAATGTATCTCTAGTAGAAAAAATATACTTGGCCAGCTTACTCAAAACCGTGGGAGACTCAAATGCCAAAATGCATTTCCTAAACATTGCAATGACTTGCCATTGGTATCGGGCATACAATGAGATCAACCCCAACTCATGCAAAATCAATGGAACCGGAACACATTGTGGTAAATGTAATAGGCTTAGCCAGAATTTCCCTTCTAGTTTAGTCCATACGCCTTCTTGCAGCACTGGCTTAGCTTCAGGTGCGTACAGGAAAATAGGCATCACCTTTTGTAGGTAGTATGTGATAACAGGCATAAGAGTACATTTCCCAAATTTCGCATGAATCATCTTAGCTTGGGAAATCAATGTTATTAAGTTAGTTTTAAGAGTCTTTCTATAAATCTTTATATCACCTCGAGTCACTATTAACATACCTAAGTAGATATATTGCTCGACACATTCAAGCCTTACACCTCCTAATGACCATATTTGATTTTCTTTCTTATTTTTATTCGATGGATTACATACCATAACTTTAGTTTTCTGCAAATTTATGATAAGAAGGTTTACTTGAACATAGCTATCCAGGGCATTAAGAAGTCTCTGCAAACCCTTAGGTGTCTTTGAAATCATCACCAGATCATCAGCTTATAATAGAGATGATACTGGTTGATTATTAATTCTTGGAGCATCCGTGAAAATTTTCTGAATCCCATCACCCAAATCAGTGATGTAAATATTGAAAAGGGCAGCAGCAAGAGGGCAACCCTGTCTGAACCCTCGAAAGGTGTCACTTGGGGCAGACAATTGACCGTCTAATGTAAGTCTCACTTGAATCGAGTTTCTTTGATGCAGGTCTTGGATCAGGGAGACAATATAAGATGGACATCTATTTTCAACTAGTTTTCGAATTAATATCTGTCTAGATACAGAATCAAACACCATTTTCAGGTCTGCAAAGACCAAATAAAGAGGCTGTTTGATATTCACATGATGTATAATAATCAAGGTCAGCATTAACAGATTCACCGATGTGCCCATGCCTGAGATTAATCCTGTTTAAAACAGGTCACGTTGCTGATATTCAATGGACCATCTCGTAAAATCTCTCATGATAAATCTTGAGAAGATTTTCCCCGGGGCGTCGAGCAAGGCAATTGGTCAATAGTCAGCTGCACTTCTTAAAAAATGGTACTATCACTGAGCTTCGCCAAGTAGCTGGTACAGCATTTGTTTGTATAACTTGATTAAAGATCTTATGCAAAATGCTTGCCCAATGAACAGGATGTTTCTTAAACAAATAATTACTGAGGCCATCAGGGCCCGGAGCACGAGAGTTGCTCTATTTAGTAATACATTCCAGAATTTCTTTTTCGGTGACATAGAGACCACAGCAATTGGAGGGCTCGATGATAGTCTTATTACCACAAAGGGGTGGACAAGCATACATTTTTGTGAAATACTGGACCCATTGGGACTCATTAACTCTATTGATTTGGACCGGCTTTTGGGCCATATGATTTTCTGAATTTATTAACGCCCATATTTGGGCCAAGTTGTTCTCAGACAAAGCACAAAGCATTGCTTCTCCGTCTGTCTGCAATAATTTGGCTTGATGTCCCTGCAGCCAATTTCTGTATTTACATTGAGCCGCTTTAATTGCCTCTTTTTTGTTTAATGTTTTAGATGCCACTATCTATACCTTTTTTGTGGATCTAAGCCAACTTTTCATCTCCCGGACATCAGGGCTAAATTTGTGTCTAGGCTTAAACATTGGGCCTCCTTACGAGGATGCCGGTCCGGTATCAACGGTACCGATATCGGTATGCTTGCTGGTACTGTTGTTACAGGACCAGCAAACTCTGAGTTGTGCCGCGGGTGCCTTTCATTCTGCCAGGTCTCTCCTGGCGGAATGAAAGGCACCCGTAAACACAGCATGCTTGTAGGACCGGCACCGTTATGAATGGTTCCGTTGCTACAGGCATCCCAATTCCCATTGAGCCCTATGGGGCTGAAATGGCAATGGGGATCTACCGGCATCGGCACCCGTGAAAGGGCAATTACCGGGTCCGGCTGGGTCGGAATACCCCGGTAATTGCCCATTCACGGGTGCCGGATCTTCATGCCGGTATGGAGGTAGACCTTGCCACTCTTACCGGCAAGGCTTCCTCCAACCTCGTAATGAGGCCCATTGTGTGTCCAACTGTTTTTTTATATACTTGGTACAAATGCAAAAATGTTTTATAGTTGTAAGTAGGGGCTGCTATTGTTCCCTCTATACGCGATCCCATAATATTATGCTCTAGAGATCTTAAAGTCGTCTGGTTCCAAGTGAATCGGGTCCTCACGTTATTTATGGTGAGAGAATAATAATAAGATGACGCTGTTTCATTGATCCAGGTGTAAGATTCCAAGCAATGTAGCCCCAACAATTCTATTAAGCTGCTTTTCAACTGTGAATTTAGTTGCTTTATTGAATGTATCATAATCAATAAAGATATAGTCAATAATTGATGCACTCGTTGATCTTCGCCAGGTATTTTGGCCTGGAATAGCACTCGGGAGAGAGCCGTTAGACATTACATAATTTCTCTCTTCCATTATGGTTAGCCATTTCTTACTAGTAATGGTTTTCATAGTGTTATCCATTGGTAACAAATGCATATTTAAATCCCCAGCTATTATGGTACTTGTAATATCTGGCGTCATTGCTATGATGTTTAATAAATGTTCAAAGTCAATCAAAAACTTTTTATCCATTAACCCAGTTGGATTACGGTAAATATTTATAATAGCTAGAGAGCCTCCTCTGTATTTCACTCTAACTATCAACAAATACATATTTGGGGCTTCCCATAAAGATATCCTTAAGACTTTGTGATTTTTGATGGCACGAGATGATGTTTTAGGCGCATGCAGTATTATTGAATGATTTTCCCATACAGGCACTGCCGTAAGCCATGTTTCTTGCAATAGTACTATATCATAGGCCCCAAGAAAATCAGCACTAGCACCAAACAAATTTGACGATCCACATTTGTTCCAGCTAGCAGCCGATATAGTATTTGTGTGCTGATCCTGGTAGAGTTATGATCGTGAGGTCCACTCATTCTGTTGTAAAATACTTTTTGAAATGTGTGCTGGTCCACAAGGGAACCGGTTTATTTCTTTAGGTCTCTGGTTTTCACTACTATCAATTGGCAATATCTTCCACTCCCCCTGACCATCTTTATTGTCACAAGGAGTTTGTTGGGTGTCTTGGCCCACGTCCAAGTTATTATGCTGCAACACTTGGTGCTGTGGGCTTAGGAAATCCAAGAGGGCGGAAAAGCCCACATTTGCGCCAGAATCCTGGAGAACTGCGCAGTTTTGCGCACAGCAAAATGGTCCCCTGACCTGCCATCCACCAGTGCGAGCGTGAGGAGCCAGGAGTGCCATGAGTGAAAAGTGTGCCAAAGGAAAAACAGCAGTGCCGGTGGCTAAAAAAAAAAGCGCTTTGAAATCACCTTTGTTTCTCTGAAATGCAAGCTAAAAATGCCTATTTTAAACATCGCAAGATATTCAAAAATATCAATGAACACCAGCAGACATTTGGCAGAATGTATTCTTGTGTGCATACTAAATCTGGAAAGAGAAAGAGCCCAAAACAATGTTTATAACAAAAATGGCTGAGCTGTGGATGTCAGCAGCTGAAGTGAAATTTGACTGAAAGACACTAAAATCTAAATGTTTAAAATAAATGAGTGACCTACTGTTGAGTGTCACATAGTTTGCAACTGTTGAAATGTCATAGTTTTGAACTTAGAATCAGCGTCCTAGCTGCATGTGTAAACATTGCAAGTTTGGTTTGAATGTAGAAAACTGGGACCTAAAGTGACATTTAGCTGAAGCCTGGCTTGAAGAGAGTGAATTCTGCCCGGCAACTACCCCCAACAGGAGTGAAACTTGCTCAGCCACTCTTCCCAGGCCTGGCTGCATTCTGCTGCCCCCACCAAAAGGAGATGACACCTCCCTGATTGAATCAGGGGAGGAGCACCTGGGGACTGCAGGAAACTAAACAAAGCACTGTCCTTGGCCAAGGCAAATGTTAAATTAGGGGGGTCGTAAATGGCGTCCTCTTGTAAGGAAACAGGGAGGGGCACTGCATGTGAGCAAGCTGAGCTTGGGGGAAGTGGATAAACCAGAAATTCCACCATGTGCTTTGGAAAACCACACCCCTTTGAGGCCAGAGCATAAATTTAAAAAGAGGGATAATTCATAGTGCGGACTTGTAAAAATTATATAAATAACATCATCATTCTTATGATTTTTCTGTGCACATTTTAAGAGGTGTTAGGACCCTATGGTATGTTCTTGGGGATAGTAACGGAAAAAAGGTTGTTACTCCAAATGTATGCATGTTAAAAATCTGACACTTTATCATCTGAATCCCATATCCGTGGTGCACATTTGTGTAAAATCTGGAAAGGTTTAGAGGTTGTTATCTGGATGAAAAGGGCAGAATTCTGTCATAAGTGGACACGACATTTTACAAAGATAGGGATCGGATGGTTTGGTGCTACAGAAAATATGTTAACTGGACGTATAATATCAGAAAAATTGTACATAGATAAATATGTATTTGGATCAGAAATAGATTTGTGTGCAATTTGACAAGGGGAGGATCCTCTGACCATAAACCTACCTCATCACTCTGACTCACAACCCAGTTCCCCCAATCAAGGGAGGGAGGAGGAACTGGCCAATGATAAGTTGAGAGGGTTGGGCATAGAAGATGAGCTGATCCACCCACTTTCTAAACACATGAAAAGAGCCACTGGAAGCCAGACAGGACATTCACTTCCCACTTGAAGCTGATTTCTTGTGGAGCGTTTTGCCAGAAGACACCAGATCCAGCACTTAGACTTCAAATCCAGACAGAGACCAGAACTTTGAATTCAGACTTCAGAATTTGTCAGCAGGCCTCAAAATCTTTTGCAAACTGATTTACCCCAGACTTCCAAGGGGCACATCAGAGTAAAACAGCCGGGCTGAGCTGTTGGATTCTGGCCTAAAACCCTGTGCCAGAAACACCCTGAAAGCAGAGCTGTACCCGGAACCAGAGACCAGACCGCCGTGCAGTGCCAAGAACTTTTGCCAGAACCAGAGATCCAGACCGCTGTGCAGTGCCGCTAGCAGAGCTGTCCCAGATCGCTGTGAGCAGAACCAGGCAGAGACCGTCCGTGGCGAGGGAACCGCAGTCCAATCCTGACCCGATCTGTGGCGAAGTCGCATTCCTGTCCAAAATATAGTGTGAGTACCGCCAGAACTGTGCAAAACCGAATCTCTTAGTTTAAAATAATCTAATTCAAACTATTTTAACCTAATGAGAACTGCATCCTAGAAATCTTGTGTTCCTTCTGTGATCTCAAACCTGAAAACTGTCCTCTGTCATTCTGAGCTTAACTTTTCTTTTGAGAATCTACCTTCACGAAATCTTCCGTATCTCTGGAACCGTTTGGCCTAGGAACGAAATTCTACTTTCATCTTAAAGCTAATATTATGGGTTTTCCAAGGAACCAAGAAACGACTTTCTATTCATTATACTTTTTCCATGATCGACGCACTCGAAAAAATTGCTACGAATTGCGATTTGGCTCAATTTATCACTTGGCAAAATAGCAGCTCCTTGCTTTCCTTTGCTGAAATTCGTTTACAACCTGACAATCATTCATAGAGCATTGCTAAAGTGATCCTGAACTAATTTAAAGTAGCTATCACCTACCCTGAATCTCTTATAGGGAAGTAAAATCATCTTTAGCATATTTTTCCCTTCTTTGCATACCACCTTTACAGTACTTTGCCTGTGTTTAAAATCATCCCTGTTGATCTAAGCTTGCTGGGGGAAACTGGAACTTTGTATTGCATTTGTGTGTATTCCTGAGAATTGTGCGTGTTACTTCCATCTCCTTACATTGCATAGGGGGGGAGTGAATTGTCAAAGAAAAAGTGATCACATTATCTTTTGCTGAAATCATATCAAGTTCATTTCTGTACTGCCTCTTATTAATCTTTGCATCTCCTTGAAACCATAAAGCATTCTCTGATACCTTATTACCCTGTTCCTAGTCATAAGTCACCAGAACTGTGCTATTGTAGGATTACCTATTGCTGATTACTGCTCATATTCACAAGTGTGATATCAGTTATTAATTTATTATAAAAGTGCGATATATATATATTGTTTAATTCTCAAATAAACATTTTAAATTTGCAAAGCAAACTTACTTCTTGGCTCAGTGGGGTCAGGGGGATTCTAAGAGAGGGGTGTTATATAAGGGTTGTCATCCAGATTACACAAACTGGACACAAAAATATATAAATAAGGGCTTCCCTTGAGCAATCCCAGACAAGGCACTGACTTAGTGGGACTGCTTGATTGGAGTCTTTAACAAAGTGGGGGCTCGTAGCCGGGGATTCTGGATTAGATCTATCAATTGTGCAGATTAATACAGTGTGCCAGCTGACAGGATACATATCCGGTTAGATCACCACGCTGTGTTGCGCTGTAAAGCACTCCTCAATGAAACGCTCTAAGGAAACGGTCTGTTTTGCAAAATAAAAGACAAACTTCTGTAAGTCAGGAAGGAAATCAATCTCCAGAATGACGACCTTGGTAGATATGAAGATAGCTAGGGAGCACCTCTTACATAAATTGTTTGTGAGAGGTGAATGGTCTGAACAGGACCAAAATGTATGGTTGCAGGCGATCACACAACAGGTCACTACAACTGGGTCACATATATGGAGAGATCAGGGTCCCTTACATGTGGCCCTGAGTGAACTATATATGGCTTCTAAAGCAAAAGATGAACACAATAAGATTGCCAGGATAGCAGCATATTTGTATCTATATATGTGAGCCATGCAGGACAAATGTGCTGAAGGCCAAGATCTGGCAAATAGGCAACAGATGGCGTTAGAAAAGGCCCAATCTGACCTGGTCTCTTCTGAGCAGAGGCTGCACAGAAGCCAGGAGTCAGAAAACGAGAGTAGACAATACATCATTAAAATGAAGGAGGATATGGATATCCTGCAACAGGAAAAGGCTGACCAGGATACCTCAATCCTGGCTTTGCAGAAGGAGTACCAAGACAGTTTGGACTCCTTACTGCAGTGCAAGAAAAAGTTGGAGCAACAGATCAATTTCAACAGGGCATGCACAGAGCAGGTAGCCACCCTGCAAATCCAACTAGACAGAGAGAAAGAGGAAAACAATAAAATGGATACCCAGGCAGAGATTGATGAAGAGCACCAGAAAGCTGGTGCCCTTCAATGGCAGAGGGACAACCTGGCAACACAGACGCAGGCTCTTAGTCAGGAAAGGGACACCTTCGGCCAGGAAGTCTGCCAATTAAAAGAAAAAATTGAAGGAAATCACCTGGCCCTCCAGGGGCTGGGTGACCTCCAAAAAGAGCATCACGACTTGCTAGAGCACACCGGGAGGGTGGAAGATTCTCTGGCAAGAAAGGACCATGCCAGTAGGGATGGGACTCAGGAGGTAACCCTCCTACAGCAAAGACTGGCCCAGTACTCCAGGACCAATCAGGAGGCACAGAGAGAGAATGAGGCTCTCTGTCAGCAGAATGATAGGCTCCAGCAACAGGTAGCCATGCAGGAGAGACTGATAGAGTCTAGTAAGGCTTTGGTTGCGGAACTGAAAGCCCAGGCTCTTGCATTGCAACCAGGAGCAGGGGCTGCAGAGAATTCATCAACACATTTTTCCATGCTCTCCCCAAATACATAATGACCCAGCTCGTGAGACATTTTCACGAGAAGAGATCTTTAGACTGGGTCATTGAGCAAGCCACCTGCATCTATGAGGTGCAGAAACCGGTGGAAAACAAGAGTCAGCCAAAAAAAAACAAAACCAACAGCACCCCCTGCTGTTGCCAAGGTGGCAGAGGTAAAGGTTGCTCCCGTTTTAGATTTGGAGATGGGGGGACCTAAAAACCTGCCTGCACCAAATAATTCACAGCCCAGAAGGCCCTCGGGCCAGTCACAGACAGGGAGTCGAGGAGGTAGTCCCACAAATGGGGTCCCCCGCTCCCCTGACTATGTAAGTCCCCGCTACAAGGGAAACAGACCAATCCTGGGTTATGTGTGGACTCCTCCAGCCCAAGGGGGGGATCCAGCCAAGCACCTGACCCAGGGAACTTCCCTCCTAACTTCCCACAGGAGGGCAGAAATTCCCCAAACACTGGGCAGAACATTTTTCCCAGGTATCCACCCAATTTCCAACCCCAAAACCATCCATCCTTCTTTCCCTATTCCCTGAGCCCAGACAACCCAATCCGGGAGAGGGGAGGCCAAGGGTGGAGGGGTACCCAAATCTTCCCAACCCAGGGTATTAGCAGAGAAGGGATAGCTACCCTTCCCGGGATCAGCCCAGGGGAGAAAACAGAACCCCGTATCAGCCTGAGCGGGTTTCCCAACTAGAGCGCCAGGTCCAAAATATGGCACGGGATCTGGGTCACATACTGAGGGCTCAACAGAACCCTCAGATGAGCATGCCACCCCAGAATGCCCCAAACCCTGGGCCTGGTGCTCCAGAACAATGACGGGGGTAGCACCCCGATAACCCACCGGTTCCCAGGGAGGAGGCACAAGGGGAAGGGGTGTGTAAAGCCTTGGAGGAAGCTTCCTTCCCAACTTGTAAACAGCCCCTGGAAAACCAGGAACCGGAAACAAAATCTCCTACCTCTGAAAGTCTGCCACCCAAGGAGCAGAGAGGAGGTAGGAGAAACAAAGGACCCAAACAGACGCATTTTGTGGGGGAGGTACAGGTCTTCCAATTTGAGGGAGAGGGAACCCAAGAGGATCCTGGGGAAAGGATCTTCTCCTTCAGAGATGGGGGAACTCCTCCTCCCAAGGAAAAATGGGTCCCAAGGGATTTCAATCCAGACTGGGTAAATGTGGGGTTTGAGCTGTCGCCGCCCATCATCCTATCCCAGAACCAACAATACCAAAAACCCCTGGTTCAAACCCATCCTGGTGACTGCCTCCAAAAAGGCAGGGGCGGCCCAGAACCAGAACCAGGGGAACCTAAAATCGAAACAATAGACTGGGTAGATGTGGGGCTTGAGCTGTCGCGGCCCATCATTCTATCCCAGAACCAACAAGACCGAAAACCCCTGGTTCAAACCCATCCAGGTGACTGCCTCCAAAAAGGGGGGGGTGGCCAAGAACTGGAACCAGGGGAACCAAAAACCGCATCAATATCCAGTTGCAAACTTTTTCTTTCAGATTCCCATGACTCTCCACAGAATTCTGCCCAAATCTCTTCTCTCGCCATGTCCAAAACCAGAAAGTCAGCCCACCAGTTGTCCAAAAATGTGCATTATCTGTGCCCCCATGAGGAGAAAGAGGGAAGATACTATGCCCCAGTACAAGTACAGGGGCAGGGTACAATTTTGGCACTGGTGGACACTGGATCCCAAGATACCCTTCTGTCCAAAAGGGCCTTTGATGAACTAAATGCAGGAAGGGGGGAGAATTACTGCATTCCTCTCACCTGTCTTCCTGGACAACTTCAGAACTTTGACGGGAAGGAAATTCCCGTCGAGGGGACTGCAGACTTGGACATTAAAATTGGGCGACACAAGGTGAAACACCCGGTCATAGTAGTGACTCCAGAGGGCACCCCTTGTTTACTAGGGAATGACCTCCTGAGAAGGTTGTCACCCCTAATAGATTGTGTTAACAAGGTCCTCTGGACCCAGACTAGTCGACCAATAAAATTAAAGCAGAGTGTCAACCATGTTAGTTTAAACGGCACGTGCCACATAGTTGAACAAAAATCTGGCCAAGTAGAATTTTACTTCCAGAACAACCAAATTCCAGATGTGACAGTAATAGCAGTAGGACAGCAGACTGGTGATGGGGGGTCCTCTCTATTTCTGAAAATCAACCTTCCTTTCAGTTTAAGGTGGTATTCCACACTGGAAGGAAAAACTCTGAAATTCTTTACTAATCCACAATCATACCTTCCCACTCCAATAGTCCAGAAAGATGTGAAATCAGCTCAGAGCCTGGCTGATATTCAGCAGATTGGAGAGCAGTTGGTCATCCCTGTTCAGTTAAATGATGGGAAGGAGTCTGTTCTCGCTCGAGTGTGTGTGAACAACGGTAAGAGCTTCATCAGCGAAGCCATGTTCTGCCAACTCCCAAAAGATCCAGCCATTCCCACATTCAAACTGATAGACAAATGGGAAATGGACCTGGAAGCACCTAATTCCAAACATATCCTGCCAAGCAGGTGTATGCTCAAAATCTCCATTGGCAACAAGAGCATAGTCCATAATTGTTGGGTCGTGCGAGACGTCACTGCCGCCTTTTACTTAGGCAGTGACATTCTCAATCGCTTTGCCATTAGTTTGGACCTAATAAACTTCAAAGCTTGGTCCCGATTAGCGGATAATCCCATGGGCTTTGATGATCAAGAGAAAGCATTTAGGTCAGCTCAATTGCTACCTTATGCAGTTGAAATTCAGGTTAAAGAGGAAGTCACCATCCCAGAAAGGACCCGACAATTCTCCCTAGGAGTGAAAGTTAAAAGAGGACAAAAATTGAAAAACCCTGATGCTTATATTCATCTTAATGCTTCTCTCCAACAGCAAGGGTTAGGGGTAAACCCAACACCATTAGTCAACATAGAACATGACACCATTCCAATAGAGGTGGATAACAGCGACTTAAAGAGTATTACTGTAGCCGCAGGCACCATTATTGGAATGGCGGTTGATGACCGACATTTCTCCATTGATTTAGGAAATGAACTGTTAGGACCAATCCCCAAGGACTGTTTTGACAGTGACAGTGATGACAATACAACACCAGACAAGATCTTTACCCGGCATGGGGGATCTTCCTGGTGTACACTTCTTGCCCTTATGGTAAGGAAGACGTGACTTGTGACTTCAGAAGGGATGAGGTGATTTTCCAGGTCCATGAGGGCTGCCTTTCCCACCTGAAGCCTCCAGTCCAAATCAGCACTCTGACCAGGGACTTCTCGACCCAGCTGGAGGAGGCCGCTGAGATAGCAACACCAGAAGTCTTTCCAGGCTTCAGGCAGATGGTGGAAGAGAGAGTCAATCTAGCTGATGCCTGTGTGACTCTGGAACAGAAGCAAAAGTTGAAACAAGTTTTCTTGGATTTCCAAGATCTCTTTGCGGTAGACTCATATGACTGTGGTCGCACCGGCATCCACACAACAACAATTCCCACGGACCCTGGCATGACTCCAGTGTTTGTGAAGCAATATTGCTTGCCTCTCGCATCAATGGAGTCCCTTACTGAAATAATTAAGAACCTTGAGTCCCGCGGGATAATCCGTCCAGTCCACAGCACCTTCAATAATCCGGTGCTGGGAATATTGAAGCCAAACGGCCAGTGCAGACTCTGTGCCGACCTTAAGGAGCTCAACAAACGGGTCCATACTTCCCGGTGGCCTCTGCCCTACATTGACCAAGGGCTGGCCCAGATTCAGGGGTCACAGGTATTCACTGCAATAGACCTGACCAATGGATACTGGACCGTGCCTGTCAGTAGGGAGGACCAATACAAACTGGCTTTCACCTTTGGGGGCCAGCAGTACACATGGACCCAAACTCCCTTCGGATACCTCAACTGCGGCAATGAATTCAACATTTTCCTACATAAGGCCATGCCCGACCCGGGTGCGAGGGGTAACCTGGCTTATGTAGATGATGTCCTCATCAAAAGTTCATCTGTGGAAGAACACATAGCAGAGATCCGTTATGTTCTGACACAGTTGAGGGCCGCCGGAGCAAAACTTCCTTTCAGAAAGCACAGTGGTGTAGAACCCATGTTAATTTCTTGGGGCATGAGATTACCCCTCAGGGTCTCTGTCCCCAAGAAAAGAAAGTGGAAGCACTCCAGAAACTGAAGGATCCCACAACTCTGCGGGAACTAAGGAGCCTCCTTGGACTGACTAATTACAGCAGAAAGTTCATTGAGGGCTAAGCAGAGATCACCAGACCCATGATTCATCTTTTGAAGGGGGGGGGTCAAGTGGGAATGGGGTCCAGAACAATCCGAGGCAGTAAGACAACTCAAAAGAAGCCTCTCACAAGCGTCTTGCCTAGCTTACCCTGTCAGAAACAAGGAGTTCTTCCTGGAGACAGGGTTTTCTAATACGTACTTGATGGCAGTATTATACCAAAAGCATGACAAGGTCAATAAAGTAATCTCCTATGCGAGCAAAACTTTATCCTCTGTGGAGGAAAAATTCAACGATTGTGAGAAGGCATTCCTGGCAACGGCGTGGGTTGAAGAATTACCGCCCGTTCATCCAGGGGTAACACATCATAGTGTAGACTCCTCTCCAGCCACTGCAATACCTCCAAAGTGACAGAATCCGGGCCGGAAATGTGAGTAATTCCCGAATTATTTCTGTCAATGCAAGGCTTTCCTGTGGAGGTCAGGTATGGCCAAAACAAGAAGAGTCCCCTCGCGCAAGGTCTGGCTGACTTGCATGATTGTGCCAGAGAAAACTGTCTCGAGGACGAAAGTCTAATAATCAAGGACAACATGGAGGCATACCTTAATTCCCCCCACAAAGTCTTTGAAGAAGACAAGTGTGAGGGAATGCCCACTGTCTATGTGGATGTATGCTCTTACCATGTTGACAACAAAGGGGAGAAAGAACTGGCGGCCGGCGTAGGGAATGCATGAGTGAATGAGTCCCCAGAACCCTCCGCTGGGTACAAAATTGGGCCCCGAAGTAGTTAGGCAGCAGAGTTGATGGCGGTGCATCAAGCCATCCTCACTGCTGTCCAACATCAACTCCACAAACTGGTCATAATCACAGATTCGTATTACGTACGGAACGGGTTCGTGGAGCACCTGGTTAATTGGAAAACCAGAGGCATGTTATGTGCTAATAACAAACCCTTGAAACATGGGAAGTTAATCCAAAACATTGATGACCTAGTCACCTCGAATGGGATGACCATCTACTGGAAAACGATCAAGGGTCATTCCAACGTAGAGGGACCAGACAAAACTGGAAATGACTTAGCTGATCAGCTGGCCAAAACCGGGGCCATCCAAGGGGATCTAATAGAAATAGAGTCCCTGTTGGGGGATATCCAGGTCACTGCTATCAATAGGTCCCAGACAAATGCTCACAATGATCTTTCAACTGCACAATGGAGTAAGGAGACCCCTGATGCTGATTTAATTACGGCTCAAAAGGGGGATCCAATAATTGGTAAGTTTTACCAACACATTGAGGACCCTGAGAACTTTCCCCTGACGGATACCGATTACATTGGAAAAGAGGACCTTAGAGTGTTGATGAAATGTCCATAGATGTTCCGAATCCAGGACGGTTTGTTGGTAAGGAAATCCCAAGCTGGCCATGATCAGTGGGTGGTCCCTACCTCATTCCGAAGCCTGATGTTAAGTCACGCCCATGATGCAGCCACCGCTGGTCATAGGGGGTTTCACACAACACTGGAAATCTTAAGAGAGGTTGCATAATGGCCACACATGGGGCAGGACCTTGAACAATACTTGAAGGGGTGTCTTGTGTGTGCACAATTTCAGCCAATATCCCTCACACACCGGGCGCCTCTCCAAAAGAGGGGGATGAAACTGCCATGGTCAGATTTGCAAATCGACTTTGTAGGCCCTGTGATTCGCTCATCTAGAGGAAACAAATACATGTTGACGGATACATGCTTGTTTAACAAGTGGGTGGAATGTCTCCCGGCCCCAAACTGCAAGGCAGAAACAGCAGCTGCCCTGATGATTAACCACATCTTTTCCCGTTTTGGTCTACCTCAAAGGATTGAGTCAGACAGGGGTAGCCACTTCACCAGTGAAGTAATGACAAAGATGTGGGAGATACTGGGGGTCAAAAGGAAGCTACACATTGCTTATGACCAGCTTCTTCTGGGGCAGTAGAACGCTACAACCGGACCATTGTGAGCATATTAAAAAAGTTTGTGGCAGATTCTGGGCCAAGTTGGGATATCCGATTACCTCTGGTCCCAATGGCCATCAGATCTACCCCTTCATCTGCAACTAAAATGTCACCATTTGAGCTGCTGACTGGACACAAGATGGTGCTTCCCCAGCATTTGCTCTACAGGTCCCAAGAGCAGACGTTGATAAATGCCTCCACAACTCATGAGTATGTGGAGAATTTAAGGAAACACCTCCAACATGCTTTTGCCTATGCTCAGAGGAATCTAGAAAGATCAGCCGATAGCATGAAGACCCACTACGACCTTAAGACCACCAGGAAGGAATATAATGTGGGAGACCGGGTTTATCTATACAATTTCCAAAGAAACCAGGCCAAACAGCGAACATTTTTGCCTACATGGAAGGGACCGTTTGAAATTATAGACAAGGTCTCCCCTGTAGCGTATAAGATCCGCATCCCCAAAGGTAGTCTGGCAGAAGGGGAAGATAAGTGGGTACATATAAATCAGCTAAAGTCTTGCCATCCCAGGCACACTCTGCAGCAACTGGAGGAGTCCTCTGCAATACCAGAGGGAACTGCTCCAGATTAATTCAGTTCCACCCTAAAATATTCCACATATAGCCTATAAAATTCTATGATTCTTGAACATGTTCTTGCCTCCTGATTTAAAAAAATCTATATGTTCATGTTTTTGACTATAAAATGTATATGCTGCCCCACTTTATCAATAGTGGGGGAGAAATGTCTAGGGATGTGTATTGCCGCTTTGCTTTATCATCCTAGGAGAGATGAAACCCGGAGGCTGACCACGGAAGACGACCAGGAGACCGGGAGCAAAGATCTGAGGGGCCCAGGGTACCGCCCAATATTCCCATCAGGACCAGCGAGGAGAACCGATCGATCCAACCGGATGGAGGAAAAGATGCTCAACTGTGCCATCTGCAGAATTGGAAGAAGAGGATGCGGACATACCAACGTGTGGATTAAAACATCCTTTGCACCCGACTCCCCCTCGACTAGAAATCAAAGCGCAGTCGGGTGGGGGGTTTGTTGGGTGTCTTGGCCCACGTTCAAGTTATTATGCTGCAACACTTGGTGCTGTGGGCTTAGGAAATCCAAGAGGGCAGAAAAGCCCACATTTGCGCCAGAATCCTGGAGAACCGCGCAGTTTTGCGCACAGCAAAATGGTCCCTGACCTGCCATCCACCAGTGCGAGCGTGAGGAGCCGGAGTGTCATGAGTGAAATGTGTGCCAAAGGAAAAACAGCAGTGCCGGTGGCTAAAAAAAAGCGCTTTGAAATCACCTTTGTTTCTCTGAAATGCAAGCTAAAAATGCCTATTTTGAACATCGCAAGATATTCAAAAATCTCAATGAACACCAGCAGACATTTGGCACAATGTATTCTTGTGTGCATACTAAATCTGGAAAGAGAAAGAGCCCAAAACAATGTTTATAACAAAAATGGCTGAGCTGTGGATGTCAGCAGCTGAAGTGAAATTGGACTGAAAGACACTAAAATCTAAATGTTTAAAATAAATGAGTGACCTACTGTTGAGTGTCACATAGTTTGCAACTGTTGAAATGTCATAGTTTTGAACTTAGAATCAGCGTCCTAGCTGCATGTGTACAAATTGCAAATTTGGTTTGAATGTAGAAAACTGGGAACTAAAGTGACATTTAGCTGAAGCCTGGCTTGAAGAGAGTGAATTCTGCCCGGCAACTACCCCCGACAGGAGTGAAACTTGCTCAGCCACTCTTCCCAGGCCTGGCTACATTCTGCTGCTCCCACCAAAAGGAGATGACACCTCCCTGATTGAATCAGGGGAGGAGCACCTGGGGACTGCAGGAAACTAAACAAAGCACTGTCCTTGACCCAGGCAAATGTTAAATCAGGGGGGTCGTAAATGGCGTCCTCTTGGAAGGAAACAGGGAGGGGCACTGCATGTGAGCAAGCTGAGCTTGGGGAAGTGGATAAACCAGAAATTCCACCATGTGCTTTGGAAAACCACACCCCTTTGGGGCCAGAGCATAATGTTAAAAAGATGGATAATTCATAGTGCGGACTTGTAAAAATTATATAAATAACATCATCATTCTTGTGATTTTTCCGTGCACATTTTAAGAGGTGTTAGGATCCTGTGGTATGTTCTTGGGGATAGTAGTGGAAAAAAGGTTGTTACTCCAAATGTATGCATGTTAAAAATCTGACACTTTATCACCTGAAACCCATATCCCTGGTGCACATTTGTGTAAAATCTGGAAAGGTTTAGAGGTCGTTATCTGGATGAAAAGGGCAGAATTCTGTCATAAGTGGACACGACATTTTACAAAGACAGGGATCGGATGGTTTGGTGCTACAGAAAATATTTTAACTGGACGTATAATATTAGAAAAATGGTACATAGATAAATATGTATTTGGATCAGAAATAGATTTGTGTGCAATATGAAAAGGGGAGGATCCTCTGACCATAAACCTACCTCATCACTCTGACTCACAACCCAGTTCCCCCAATCAAGGGAGGGAGGAGGAACTGGCCAATGATAAGTTGAGAGGGATGGGCATAGAAGATGAGCCGACCCACCAACTTTCTAAACACATAAGAGCCACTGGAAGCCAGACAGGACATTCACTTCCCACTTCAAGCTGATTTCTTGCCGAGCGTTTGCCCGAAGACACCAGGATGCACTTAGACTTCAAATCCAGACAGAGGCCAGAACTTTGAATTCAGACTTCAGAATTTGTCAGCAGGCCTCAAAATCGTTTGCAAACTGATTCACCCCAGATTTCCAAGGGGCACATCACAGTAAAACAGCCGGGCTGAGCTGTTTGATTCTGGCCTAAAACCCTGTGCCAGAAAGACCCAGAAAGCAGAGCTGTACTGGGAACCAGAGACCAGACCGCCGTGCAGTGCCAAGAACTTTTCCCAGAACCAGAGATCCAGACCGCTGTGCAGTGCCGCTAGCAGAGCTGACCCAGATCGCTGTGAGCAGAACCAGGGGGAGTCGTCCGTGGCGAGGGAACCGCAGTCCAATGCTGACCCGATCCGTGGCGAAGTCGCATTCCTGTCCAAAATATAGTGTGAGTACCGCCAGAACTGTGCAAAACCCAATCTCTTAGTTTAAAATAATCTAATTCAAACTATTTTAAACTATTGAGAACTGCATCCTAGAAATCTTGTGTTCCTTCTGTGATCTCAAACCTGAAAACTGTCATCTGACATTCTGAGCTTGACTTTTCTTTTGAGAATCTACCTTTACAAAATCGTCCGTATCTCCGGAACCGTTTGTCCTAGGAACTTTCTATTCATTATACTTTTTCCGTAATTGCGCTCGACGCACTCGGAAAAATTGCCGCGAATTGCGATTTGGCTCAATATCTTCACTTGGCAAAATAGCAGCTCCTTGCTTTCCTTTGCTGAAAATCGTTTGCAGCCTGACAATCATTCATAGAGCATTGCTAAAGTGATCCTGAACTAATTTAAAGTAGCTATCACCCACCCTGAATCTCTTATAGGGAATTAAAATCATCTTTAGCATATTTTTCCCTTCTTTGCATACCACCTTTAAAGTACTTTGCCTGTGTTTAAAATCATCCCTGTTGATCTAAGCTCGCTGGGGGGAACTGGAACTTTGTGTTGCATTTGTGTGTATTCCTGAGAATTGTGCGTGTTACTTCCATCTCCTTACATTGCATAGGGGGGGAGTGAATTGTCAAAGAAAAAGTGATCACATTATCTTTTGCTGAAATCATATCAAGTTTATTTCTGTACTGCCTCTTATTCATCTTTGCATCTCCTTGAAACCATAAATCATTCTCTGATACCTTATTCCCCTGTTCCTAGTCATACGTCACCAGAACTGTGCTATTGTAGGATTACCTATTGCTGATTACTGCTCATATTCACAAGTGTGATATCAGTTATTAATTTATTATAAAAGTGCGATATATATATGTATATATTGTTTAATTCCCAAATAAACCTTTTAAATTTGCAAAACAAACTTACTTCTTGGCTCAGTGGGGTCAGGGGGATTCTAAGAGAGGGGTGTTATATAAGGGTTGTCATCCAGAGTACACGAACTGGACCCAAAAATATATAAATAAGGGCTTCCCTTGAGCAATCCCAGACAAGGCACTGACTTAGTGGGACTGCTTGATTGGAGTCTTTAACAAGTTGGATCAAGTGCCAAGAGAAAGCCCATCTCAAATAACTCCATACGAACTTGCCAAAGGGTATTCCTAACAAGGTTAGATTGCATCCACAATTGATCTACAGACCTGTTGTCATCATTCAAGAATTCTATATGTTCAAAATCAGTAGTGGTGATTTCTTGCAATGCTTCTACATCTTTCCAGATTGCCAGGACACTAGAACGATTCAACACATAAGGCATAAATGGAGCCGTACAGCATTTTAGAATTAATCTATGATATCTTTTCAATTTACAGATATCCTAATTTTTAGATTTTACTACCGGGCTAATTCTTAAGCCTTCATTTTTCTTTTCAGACATTACTTCTCTATCTTGTATTCTAGTACTGCTATTTACTGTTGGTTCAAAATGCGCCTGCTTAGTTTGCTCCTGGAATCTATTCACAGATTTTTTTACTCTTTGACCATTGTTACTTTGCAATGTATAGAAGTATTTTTCAATTGCACTCGCAATGTCGACATCAGCCCCCACATCACCCTTGCTTCCCAAGCACGGGGCAATATCATTACCAGTAGGCATCACCACAGTATTTATAACTGCATGCTCTAATAGTGGTGTTACCACACCTACCGAGTCCGTCCTGAATGTTTGCATGTCTGCCTTATCTAAGGGAGTCCCTGCACCTTCCATTAATAGTTTCCTTACTTCTAAGTTATACAAAGTTTGTTGGTCATTACTCTTGCTAGGCACTTTATTAGACATTGTCATCGGATTTCCCAATGTTACTGTATCAGTACTCTTTGGAGGGACACCCAATTCAGATATTCTAGGGGTTACGTCAA
The DNA here is from genome assembly GCF_040938575.1 of Ambystoma mexicanum. Classification (NCBI taxonomy): domain Eukaryota; kingdom Metazoa; phylum Chordata; class Amphibia; order Caudata; family Ambystomatidae; genus Ambystoma; species Ambystoma mexicanum. The sequence goes on along the minus strand of NC_090941.1, from coordinate 815,731,945 downwards.
CTTCACACATTTTTCCTGATTAGGTCTTTGTATTATTTCCAGTCCTAAGCAATTTATTTGTAGCATAACATATTTTTCAATAGATTTATCTATTTGTATTTTAAGATCATCAAGAATGGATGCATGAGCAATCACAGAAGCATCAGTTACGATTGAAGACCGAGATGTTTTCTCCATCAATGATTGTGGTTCACCACCCCGGCAGCCCATGTCCACCTTTGGTGCAGTAACAACATCAGCTATTTCTATAATAGCATCAACCAAATCATTTAGAGGTGGGTAGTCACACACTGGTGTTACATTCTCATCAATGAGCTGACTTTGCCTCTGAGGCAGCAGCTTTGATTTGATTAGATTTAGATTTATTTAGATTTGCTTTATTTGTAGGTTGTGCCTTGCCCAAAGGCATTTGGACACTGCTGCACGATTAACTGTGGTAACTCTCACCCTTGACCGAATTCTGCGCACAAATTGCTTTATACCACCTCTAGCTCGATTAACTGCAGCTTTCTGATTTTTACTTTTCTTTCTCAATGGGCTATTTTCTTTATTTCTCTTGAGCGGGTTGTCAAACAGATCATAGGTTTGAGTTGGAAATTGAGTCTCCCTGCCTTTGGAGGATCAATCTTTATCAACACCATTAAAGGAAGGGAGACTTGGCACGGCCTGCGGCCCTTCCGTGTCTCCCACTACAGTAGGAGTCAAGGGTGTAGTACCCACATATACTTTTTCTACATTAGCGGTACTTCTCAAGTCAACAGGTGAAAGAGCAACCTGTAATATTTCAAACTCACTTATTACCTCAGGAATAAATTGCAACACACCAACACATTCATACGATTAGGTCCATTAGCCTTCACAATTTTTACATTAGAGTCACCGGATTTAACACATTTTGGCTTTTTCACAAAATCTTACATCCACAAAACTATTTGATCAATCTGTAGGTTCTGCTTAGAGATTTTCGCATCAAGGGTATCAAATAATTTCATAAGCAAGACTATGGTCATATGCATTGCATTAAGCGTAATTCCCAATAAATCAATTTGGGATTGAACTGGTGATGCGTCTCTCGGAATTCTTTCAGACATAGTTCTTTCTTCGGTTGTTAATGCCGTCAAAATTGATCCTTCAAGTGACGATTTTCCAAAAAGACTTGGAGAGTGATACAAATTATTTGTGTCGAAATCAATCCAAATAAATCTGAGATGAAGAAGCTATGAATTATATCTTTTCCTCAATCAGAAAGCAGTCATCTTTCTGACTTTTATTAACAAAAGTACTCACTGGTATTTCAAGGCTTCTGTCATCCAGGTCATTACATATGTCAGCTTGACAAGCAGAATCCACAACTTGTATCATTGGAGGTACTTTTATTTCTTCTACGTCCCGCATCTGGGTGTCAGTAATTGATAGATGACATATTTGAGGAGCTATTTGTGCTTCACACATTTTGGCTTTTCCACAAATAGTCACACATGGCTTGCAAAACTCCCTAATATCCCCAGCGAACATTTTTTTATCAGACACAAAGCGTTCAGGACCAGTTATTTTCCGTTTGATGGCAATAAACCGAGATGGTTTCGCTGGTGTTAGTTTAAGCATGACTGAGGTGGATGTAACTTTCAGCTGGTTCGCCATGTCTGATTTCAGTGTGTAAATCACATGATTCACTGACATTCAAAACCCAATGTTTCTTTACTGATTGCTTTAAAGAGCAATTCTGCTCGTATGTAAGAGAACGTTACTTATGTACTTAAGTTCAATTAAACGTTATGAATAAGCCACCTCAATTGTTAAGGGATAAAGACACTCTTGGAGAAACTCTGTAGTTACGACAAAAACCACTCCACGTTTCTCAATGGTTTGTTTGTTTATTACGCTATCAGCCGCTCAAAGAGTTAAACCCCACAGTCATGGCAAATCATAAAAGCATTTGTTGTCATGACCCAGTGAAATTGCCCCTTCTGGACCTCATGGTCATTGTCACGAAGGGCTTGTACTCCTTGTTCCTCCCAACATGGCCGTACCAAGCTCCGTGCTACGCACTAGCTTTCACGTCGTGGCACGTACTACAAATTGGTCACACCCCTGCGGGTCCACGTGTCTCAACGCTAACTTCGGTAGTGACCCGACGTGTGTTTACTCTCTACATTGGTTTCCTTTGATCCTCTTACTTCCTTCCTTGCCTTTTATCCTGTTCCTGGATATCCCCCCCTTCTTACTCGTTCATCGCTATCCTGGATACCCTGGAACCACGAACTTCCCAGAACTCTGATCGCGTCCTGCAACCTGATGAGGCTCGGGCGAGCCTATTCAAGACCCGAACCATCCACAGGAAGAGTCCTGCGGCCGAACAAGGGAGATACCGATCACAGGTGAGACGGGGGAGATTTACGACAGTTTGAGACGCCAAACGATCAATACGGATTCTACCATGGCGATCTGATGCGCGGAATGCAAGAACTTTCCACAGAGATGCAGAATTTAAAAGCCGAGAATGCGGCGCTAAGACAGCTTGTCTTGTCACGTGACCCTGCGAACAAGGACAGCGTATTATTGGGAGGAGTGGTTGATAAATACGATGGTTCAACAAAGACCTTACGTGGATTCCTGGATTCTTGTTTGGTACATTTTACCTTCAAGCCCTACTATTTCTCAACTCCTAGGGCTAAGGTGGGCTTCATAATATCGCATCTTTCCGTTAATGCCCTTACATGGGCCACTCCTTTACTCAATTCAGGGGATGCTCTCCTGGATGATTATGAAGGGTTCATCGCGGAACTCAAGACCATGTTCGAACGACCAGAGCTGGTCCACGGTGCTCAAGAGAAGTTACTTGACTTCCAACAAGGATCCCAAGACATGTTGACCTATGTTACCAGATTCAAACAGCTAGCCAAAGAGGCGGACTGGCCCTGGAAGCCAGTTTTACCTTGTTTCGCAGAGGTCTAAATGAAGAGATCAAGGACGAGTTAGCCAGGGTGGCACGTCCTAGTTCATTCCAGGCCCTCCTGGACTTGTCTATGCAAATAGACTTCAGAATCCAAGAAAGAAAGGCCGAAAAGAAGAAGAATAAAGTCTCAATTCAAAGAAACTCTCCAGAGAATACAAGGACAGAATCTGCCAAGTATCCGAGTACTGATTCTGAACCCATGCAACTTGGAGCCTTTCATGGACCGATTTCCCCGCAGGAAAGGTTAAGAAGGATACACACAGGCTTATGCATGTATTGTGCCTCAGATAAACATCTAGATAAAGAGTGTCCTCTGGCTCCTCCCCGACGCTCGGGAAACGCCAGCTCCCGATCCTAAATGGAGCAAGATTTCGGGAGAGCGATGTTTGATCCGCATCAACTCCATCCTTGAACTCTCCTGGACAAAACAAATTGGTGATATTACAGGCCTTTTTATCGCCATCCAAGGACAAGGTCTACCCCATACTGGCCTTGGTGGATTGCGGAGCAATGGGAGTCTTCATTGATCAAGATTGGGTCAGAAGTCATAACATTCCATATGAAGCAAGACGTTTTTCACAGCCAGTGGAAGCAATTGACGGAAGACCTCTTTCCTCAGGACCCATAAGTCTGCAAACAAGGGAGATCCATCTTTCCATAAATCATCATCAAGAAAGAATTGTGTTTGACATTATAAAATCAGCCCATTACCCCTTGGTTCTGGGCATGCCCTGGTTACAAAGGCACAATCCATATATTAACTGGACGGCCGGATCCTTATTCCTGGGCTCGGAGTTCTGTATGAACCATTGTTTAAACCTGGATACCTCAGTCACAGCTCCTATAAGTCTACCAAGGTGTCCAGCGACACCACTCATGGTTTCCAATATTGTACAAGTTCCAGAGATCTATCAAGGGTATGCTGATGTATTCTCTACTGCCATTGTTCAATCCTTACCTCCACATAGACCCGAAGACTGTGCCATAGATACTGAACCCTCAGCAGTGATTCCCTTTGGCAGGATGTTTATCCTTTCAGAACCCGAAAAGAGAGCCCTCCGGGAATACCTAGACACTAATCTTGAGAACGGCAACATAAGACCTTCAAAATCACCAGCTGGTGCTTCATTGTTCTTTGTTCCAAAAAAGGATACCAAAGAGCTTAGACCTTGCCTGGACTATCGGGGCCTAAATCAATACACCCAGAAAGACAGATACCCACTACCCCTGATCTCGGATATCCTTGAAGCTGTGAGAGGTGCAGTGATATTCACGAAACTGGATCTCTGAGGTGCTCACCATTTGATCCGTATCCGGGAAGGAGACAAATGGAAAACAGCCTTTAGAACACCCTTTGGTCACTTTGAATACCTAGTCATGCCCTTTGGTCTGACTTTGGTCCTGCAGTCTTCCAGCGTTTTAT